>NC_088861.1:32482454-33082454 GCF_963853765.1 Magallana gigas | reverse complement strand
ACTCATTTAATCCGTTGATACAGTCATTCCATGCATATCTTTTACAATTTAATGCTATTCTATGGTATGCGATTTCAATGATATGCTGTGAGATTTCAATGCAATGCTATGAGATTTGTATGCTATGCTTTGAGAAATTGAAATGAAGGGCTTCTCTACCATGGTACGCAATGAGATTTTAATAAAAACGCCTCCATACACAGAAGAGTTCCACTCATTTGGAAGTTTAATGATAAAAAGCCAAATGTAACCACTAATCTGCGAAACCATTTAAAACCCAGTAAAATCATGTTGTATGCTATGGTATGCTATGGTATGATATGACGAATGAGATTATATGAGATTGTATGCTATGGTATGATATTCCAATGCAATGCTATGGAATTTCAATGCTATGCTATGAGATTTCATTGCTATGCTATGGTGTATGTTGTAAAATTTATGCTTGAACTGACTGTAAGTCGAGCGAGTTTTGCATGATTTCATAAATTAGACTACTAGTACATGTATTTAAAGGGGCATGGTCACGATTTTGGTCAACAATTATTTTTCCTATTTTAAAATTTACAATGCTTCAGAAAGGCATTTTAATAGGCAACCGAAATCTGAGTGTCATTTGTTGAGTTATAAGCGAGTTATAAGCGAGTTACAGAGCTTGAAATTCTTCGCTATGTAAACAAGGCATTTGTTTACCTTTTGAACGTTGAAGTAAAAATTCCAGGCTTAAACCTAAAATGAATGTACTAAACGTTAGGAACTGTTTATCTATGCTTAAAATAAATAAAATGATAGACAAGTAAGCTGGAAAAAGATTTTTACTGGTAAATTGAACCTATGTAAACAAAAACAGGGCACGACAAAGAATTGTGAGCCCTGTATCTTGCTTATAACAAGTTATGTGATCATTAGAAATGCATTTTTAAAGCATTGTAAATAATAAAAACCTATAATTAGAATTTGACCAGAATCGTCGTGACCATGCGCCTTTAAAGTATCCGCTATATACTGACACATGATTTTAATCATATTAGTACGTTGAATGAAATCAGTAACGCTTACACATTTTCAAAACTTAAACCCCTGTTACACTGGAGCTGCGTCCTCACGGCGATCCCCCTGCGTCCTTAAATAATGTAAAACGCCTAGGTAAACGCATTAGAGTCTCCTACAGCGCCGTAACAATGCAATAACGCTTTCCTCCTTCGCGGTGGGATCGCCTTGAACATATTAGAACGCCATGCGACTGCGCGCATTTTGAACATGCAGAAAGTACGCGCCGTGGCTATGCGCTCTGATAAACACGCCGTAAAAGCGTAGTGAGGTCGCCGTGACAGCGCCGTAAGGTCTCCAACAGCGCCATGAGAACTCCGTTGGCGCGCTCAAGGAACGCAGCTAATCGCAGTGTAGACGCAGTGATATGTCATTTGCGCTTGCACGGAGAATTCACGGAGTTTTTTGCGATCTCACTGCGTCTCTATCGCGCTCTCACTGCGCTTCCACGGCGTTTGAACAAGTTGTGTTTCATTTGGCTGACACACAGTGCGTTTATTACACTGATTAAACATTCTTTGGATTAAAATTTCTTTAGACGCTTTAAAATTTAGACTTAATCAGATTCAATCAATTTTGAACCGTATATTATGTAAATACGGGATTTCTAAAATCAAAATTTACATGTACCTGTTTCTCGCACAACTAAATCGTACGTAAGAGGGCTGAATCACAACAACATCAACTTGAACGTAAAAAATATCGTGAATCTATACATTATGTTTATTTCTTTATGTTCATTTACAATTAATTTTCTTTAACTTATGATGTTAGTTAATATTCCTTATGGAGAGAAATCAATTGAATTGGTCTATGGATCCTATCATATCGTTTACTCGTATAAACAAAACAGTGCATGGCTACCATGCATTCCGCTTTTCAACGAATCAAAAGTATATTGTAAAGCAAATACTTATAACGCGATGTGTTTCCTTAATACTAATATTTGCATAGTTCCCATAATTAAATCTTTAATAGGCAATTAACATTATAAAATACAATGATATTGTGTGGTAACTTCAAACAATGGACGCCAACTGCATGTGTTAATCGCTTTACAAGATAATGATGACATTGACTAGCAATTTAACGACCAAATTAAAAAATTCAAGTTTTAACCGATTTACCTATATTCATGTTTTACGACGAACACCTTGCAAAATGAAATGATGCGACAATTTAGCAATTAATAAGCTAAAACGTGCAGGTGAATGATGTTCAATCCCTACATTGCTCTAAAGATGTCAATTCAAGGAAGGAACGATGACTTTGCTTGCCTGATTTTACGTATCTCAACACTCAATGCGACAACGACCTTAACCATTTATCAAGGTGCAGACAACTACAGGCGAAACATAACGTGCAACCTTTACAGGATGAATCACACATCCTGTTTAAGCACATCATGTTTTTATATCTGCTGACACATAATGGTAAATATATAATTAACATTCTGTAATTTAAACTCATAATAACCATTGACTGCATAGATAAAGTTTGTTTCCATAACAAAAATAAAAAAACGGAATTTTGTTCAGCAAATCTTTTGAAAGCTTGTAATTTTATATGTTTTGTGACTCAGTTTCAAGTTTTACTTGTCAACTAAAATATTGACAAACAAATTTGATCAATGTACAAAATAACAGCTGTCACTTAATAAATCTCCAAAATATAACACAAAGATCTCTGAAAGAGACCACGTGTCTTTTATATAACATTTCTCCTTATGTGAATGGTTCAAATATGTACATGTGGATATAATTCAACATACTTCTATATCAATCTTATATCAAATGTGTTTTTGATTGAGAATGATAAACAATTTACAGTACGGTCAAATCATACTTCCTTGTTGGTTTGGCGTTCAGAATTCAAACACATGTGTAAATACAAAGAAGAAATTGCTAACGTACGATTATTGTTTGACAGAGTTTAGATCTCAAATGATAACAAAGAACAATCTAATATAGTCCCGATAATCAACAGCTTACTGTACGACTATAACTGAACATTGGCCCATGCTAATCATGTTACATGTACATTGATGAGGGATACAAACTTAAATGAAAAATACTACAAAGTCTCTCAGAATTTCAGGATTTCTTGTAATTAACTACGTTTTCCTGATTACGACACGGCGCACACGGCGAGTGTGACCTGTCAGCAGAGGATGTTTACTCCTCCATGGCACCCGATGCTACATCTATTTTTGTAGAGGTCCATTTTTTGCTCTGCGCCTGATATTTGTTTATCTTTTGGACTTATTTATTTGAACACTATTCGTTATCAACACATTTCATCTTGAATAATGCTATAACGACAAGTAATTATATTTTAAAAATTGTCATAAAACAATAAACCCAAAACTCTTTTTAACTGAATAGAAAGGGTAGGGTATTTCATCCCACTGCTTAATATTTCACTTACTGTAGATTCCTTTTCTTACACGAGTACTTAATTCCACGATTCAACGGTTTTTCATCAAATTGCGAGAATATTAAATCGCAAATGCCGAAATGTTACCATACTTTCATGTAGTCTACATATATGGCTAGAGATTAAAAGCGAGATTTTAAAATTCGCGAAACTGGTTTCTTGCGATTTTACGCGGATATTCATTTCTCGCATTTAATTAGGAATTTACAGTATTATATTTCAAATATCAGCGAATATATGGATATATGGATACGATAACTAAAGATTAAATAGAACATATTCTATCATTTACAATATATTTTCTTCTAAAAAAAAAGCCGATAAAACAAAGGAATAAGAGTCAACAAAAAAGGTCTTAAAAATAAGTCAAAATAAGTAAATAGTACGTCTTGATTCTGCAGTAATACCATGATGTTTTGAAAATAGAACCAAAACGTGGATTTTGAAATCAAGAGTTAGATAAAACAGTCATAACAAAAACGTTTACAAGAATAAAACTTAAGTCAATGTCCATCTAAAGCATTCAAACACTTTAATTTGTTAGGTAAACATAAATGATTAATCATCCAATGTTTATATAGATTGCACAAACAAAAAGCTTTATTATATAAACAAGTACAATTTTACAATATTTTTTGCATCAAATTTCAATAATCATAGAAACAATAGGGACCCTAAAACTATACGTAAAAACACTTTGCATCACCAATAAACAAAATCAACAAAATTTATTACTTTTGGGGAGTTGCTTTTAATCAACTCTCCTATGCACTTACTCGGGCAAAGCGAAAGTGAAACAGTGTTTGGACCTAAGCACAAATCAATACCGCTGACAACACCTAATTCTTGAAAATAATCGATAAATTCGATGCTATGTATTTTGAAGCATTGTTTTTCTTATTTATTAATGCCATGAAAATAATAAGATTTCAAATTGTACAAACAGTTTAGATATTTTTTTTAAAGTCGTATGTATTCCTACGCCAAAGTTCAATGTAGTCTCGTTCAACCAAACGCTTGGCTGTCTCCGTTAAGGTAGTCCATCCATAACTAAGGCATACTAAACAATTTTGATTGATCTATACTACATCAAATACGTATTTTAAAGCTATTTTGAAGCTGACATAAAACCAAACTAGCGTATACGTATAGTCAATTAAATGAACTTTTTGCACTCAAATTTTTTTAAAGAGTTATCTGCCCTTTAGGAAAAGTTTTAAAAATCACTTTCTGAAAATATGTATGGTAAACTATGAATTATTTTAGCATATTCGAAGAAGGCGAAAGCTTTTGCAACTGTTTACCAAGAGAAATATGAGAAAATTGCAATATATTTAAAAATGCATTTTTCCCATAGACTTCAATGTTAACTTCAACATAGGATAAATTTATTAATATTAATTTTTTTTAAGATTTCAAAGGTGATTCTTTAAAATTTAATAAACTCCTTAAAATCACATTGATCAAACGTACAATCTATTAGATATGGAATATGATAGTTATGGATGGACTACCTTAATTAATATCCGACAAAACAGTCTTTCTTGCTTGTCGGAGATAAACAGAGACAGCCGAGCGTTTGGTTAAACAAGACAGGAGTTCAATCTTGCCTGGATCCATACAATTTTTCAGAAATATTTAGATTACTGATACTACTTGCCATGCAAAATCACATATCGTTGATTTTGAATTAATGATAATCGATAAAATCAACTCCCGTCAGTACTTCAGTACTTTGGATTAAAACTGCATGCGCGTACATGCGTACTTGCATACGTGTTTGTGAATTTAAAATGTGAAGGAACTTGTTAATCAAAATATCTTCTGAAATGAGCCTCTTCATATTTGATCTCATCGATTACGTTATCTAATTTTTGTGCCTCAGTGCAAAGCCTCCCAAGTTAATAATCTGTAAGATCATCCTCGTCAAAACTTATAGACCTGATATTCCCAATGATTGATATAACTGTTGTTGCACCTAATACTTCGGAGGGTATTGAAGCCAGTTTCTTTGCAATAGATGAAAACATTTCAACATGGCCTAACTTTATGAGTTCGGATATCTTATCGCTCTGAGTTATCAATGATTTTATATTGAGCAATTCCAATTTCTTAAGCATATTCGAATCTTGTAGGATTGAAAATCCTTTCAACACTTCCTGTCCATAAATATTTTCTTGTCTTTGAAACGCATTAATTTTCTCTTGCATTAATTTAATGTCCCTTTTCAATGGTAACAAATATTCATTCATCTCTGAACAAAGTCTCTCATATCTCTCTTAACGCTTTCCAGCATGGTTAATCTTTTTCTCGAACAAATTAAACTTCCTATCTTTATATAGCAGGTTAGCAACAAAGGATGTCATACCTACAACAGCACCGCACGTTGTCAAAACCGCTGAGGGCAGAGGGGCCTCTAAATAGCCCCAAAGTACTTAAACCCCTCCTACAATACCAGCACGAGAATACGTTACAGCCTTCGACTTCTGCATGCTTCCTTCTTGCTGTATTTCATCTCTTAAACTGGTTAAATCATTGATTATTTTTTGTCGTTCGGGTGCGAAGAATTCTTTGTAAAAATATTTTCCATCCTCATAGGAATCAATGTTTTCCATTTTAAATGAAAAAAAAACCAAAGAATTGTTTACGGAAAATAAGAAATTTTCTAGAATGGTCTTCAAGTTGTAGAATTATCTCAGTTTCAGTGTTCCCAAAACAAGATTTTGCATTGCTAAAGGGATCTACGGAATTATATAAAACAGTGCTGTTAACTTCAGGTCATATTCTTTTCTATACAATAGTTTATTCAACTATAATTTATTTATGTACCGTTAACTCTTTGTTGTCCTCCTTTTCTCCATAGCTGTTGGCTTCTTTGATAGCTTTAACACAGCAAGCAAAAAGGACAACGAAAAGAATATACCACTGCATTTTCTACCTGATGATGATCTAAAATGTAAACAATGAATCTAAAATGTAAGCTAGTCACCACATCAGAAAAATTGTCTTTTTCGATTTAACAATATTCAATTTTCATGGATCTAACGATTAACCATGGTTTATCAATGAAAAATTAGTATCCTTGTAAAAACAAATTTAGACGTGATTTTGAACATATAAAATTCCGCCCTCGACGTTTTACAAAAAAAAACCCTGCAGAGTTTGGTCAGGTGACACTGGTAATCCGTAGTCCCATCGTAAAGCTTTATCACCTATGTGTCCTTCAAGGGAGTAGATTCATCGATCAATTTGTGTAGTAAACAAGCAAGAGTTATCTCTCAGAATGTAATTGCCTTATCTTTCTTTATTATGGTAATGAACCTCATATATACTGGTAAATGATATTTTGATCATTGAATTTGATAAATTACTGTACACAATACATACATATAAAAATCCTCGTTACTTTTTTTTTTGTATCAAAACATTAAGATGCATTGCTACTATATAAACTTGTTTCTTGAACACAGTGTTTCTACACGAAGAACAACAAAAAAGTCAAAAAATTTCGATGTATCATCAACAAAGACTTAACTAATGTACATGAAGTTGTACTTAAATTCGAGTTGTGTAACTTAAAAATAGTTTAATATGTCTGTATATATTGTGAAAACACAAAACATGCATGTAATATTTAGGGTAACCAGCAGAAACACCGAAAGAACTTAATTACGAATACATTTCCGACCTGATACTGTTTTAGTATCATTATTTGTTTTATACAGAAACGAGGAAGGAAATTCAAGTTTAATAAATTAATTTCCAAATTGAACAAAATTAATAAGAACAACCATGCTTGATTCATATACTGGTATTTGTCCTAAATTACATGTAGCGTATACGTGTAATTATATCGTTCTAGTCACCGTGATGTTTGTGAATTGCAAAAGTAGAATTAACTACTTGTTATCAATATTGTTTGCAATTAGTGTAAGAGGATTCTGTGGAATCTGTAAAAAGTAAGAAAATACTTCATTGTTTTCCATTCACTGTATTTATTTCAAATTAGAATTTCCATTTTCATTTTTTCACATTCGTGTTCTGGAAGCTATTTGTTTGTTTGTTGTTTGTTTGTTTTTTTGTTTTTGGTTGTTTGTTTTGGCTTATTATTTAATTCGTTTTTGTATTTGATGATTAGGTACACTGCGGGGTTTTAGTAATATCTTTCGATGGATACTTTCTTATTTTATAGTACATGTATGTAGTACAGTATACTAATACATTGTTTCAAGAAAAATGAACAATTTTTTCTTACAACAAGAAAGATATAAAGACATCTTTGTATCGGCAACTCTAAGAAAAGTCATACGTGTTTCTTCTCGTTATTTATTTATTTTTTTTGAATCTTAATTTTGTCTTAACGAATAATATTCTCAACTGCATTGTCTACATGTTGAATTATAAAGTACGTCTAAATACAAAACATTAGACAAGTGGGAGGAAAATACATGTATGGAATTATTATCAACACTTAGTTTCTCATATACACACAACAATAAATCTTTTATGATGATCTGAGCCTGGTACTGATATATTTTTAATAATTATGTCTGTTAGGATTACTCCTATTATCATTACTTTAAACAATAAAACATGTACAGTAAAACACGGTTATAGCGAACACGCTTATAATGAATTGACGCTTACAGCGAAGTGAATTTCATTCCCCGTGACTGCATTATATGTTGTAAACTTGACGGATATAACGAATTACGCTTATAACGAAGTAAAATTGCCCGTCCCAGGGACTTCGTTATAACCGTGTTTTACTGTACCTGTTACCACAAGAATCACATCATGATCAGAATGGCAGATAATCAATAATCTTTTAAAACAAGACGTAACTCCCCTTTATCTGCGAAGCTTAGAAATCTTGTTTTCGATGTGGTTCACAGACAATTGCTTTTTAGAGAATCGCATAATTTTATAATTTTAGGTTTAATAGGTGGCAGTAAAATTATATGTACTATTATATATACATGTGTACCGTATTCATAATTTCAGTTTTTATCACTTAATGATGACGGATTTCCAGAGATTTACCTTGATAATGAATGGTGTTGGGAACATGTCCAAATATATCTATTAAGATTAAAAAATTTGAAATCAGAAAATATACAACTATTCTCGTTTGTTATTGTTTCGTAAAGTTCGAAACTTCATACAGATCTTTAAAAAAATCCATAATCTGATTTATATTTGGATTTATCCTTTTACTTACTCACGTAAATTCAAATTGATTTCTTGTTTCATGCTTTAAATATTGAAAAAAAAATCAGGTAGGTGGCATCCACGTGTATCATTTAGTGTTTGTAGAGTTGATTTCTATTTTCAATTCTATTTTAAGTAGTACCACCGTAATATGCTGCTTTGGATTTTATTTGAACTCCGTTACCTACACCTGTAAAAGTAAGGTATTATATAATGTAGGTATTATATATGTTATAAGTTATGATAACACAAATGAAATTTGATAAATTCATTTTAGCTGAAATTATTAAAAGTAAAACAGAACATAACATACATTCATCGTCCCAATCAGGCTAGCTTCATCGTATTTCATGATTGAAATATCACTTGGATTTTTGTTGATTGTTTTGTTTTGTATTCTGTTTTTACTTGTTTTTATTTATTGAGGGTGGGTTTTTTGTTTGTTTTTTTTTTGTATTGGTTGTATATATTTGTACAGTTGTATTTTAATCATTTGCAAACGGTTTTTTGTCCTGTCTTGAATTCACCTAGACACCATTAGTAGTGGATGATCTTTCTGTTGAACACACTTATCAAAAAATTCTTTTCAATTCGCCCAGTCTTTATTTGGGCGGCTGAAAACGAAGACAAAAGGGGCAAAAATAAAACGAGAGAAATGTCTCCAGATAAACATTAAAGTTTATTTTTTATTTAGAATGTATGCCAGGATACAGTGGACCGTATTGTACGACTAGATGTCCTTATCATACATATGGAAGCAAATGTCAAGAATATTGTGACTGTACAGTGGTAGCAACGTTATTGTTGACAAACGACACGCACGATTCTGATACACGAACGATCACGCACGATACACGAACGATCACGGACGATACACGGACGATCACTAACTTACTGAATTTTCAATATACACAAACAAAAACGATAAAACACGCAACCGAACGATTCTACACCATAAAACACGCAAAATCAAAATTAATTTTTAAGATTAGAATTAAGAAAACGCATTGCTTTAATTTGTATCGCTTTATGTTTGTGTTTTATTGAAAAGCGGCATGTACAGTAGCTATCCACTGTTTTTTTTTATTTTACGAGTAAACAATTTACACATCCATACAAAAAATATGATTCATACACAAATTAATTTTTTGTCTCCATAACGAATAATAACTTAAGTGTAAATGAAATAAAGATAATGCATCAACTATACAAAGTTATTTACATACGAGTTGACTGTTTATGTAATACAGTTCCCTTACGTACGATTTGATTATGTGGGGCGGGATAGAGGTAATTTGTTACCTTGTTCCGATTTTACACATTGAATATTTTCATTATTTACGGTACATAATTGATTCATTTCTATTTATTCTAAATTTTAAAGCGTCTATAAAAAATTATTTCAACCAAATGTTTACACTTTGTACCAGATAGGAATGCGTATCGTATTCTCATTTGAAAAAAAAAACGTTGGGGATAATCGTTTAGTTTAAAACGGGGAGTGGGTAAGCTTGACCGCTTTCATTCAATGTGTCGCTTTTGCTAATATGATTAAAATTATGTGTCAAGACACAATGGATGCTTGATATAAGCTGACTATAACTTTATGCAAAACTAACTCGACCGAACAAAGGACTGAATGAGCTGTGGAAATACTTGATTTATGTATTTAACCACGAAAGAGAGAATGAATGTTAACAACTTTCAATGTTCTTTTATTAAAAAAAGTTTAAAATTCACATTGTTTTACAAAATCTACTTGTCGTTGTTTTAAGAATAAATCCCGACATTCCGTAAAAAAGTAACGAAACGAAAAAACCGCACGATCACGCACGAACTCGCACGGTAAAAAACGCAAACTATTTTTCCTGATACACGCACGATCCCGCACGTTACACGAACGATCACCCACGTTACACGAACTATTTAACACGATTGGCTTGTCAACAATAACGTTGTTACCACTGTAGCAATGACACCTGTGATGTGTCTATTTGATGCAAAATCCTAACAACAGGTGTAAACTTCTCTTTCTTTACATTTCTAAGCATCTGTCTTACATGAACCTGTTGAAATGAAAGATAATGTTTATATTAACTTTCAAACAGATCAAAAGCTCATATTCAAGACGTCATGTTGATAATTGCACAAAGCTATGATTTGGATGTTTTATTATGATTTGAAGTTGATTTTTTTTTTATTTTTTTTTTTTTGTTCTCTTGAAGTTATTAGAAATAGAAAGCATTTTCTATAAGTTCTCATGAAGATGAGCTTGGTTGGTACGTAAAGAAAGCTTCTGAGCAACATTTCAGTAATTTTAATCACGTAAAAAAAATTCTATTTTCAAATTAACTCATCTACAAAAATGTTAACATGTTTTTTTTTTTTTTTATATATTTCTCTATTGAGAATGCATTTATATAACTTTGATAAAAGGTGACAAATGCCATGACAAACACAAAAACAAGAGTTTGATTTCGTCAGGACAATAGTTAAAGAAGCCTCAAATAGTATATTTTCCAGTCTTTACTTTAAAGATCTGCTAAAGAGAACGTCCCAAACCAGTTCTGTTGAAAGAGATATAATATGGATCAATAATAAAGGTATGTGTCGTGTAATCTGCGGTCCGATTACTTTGACTTGCAAGCTTGCTATGGTATAATCATAAACATTTTATTTCGAAGTAAAAAGGAAAAAAATGAAATTAACGCGTAGAACGATATTTTAACTGACACCAAATGCTAAAACACTTTACCACATCCTATTGAAGAAAGTTGTTGTTTTCGTAAGGATGACAATCTTTGTAAGTGGAGTATTATCTCCATTTTGAAAGCATCGATTGTCATCTCATACAATGTATGACCATTAAAACTTTATAAAACTGTTTAAATAATTGTATCAAAATCAGAATATCAGAAAAAAATGTGTAGCCTTTGATGTATAGAATGAGTGAAGTGCAAATGGTGTCACTCCTCCGAGAATAACATTTGTTAAACAAAGTAATTCATCGTGAGTTTTTTTTTCTTTTGATTTTATGGTTTTTCAAAGCTTTTTCGAAAAAAAAAAATGTGAAGTTCAACAAGAAGTTCAGAGAAGTTTTCAATATTTCATAGCATTACATTCAAAACATAAATTGTTTTTAAAACAGCAGGATTTACATACTGATAGTCTTCATTTTCTACGAGGTCTTTGCCCAAAGTAAAAAGGGTTTTTTATTAGTACAAAAAAAAAATATTGTCCGTGCAGCTATCGTGAGACAAGGAAAAACGCAAGCACGATTGACTTGCAATTGACCAAAGATGTGAATGTTTTACTCCAATTCGCAAGGCAAACATATGTCTGGTGCACAATAATGACGGAAGTATGCTGCCTAAGAGTATCGCACGTTGCAAGTGCCAACTCGTCTTAAACAATGTGTACATGACATCTACAACCTGCACGTCCATTTGTCTTTTTTAACAAAAAAGACAAAAACACGATTTTTAACGCTACGATCAGCCATGCCATTGGAGCCAAGACTGGCAAAACTCGTAGCACCCACACGATTACCAAACACGTACGATCAGATTTAACTGAGGCTTACAATAAACGCATACATTCATTTATTATTTGATTTTATTGTCATTAAATACGAGAGAGAGAGAGAGAGAGAGAGAGAGAGAGAGAGAGAGAGAGAGAGAGAGAGTTTGTATACATGGATGTAGTTTATAAAATTACATCAAAAAGGAAGCTAAACTATTTACACGTACGGTTCTTCTTCTTCTTTACCAATTTAGCAAGTGTTTGTAACGTGGTTATTGTGTAATTCATACAATATCTTAATGCTACGCAATAGGCTCCAGTTGTAAACAATTTTGTTATTTCGTCAGAAAAAATTTGGATAAATGATAAACTCCCCCGACTTAGAAAGCTGTAAATAACGATATATTTTATTCACAGTAGAATTAATCCATTAAACATTCGTAAAAAGAGTATCATATGTCGAGAAAACATTTTTGCATAATGATTTATCGGTAGCGTTTTTGTGAAGTTAAACATTCTGTGAAAAGAGCAAGGTATTCGGTACCCCGTTTGTCTCCCGTAAAAGAGAAGGATTTCAATTGTAAAACGTTTGTAAATTAAAAATATAATAAACTTAGACCAACAATTACTTTTGTGAATAGAGAATCATTTAAACTTGAAATACTTTTCTAAATTATAAATATGATTTGACAAAAATGTGACTGTATGTATCTAAAAAACTGTATGAAAAATATGTACTTTTTGATTTTGATAACGAAAAGATCAAAAACATACCCTTTTTGTTGTGCCTTACACAGAATTTCGTCTTTAATTAGACTTTGACTTTATGAATGACCCCTGAACTGTACGTTTTTTAGTCTGATTCCACAGGATGGAGTTCTGTTATTCAACTGAAAGAAATATGACTAAAAGGTACGTAGCTAAATGTGACTGAATGGCATAGTTCTGTCATACACCAACCTTCCGTTAACACTCAGTCATTGAATAAATGGAAGAACTTATTCTATGCTTAAATGCAGTTTTACTAGCACTGATATTTGAACCTAGGTGTAGCTGTTTTTTATTTCTCTTCAGAGGATCTAATATTCGTCTTTTTGGCGATTTATGGAGAAAAAAAAATATCCCAATTTAAAATTCTTTTGATGCAACACATTTCATTTGTTTAGCGTATTTTTTTTCTCTATATTTTCTTTTTCAGAGGATGTGAACATGCTGTAAACAATGACAATTGTAACATGTACATGTATACTATGTGTTACAGATACATGTACATTTACTCATTATAATAACTCTGATTATGACAACTAATAATAATAATCTAATTTAAAAAAAATCGTTTCTTTTCTTATTGCATAGTTTTATCAACATTATGAACAGGGGCTTTATCTTGTGTTGTGTTAAGAGACATGTGATTCAAAATCGACTGTGATGAAAATGATTTTCTGATTAAGGATACTTTGCAAACAGTAATAAAAAACAAAACTATTGTTTATATCTTCATTTCTTTTCCAGAATATATTTGCTATTTATTTGTTACTTTTAAAAAACAAAATAGAGAGTGTGTTGTTAGGATCGAGCATCAAATTCTGCTTGAAGTGCATTTTTTTAAATTATTGCGAGAATTTAAAGGGTTTAGTTTATTAGCACATTGAAACTTATTTTTCTCAGGAAGTCGTTAAATCGTTATCTAAAAACTGCAGTGTTTCCTGGGTTGTAGCACATTGAAACTTATTTTTCTCAGGAAGTCGTTATATCGTTATCTAAAAACTGCAGTGTTTCCTGGGTTGTAACAAGTATTTGATTTCCTCTTTATTTAAGGAAATTAAATTATAGCATATATGTTAATCAGTGAAAACAAATAGAGTCGATTGACCTTATTAGTCCGTGAGGGTGAAATTATCAGTACTGCATTTATTCTTTTTTTTGTACCCAAATCATTTCCGCGGCAATATCTTAAATATTTCGCAAAAAGATGTACATGGTATTTGTGCAATGAAAACAGGTCGTTTTCGAGATAGGAAAATAGTATTAATCTGAATATTTTTACATGAAAAAATTCTTTTTATTTATTCAAATATAATATATTATAAAAACCAAAAATCGTGTCAAAATCTATATCACACCAAAAACAATCATCGACCAATAACAGCACTCTGGGCTTCTGCCATCGCGAGGTGGCCTGGGGTGCTGATATTGGAGTATCGGTTTGATATGAGGTGTGATACAGATGTTGCCATTTTTATTCTTATTGCTTCCTATTTATTTGCACAGATTAAATACTTTGTTGGATCTGAATAAATGGACATTACCACTATTGTGACGTGTAAGGAAATAGAAAATGTACGCTTCCAACATTGAAATTGGTAACTTGATTTGAATGATGAAAAGGAAGAAAATGTGATAAGTCGTATTGCCCCTGTTTTTTTTTTCCTTTACAAAATACTGGCTACTTTTTATCACTTAAAAATATCAGTTTAAATGAAAATATTTCGTATGATCTTAGTACATTGCTCTAATTGATCAATATTCACAAGATGACAATACAATAGTTTATGTCATACAACTTACGTGTGTGTGTGCCTCTATTATTGTTATTAATCATAAATTTCTTTAAAAATGTTGAAAGAATATTATACTTTTACAAGTTAACTTTCACTTTTAAACCTTGCTATCAAGGATGTATTTAATATGAAAGAGACGATAAAATCTAGATTATGAACAATTATAAAGGACTCTACAAAGGACTCTACTGGTACTGTACCAGTTATCGGCTAAAATTTAATGTTTTCTTGTCGTATTTTCTTATTTCTTAATATTTTTGGATAAAACTTGCCATACATTAAATAATTAACTCCTTATTTATCAATTTGTTAGTTTATATCATTTTTTAGAACCCCAAACATCTTGTTTTGTGCTTTTTAGCAGGCCCCGAATTTGCCGAGTTTTTACGATCTACTGTACCAGTTATCGGCTTCATAACAATAACATAGTATAAAATCCCTGTACATGATGATTATATACTCTGCAAAATGTACTTTGAATTATGCCCCTTGTGGGGTCAGACTAAAGTAGTCGGGGTTGTGATACATTATAAACAAAATTATTCGTTTATTATAATACGGTAATCCACCAAATCGTAGACTATTCAATACATAATTGTGCAATCATGCGTTCAACTGCGCTACGAATCTCTCGGAAATTAATGAATTCCTTTTGTTTATACATGTATATGTTATATGTATTGATATTATATGTCAAATCAAAGAAGGGATAAAAGAAAGTATCAAAAAGAAGTAACATTCTATTTTTAACTTATTACGTCATTTTCCCCACTGCTGAAAGTGCAAAGCTGTAAAATCAGCGGTAAACAATGATCGTTTAAGTTCATGTATAAAACATATTCAAGAAAGTTTTCAAGCAAACTTACTTTTCTTTATTCGAAAAAGACGACTGAATAAAACAATCTTGGATTGCCCCGTGCTATAAACCCGAACTATCAGGATAGCCGATAACTGGTCTTAGCCGATAACTGGTACAGTACCAGTATAAAACAACTGAAATAATTGCAATAAAAATCAGATATGTGATGCATTTTTTATGACTGCATGAAAACATTATGCTTTTGCTTTCAGACAATAACAAATGATGTATCTATGCACAAATGGTCACGTAGATGCTTAAAACAGAACATGCTAATTTATTTAAATATATCTTTGTAGTGTCCTTTCTTTCGTATCCATTTTTATCAAATGGAATGAATATGTTGTCAGTATGTGCTCGTTCATCCCGTACTTACACATGTACAATCACTTGTGGCCGTGCAGTCACCAATAAGAGTTATCTTCCTTACGGTAAAATGGCGTTATTTGGAGATGATAATAAATTGTCATTATACACTCGTCCGTGCCGTATTTACACAAGACCTTCACTTTGTGCACAAATACAATATACTAATCGAACTACCTAAAGTTTACTGTTGATTGTCTTGGTCACATGATTGCATTTAATTCGTCCGTGTTTAGCAACAACGGTGTATATCTTTATTTATTTACAAAAAACGTGTGGATACATCAAGTCAACTATTATATTGTTCCAAGTGTTACTACAAATATTAAATAAACATAACATCGTAGCATTTATTAAAGAGTTTAACAATCCTAGTTAAAATATACAATTAGAATTTTGTGATGATTTATTATCTGAAAATGTTTGAATTTTTAGTGACATTTCTAAAATTAATATGATACATAGGTACAATTATCATTTTAGAATGAACAATTTAATATTGCCCAACTTGAACAACTATTTATTACTGTTCAAAGTACAAAGTGTAAAGAGAAGTGTTTAACACTGAGATTCAATTAATTTACCAATAAAAGTGTCACTTTTTACAAAATTAATACAAGCTGAAATAATCTTATAAAAGAGAACGTGCACATAGATAGTATAAATATAAAACCGATGTGGACATGTTTTATACCTATTTCTGTTTTATTTTCTATAAAAAAAAACACCAATTTAACCTGCTATTTTATCTTATGAAAAACTTTGCCGTAAAATAGTATGAAGTCCTTAAATGTCATATCTGTGGTATACAATGCATGATTGCATAAGAAGGTTCAATAAATCAATAGCATCAGAGCTAGAGTGGGAACATCTCTAAATGCAACGCACATTTTACATATGATAATCCTTTACTTTAAAGTGCATCTCTACCTCTACGTTACTAAGGATGAAATATAGTGTAATCAAGAATGTCTATTTTAGTTACCTGCTAACTAATATCTAAGTCTATATGGAAACAAAAAATTATTGATAAAATTCAAACAGATAAAAAAAAACTGCATAAATGATAACTGCATTTCATTTTATTAATATATCATTTACATTGCATTCTTGAACAAAAATCGCTCATCTATAGCAGTAATTCGACATTACGTCCTCGAAAATTATTTAATTCAAGGAAGTCATCAGGGCAGGCGGATGCGAGAGTGTGTGTGTTTATAAACTTGATAATTTAAGCACTTTTAAACAAGTGATCCTTAAATTGAGGTCTATGAGATAACTAAAGTCTGCTCATTAGAAGTGTTCATTTTCCAAAATGTTATACAATGTACATGTATAAGGGAAGGCATAGTATATATGTGATTCAATGTGTAATTTAGGCTCAGATCGGTCCTTACATGGTATATGTACTTACATGTCCTCTTTCTCATTTTTAACAATTGAACAATAATCATGTCCTTGTACTGTGAAGCTCTTCAATTAATTTATCTTGAAAATATTGATATCATCATAGCTATATTTTATTAGTAGCACAGTTATTACATGATGTTACATAGGTAGAAATAAAGGTCGTGAACATTATTGAAATTATGTTAAGCAATATAATCTTGAAACATAAATTGCTAACCATGATGTTTATAATAAACACCTTATCTCGTTTTTAAGTGAAATGTACATAAATACAAAAAAGCAAAAATTCCTCAAGTTAACACAAAACGCAATATTTGCATCATAATTAATTCTAAAGCCGTGAAAAAATAGGTATATGGCTTATTGAGATCGACAATATGTTAAATGTTCTTCAATCAAATAATTAATTGTTACATGAATCTAAAATCAGTGACATTGAGGAGAGATACATAAATAAATAGAGAGCATTTGTAAAAATTAGACGGAGATAAACAGTGACAAGAAGGAGAACAACAAGGAGAAAAAAGTTCTGTAGGCAAATGTTGCCGCGAGAAAGTGAAAAGTAGGCGAATGTTGCCGAGAGAGAGTGAAAAGTACCGTTATTTTATCATAAATGGAACTTAGATATAGATATAAGAAAGAAACTGGACATTTTTAAAGTAGGATGCGGGCATATTTGAATTTAATAATCGCTATAAAAATTGTCAAATATTAGTGATTGTGAATGCTTTTCAAGTTTTATTTCCCTTTGCAATTGTATACATCACTGTTGACTACCTTTTTTGTTAGGGGGCGGGGGATAATATCATTGTTTAGTTGTCTTGAACATGACAAAATGAATTAATTTTTTAGAACTTATTTAATGGGTTCCTTCAAAGTAACATGACAACGAATTCTTATCTTAAAAATCAAAATGTCACATCAACACAAGCGAGTATAGCATGTATAGGTTTAAAAGACATGCGAGCAAAATATCGATTTCAACTTTTGCTTTTTCAAAACCTCTGAAATGAAACATTTTGGATAAAAATGTTTGTTAATGACTGCCTAGATCAGCGAGATTAAGTTTTATATCAAATGTTGCATTTTAAGGAATTGCACCACCGGGCATCTAGAGCGGTCTGCATGATTTTAAAAAAACAGCAAGTTATCACTTTTGCCTTTTCATCTACAGAAGAAAAAATATTTTTTAAAGATTATTATTTGTAAACACTTATGTTTATGTATGTTGTTCGAAAATTATTAATTTTGAAGTAAAAAATGCCAGACATATTTAATTAGTTGCTAAGTATTTGTTTAATGACTTATGAAAGTGGATTGACAGGAAGCAATTAATTCACTCATAAATCGGATGTTTTCTACATTGAGGGTTCACACAGTCCAAAGTACATACATCGTCTAATTTGCAATTTTATTTGAATGTCCCTTTTGTCAACTAAATTAAATTGTATCAGCATTCTTACAGTTAATGGATGTGCTGAGTAGTAAACATATCTAATTAGATAGAAATAAGTTAATTGTGTTAAATTCAATGAAATATCACATCTTATGTACATCAAGTGAAAATAGATCTAGAACTGTAATAACACATTGATAAAAATATGATTAATATTCTCACGAAAACTAAACATATCAGAGTGTTATCCTGTACATATATATATTTTTATTTTTCCGTGAAAACAGGTGTTGTGATCTAAATAGCTAAAAAGATCACAACATTGAAAAATGAAGTATATTGGAAAATATGTGACAGTATTTGTTAATGTCAAATCAGTACAAATAATGCACAGACTATTTTAACTATTTCGTTATAAAACCAAATGTCTAATTAAATAATTATGTATACTGACCAAAGTGTTTCCCGAATATTTTTTATAATACAAACTACAATCCATACAAAAAAAACTGGGTTTTTTCATCATCAGCCACTGCCTTTCAGGTCGATTTTTTTTAAATGAATGTAAAAAGTAACTCTGCACACAATTATATGAAGCATTGTTATCAGCGTATACTGTTGCAGAACAACTTGTATTCGCAACGCCGTTTAGCTCAAAGAGGACCTGTGGTTAAACAAAATCAACTGTGAAAACTAATCAAAATTATTTATAATGCAAAAATGTATTGGTATTGTGTTTATTGGTATTCATTTATTTAAAAAAGTAGTCTTTTGTGCAAAACTTTGTTGAACTTTAACCCCTGACATGACACACACTCAAAATAAAAATGACCACCAGAATACTAGTGTGATAAATGACCAGTCTCTTCAAGACAACTTTGCTTTGTGGATACAATGTACGTTCTCCTACTTGCGGCAACACACATAGCACAGATTTTTCTAAATCATAATACCCATCTTCCAATGTCATAACTAATAGCTTTAATGTGGGTTTTATCGACCAAAACAGGACGTTTGTCCAGTCAGATCTGGTTAGTCTGAGACGTTTTTATGTCCATGCCAGAAGGAAAGTTTTCATATCTCTGAGTCTGTATCTAACCTCTTATTGGGCATAAATATACTTTTATGAGATGGTTTTGGGACTGTTTGTTTCGATTTTACGCAGCAATTATTAGCAATCGTTTATCTTGCCTTTCAGATGGTCGATTCTTACCTACGTGAATTTAAGTGTATCAACTAGGTAAACTTCTTAAACATTTTTAATTTTGGCGTTAGAAACACCGGGGATTGTTATTTCTATTTATATATAAACATTCCTTTAATGTATTTCTCATTCTGTTTCTTTCGCTAATTAATCGTGGATTTTCTACCCCGTCGTGCCAGACAGAGCTCATTTCAGTATGTAACTTTTTATTTGCACGATTTTTACAAGTTTTGTTTTTGAAAATAACTTATACATTGTTTATGTACACACTATGTTTATAGCACTGTAGAGGCGTTTTGACATTAAGTGCAACAAATTCAAAGTTAAGATAGGGAATCGAACATACGATGCTCCCTACCTGTATCGTCTCAGTTCATCCAGCTAAAATTGCGTAGTACAATACGCATGGAATTAACATGCAATAGACTAATGTCCCATCCAGGAGAAGTCAACTTCCTCTCAAGCTCTTATCACCACGGTACAAGAGCCAGAGAACAATCTAATTTAACATCACAAACATTGGATAAAACTGTATTTTTTTTAATTTAATAGAAATTCAAGTCTTTGTTAACATATTTTGCAAAATTGAGTGTTTGGAAATGTTTACTTAGATTTTGCATTCTTTATATAAACTTCGTTTATTTTGAAAAAAAAAAAAAATTGTAATTTTTTTTAGAAACAATAACTCGGTAAACCTTATTAATTTATTTGTATTGCTAAGTTAAAACGTTCACCAGGATATGCATATCCTATACTGCGCGAAGTGCTTCTCAGACGATATGGTCACGTAACAACCGAATTCAAATTCCTGTGAAATTTCTAGCATTCCTGTTTATTACTTTAATTTACATTCTAAAAAAAAAACCGTCGGAATTGTTAAAACTATTGAGATTTTATTTAACCGACCAGCAAAAGGAGCGTGCTATGATCACTGTGACGTCATTAAAAAAAGTTCACCCAGAATGAACGTTTTCGCTATTCTAGAGGTTCATATAAAGAAACTTTGCAAATGTAAATATAGAAGAATGTTCAACACTCAAAATTCATTGATAATGAATATACGTGCGATTTGCAGAAATGGGTATTTATCATATTCAATTAAATGCATGATATATGTACATAGATAATATAGTATATAAGTAATGTAAAAATAATCTATACGTCTGTGTGTGTTAGTTGTAACATATTTATATGCAAAATCAAGACAACTTCATCGACGGTTTTATCTAGACAACTTATTTCGTGAAATAGTATGAAAAACTAAAATATCATTCCTGTGATATATTACGTAAGACTGTCCTTGAAAACAGTCGTAATGCTTTTAGAGCTAGACGGGGAAATCGGCAATTCGCGAGGAACATTTTATATATGTTAGATTCTTACTTCATAGGGCATCTTCTAAGTATTCCTTTACGTATCACAGATCGGTCATTTATTTGAAATGTTTGTAGCAAATAAATTTAAAATGGAAGAATCATATTAATCATTCAAATGGCAAGCTGCCTCAATGATCTTTAAATTTATATGTTAAGTATATCATGTTCATCACATATTCGTAACAAATAACTGTTCATTTGTAGCGCTTATTTGACACCTCTTTCTTGAAGTGTATTTACTTAAGAAAATCATTATGAGAAGCGGGTGCAAAAGTGCATGTTTTAAAAAATTCATAAAATATTCACTTTTTAAACAAGTGTTTTAAAAATTGAGGTCAAAGATAAAACTAAGGTTTGCTAATAAGAATTATTTGTTTCCCTGATTTATAAACAATGAATAAGGAAAGGCGTGGCGTATATGTGAATCAACTTGTAATTTAGGCCCAGAATGATCCCTACATGGTACGTGTAGGCCTCAGCATTCTCTTTTATAATAATTGAACAACAATCACAATACTGCGTGCCTTACATTTCCTTGTACATTTAAGCTTTTTACTAAACTTATCTTTAAAATCTTAATATAGTTCTATATTAGCACATTTATAACATGAATATATAGATGTAGGTCGTGAACATTATCGACATTTTGTGAAGCAAAAAAAATCTTGAAACATAAATTACTAATTGTGTTGTTAATTATTAACATCTTGTTTAATCTTTAAAATAAAATGATTATAATTGTTAAAACGCAAACATTGCTCATGTTGATATATAATTGCAACGTTCAAATCATAAAAAAATCAAAAGTCATCAATAAGGAAATGGCCTAAAGAGGTCGATATTGTGCTAAATGTTCTTTAATTAACAAAATGAATCGTATATGTTCAATCTAAAATAAACAACATTGAGGACATACATAGATAGAGGGAGTATGACATGAGATTAGGTGAAGATAAATAGACACAGAAAGGCAGACAAAAAAACCGAAAAAAAACCCATAGGCAAATCATGCAAAAAAGAAAGTAAAAAGCATCGCTCGGATGGAACGCTCAGAACGTTTGCCTTGTGTAGAGAACAAAACGATGTAAAGTTTATAATTTATTCAACCATAAATAACATGACACAAATAACAACGCCGTTCAAAAAAAAATCAGACAAGTCCCAACCCTTTGGACGATGGCACAATCGGTACAATTACCGACACAAAATTATATCCCATACGTAAAATCCCCCGACCAAAATAAAACTTAAAGGCTCTCGATAAAATACGAATTAATATATTCGCTACTAGTTACAACTACTACATGTAGTATACAGCGAAAATATTCCCTAACTCTCTATATATCGAAATAACTAGTACTGAATTAGTAAATACGAATTAAACTAGCACTTTCACTAGTAATAATAATTAATTAAACCCTATAACTATAAATGTACTTTAGTCACTTAGATACTGAAACAGTACACACCTTATAATACGCTGCAAAAATATGTGTGCGCTTTCCAAACACACAACAAAAAGGAGAGAGCACCCGTTTCTCAGTGTCCGGGTATTTATAGAGTGCCAAAAGCAGACGATAAATTATAACCAATAAGATATGTTAATCTCATCCCGTTAAAAAGATTATCCAATCATAGTTAATCCCAATCCCGTAACAGAATCTCGGTCTCGTATCAATTAACGTTAAAATATTACAGTACAGTAAATAAGTAAAATAATTTAATGTTAGTTATTAAAAATAAAAATAATAACTTACAAGTATTTTATAATCGTTATAAACAAGTAAATTAAATTTATCCGCCAAAAGGTACTTCGTTACAAAAATAGAATACGGAACTAGGGGTAATTCCAAGAAAGATGAATAAGAAAAATGGCCGCAAGGTAAACAACCAAGGCATGTGTGGGGAAAATAAAGAAGAACTACAGGAAGTCCACTGCCTGTCGTGACCAACTATTTCAATACTAAAGATTAATTATTTGTATGAAAATATTTAAATAACAAATGCATAATACACAGGTCAAATGCTACGTCATACTCGTCAACGGAATCATAACGATACACAGGCAAACCACTAAGACATCGAAAACATTCATACAGAATTAAAAACGAAATAAGGGCATTATAATAATACAATTACTTTATCTTTAATTGAATTAAGATATTGTATAAGAAAGAAACAGGGCATTTTAAAAGTATATTGAGTGCATGTATCCAGGGATAAAACACAAAAAGACAACAAATATCAAATACTTGTAATTAAGTTAGAATTACATTTCAGCTTCATTTTCCCTTTGTAATTGTATACATCGCTTTTGAACAGCTGTGTTTATTTATGGGGATAATTACCATTGCTTTATTGGCTTAAACATGACAAAAATGATACATTTAAGCAACACTTTATTTTGGTTTCCTTCAATGAAAAACAAACACAAAAACAAAATCAAAGTGTCATCATCACCAGTGAGTGTAGCGTACGTAGCTTTACAAAACATGAGAGCCAAAAACGATTTCAACCCGTGTCTATTCAAAGCCAATGGCATGGAACATTTTGGTAAAAACATTTATTAATGACTTCGTAGATTAACGAAATTAAGTGACATGTTAAGAGGTGTATGTAAAGGAATTGCACCACCGGCCATCTCCGTCTGTATGATTTTTTTTAAAAAGTCAGTTTGCACTTTTGCCATTATTTTTATAAAAAAAGGTAGTTTATGAGGCTACTATACATAAATATATGCATGTATGTTTATGGATGATTTTTGAAAAACATTTTCAAAAAAACATACATCTGTAATAGTGGCAAAACATTTGCTTAATAACATGAACGTGGATAAGCAGGAAGCAGTTGATCCACTCAGAAATCGTATATTTTCTACATTGAGGGTTCACGCAGCAATACTCACATACATCGTCTAATTTATATTTGAAAGTCCCTCTTCAACTGAATTGGATGTTACCAACATTGTTGGAGTGCTTGGAGGTTTTGAGTTGTAAACATATCTAATTATATATCAAAATATTATATCATATGCACATCAAGTAGAAATGAAATGGACCGAATAACACGTTGATTCAAAAACGATTAAAAAATTTTCCACAAATAAATAAGAGTTCTTCCTACATTTTTTGATTTTTCCGTGCAAACAGGTGTTGTGATCTACATGTATAAAGCTAATTACAACATTGAAACGTGAAGTATATTGGAAATGGTTTGATAATATTGGTTTATGCCAAATTAAATTCATCAAGTAAATAACCTTTCAGTTATCATGTATTAGTAAAAATGATAGATAAAGTATTGTAAATATTTCATTATAAGACAAAATGTAACATTAAATATTTTCACGGACAAAAGTGCATAATATTTGTTAATGACATAAAACACAATCCATGCATACAACTGTTACTAATAACGGCCGCTAGAAGGTCAATTTTATGATATGAAAGTAGACAGTGACTCTGCCTTTATATGGATCATTTTAATCAACATCTAGTATAACAGAACAACTTGTCTACGCAACGTAGCTTTGCTCAACAAGAGCGTGTGGTTAAACAAAATCAACTCTGAAAATTAATCAAAATTATTTATAATGACAAAATGAAGTTGTATTGTGTTTTCTTGCACTTCAATCATTTTTTTAAATCGTCAGATGTCCTCAACTTTGTTAAGAACATTATGGGGATTACGGCCGTTCTATTTGCGCTAGCGTCATTGTTTTCTATAGTTAATAATGATGGATATTTTTTTAAAGTGTTTGTAAAAATCGACAAAGTACCATATGAAGGTTTAATGTCACTCCTGACATGCCACACACAAAAAAAATGAACACTATAATATTAGTGAGATTAATGACCATTCTCTGCAAGACAACGTTGCCTCGTGGATACAAAAGAAGTTGCCCTAACTGCGGCAACACTTATATTCTAAATCTTAATACCCATCTTCCAATGGCAAAAATTTGCTTTATTGTGGTTTAATCAACTAAAACAGGACGTTTGTCAAGTCAGATCTGATTAGTTTGAGATAGTTTTATGTCCGTGCCCAAAGAAAGTTTTAATATCTCTGAGTCAGTATCTAAGTTCTTATTGGAAGTAAATGTTTTTCTATAAAATGGTTTCGGAACTGTTTGATTGGATTTTACGCAGCAATTATTACCATTCATTTATTTAGCCTTTGAGATGATCGATTCGTACTTACGTGGATTTAAATGTATCAGCTAAGTATACTTCTTAAAATACTTTAATTTTGGCGTTACAAAATCCATGCATTGTTATTTCTATTTATATGTAATCATTCCTCTTATGTATTTCTCGTTTTATTTCTCCCGCTAATAAATCATGGATTATTTTCCCCGTCGTGCCAGACAGAGCTCATTACAGTAAGGAACTATTTATTTCCACGATTTTTTCATCTTATTAATTTTAACTTATATATGTTAAAAATGTTTTTAAATTTTTGTAGAAGCTTTCGATATTGATTGCACTTAGTAAAAAAGAATAGGTAAAGAAGAAAGCATACAAGGCTCCCTATTTACATTTCCCAGTCCACCCAGCTAAAATTGGTATTATTTTACGTTAAAGTTAACTTGCTATGGACTAGTATTCCATCAAGAAGGAGTCAATTTTCATTCAATCTCTACGCAGCACGAAAACCGGGACGGACAACAGTATAACATTTGTCACTTTATCACCATATACTAGTATTTGATAAAACTATTACATAAGATTAAACAATTCAAGTCTTCATTTACATGTTTTTATTTAAACATTGAGAATTTTTGAATTTTTACTTTGTATTCAATATGTGTGGACATTGTTACTTTTGGAAAAATAATTTAATTTAAGGAATTGTTTACAAACAATAAATCATTTTAACCTTAGCAATTGATTTTGAATGTTCAAGGTATAAAGTGCATACGAAATGTTTAACACTCAAAGGTTAATGATAATGTATGTACGTGCAATTTTCAGAAATGCATGTCAATTTTATGAAATTGAATTGAAGATAATGCTTGCACAGATATCAATAACGTAAAAGTACTGCATGTAGATATTGTGTATATTATGTGTGTGCCATTTGTAACATATTTATATGTAAATTAAGACAAATAACTCTAGTAATATATCTAGAAAACTTAAACCGTGAAATAGTTTAAAAACTTAAAATATCATATCAGTGATATATTTAAGAATTGAAAATTTATTTTTGAAACTCGTCGGTCCTGTAATACACCTATAATATGGTTTACATAAGATTAAACAATTCAAGTCTTCATTTACATGTTTTTATTTAAACATTGAGAATTTTTGAATTTTTACTTTGTATTCAATATGTGTGGACATTGTTACTTTTGGAAAAATAATTTAATTTAAGGAATTGTTTACAAACAATAAATCATTTTAACCTTAGCAATTGATTTTGAATGTTCAAGGTATAAAGTGCATACGAAATGTTTAACACTCAAAGGTTAATGATAATGTATGTACGTGCAATTTTCAGAAATGCATGTCAATTTTATGAAATTGAATTGAAGATAATGCTTGCACAGATATCAATAACGTAAAAGTACTGCATGTAGATATTGTGTATATTATGTGTGTGCCATTTGTAACATATTTATATGTAAATTAAGACAAATAACTCTAGTAATATATCTAGAAAACTTAAACCGTGAAATAGTTTAAAAACTTAAAATATCATATCAGTGATATATTTAAGAATTGAAAATTTATTTTTGAAACTCGTCGGTCCTGTAATACACCTATAATATGGTTTGATAATTTGTCGGCACCTCATGGTGTGTAACAGTACCGACGGCATCCAGAATAAAGCAATAAATGCTTATATCTATTTTCATATTGATATCTATTTTTATAAAGTATATGTGTGCGCTGCAAAGCCAGTAAATACGCTTTCAGCCAGGGGTATGAAACATACATGGAACAGCAATTTTAACATGTTATTAGGTTCGATTCTGCGACTTAATATATATTTCCAGAAACTTTGTAGAGAAAACACTTTTTAAGGAGTAGATATAATTTAATGATTATTTTTCAAACATACATATTAATAAATTGGTTACGTAAGATTGAAGGTTTCATTTAATCCCACGAAACTAGATATAATCGCCAAAATGCAAGTTGTTATTTTTTGAATACTTTATAGGGCATCTACTAAGTATTCATTAACGTATCACAGATTGGTCATATACACTACTGGCTCTAAGAGCCCCTGTCAAATCAAATTTAAATAAATGTATTATATACTTCTAATCAGAAACACGGCACATTGTTTAAGATAATGCATGTTTGTATTTATGTTACCCCGTTACCGGCATTTGTATAAAGTCATGCATTAAATCATTCATTAAACGTATCATTGATCTACATGCATGAGGACATTTCTATACAATAATGCATGTATATTATAACTAAACTGGAAAATGCACACTGACGGAAGTTAAAAGTGTCAATAGACCGGTCTAATCCCCCTTCCGAAAAAAACAACTCTCTCTCTCTCTCTCTCTCTCTCTCTCTCTCTCTCTCTATTTACATGACCTTCTTATAGACTTTTTAATTGTATGCATCACAACCCTGGGCAAAACAGTCAAAATATAGGTGATCATTTAGATCGGTGTGTGGTTATCTGAACGTGCTGATCATGTTGCTCAGGCAGGATACATGGCACAGAACATTGCAGATTTCACGCACTCTTCCACTTATTTTTATTTTATTATTATTTTTTTTTTACAAATTGCACAAAACGGTCATTTGTTTAAATGCATGTAATAAAATATCTTGATTTGTGTCAATGTGGAGTCAAAAATTTCACGTCCGCAACAATATTGCCCTCTATGAAATGCAAAGGAAAATAAGCACCGTCTAAAACAGGAATGCTAAATATGATTTTTTTAAAACCTGAATTAATTAAAAGCTATTCATTTACTTAGACCGAACAGGGGATGTCAGGGGCATGCACAGGGTAAATAGTGGCTTACAGGGGATGACAGGGGCGAACAGTGGGTGACAGGGGCGAACAGTGGTTCACAAGAGATGTGTACATGGGGGCACAGAGGATGACAGTGAAAACACAGTTGGTGACATGGGAAGACAGGGGGTTTTCATACGGATAGGGTTTTTTAGAGCCAGTAGTGATATATGAATGTTTATTTTAGTAGCAAGTAAATTTTAAACGGAAGAACTATATCAATCATACAAATGTCAAACTGCCTAAAAAATCTTTGCTTTTCACATTTTAAAAATATCATTTACATAATATTTTCGTAACAAATAATTGCTCATTTGTAGTGCTTATTCGACAACACGTCCTAACGTTTTTTTTAATTCAGTTATCACTAAAGGCGGATGCGAGAGTGCAAGTTTATAAATTTGATAATTTGAGTACTATTTAATCACAAGTGAATTGAAATTGAGGGTAGTAAAAAAATTAATGTCTTCTAATTACAATTGCAAGTGGTCATTTCCTAGACGATGTGTATACGTGATGCAACATGTAATTTAGGCTAAGATTGGTCCTTACATGACACTTACATGTCCTTTTTCTCCTTTAAGATAATTGCAAAATAATCACGATACAACTTGTCTTACATTTATTTGCACTAGCAAGCCCTTCACTTCTCTTGAATTTGTTACCTCTGTTATATTGCTTTACTTATGACTTTAAATGCCAGTATATAATGAATACAACAGCAAATGTAAGATTGTTACAAAATTATGGAGTAATAGAATTATATCGCAAATCAAAAATTAAGAGTAATATCATTTTCCCAAACTTTGTATACAAACAGACATAATTTTATTTATACATTTAATTTCTCATATCAAAGTAAAAAAAGAAAAATAAATGGGGTTCACTTCTCAAAAATTAAGTTATGACTTGAAATAAGCTAATTTTAGGTAAAAAAAAAAAAAAAGCTTGACTTCTCTGAAATATAAGCTAAATATGTCAAAATATATCGATAGAAATATCAAAATATTGTTCAAAATGTTTTTCAGGACATGAATATATCTTAATACACAAATTATCTGGAAGTTTAGGCTACGCTGAAAATTAGGAAGCTAAAGATACAATACTCTAAAACTATTGAGTTATGACAATTGTTCATTTTCTTCCTTAAAACCGTTTGTCACAAAATATAGTCCCTTAATAACCTTAATAAAAATATATAACTTTCTTTTAACAATTTTATTAGATATGGTTTAGTTGGCATTGTTAAAAATAAATATACAAATACAATTCATATATGTTGCAAATTGTTAAGATAAGAGTTGACATAAAGTAGTTATCCAAAAAAGAAAGAAAGAGAGAGAGAGAGAGAGAGAGAGAGAGAGAGAGAGAGAGAGAGAGTAAAAAATAGCTATCGATAAGAATTGTTTAAAAATAAAATTAAGAACAAAGTATCGTTATTTTATGATATAATGTATACAAATTTATTTTCGCTTCTTCACTCGGAAATTTTTTTGTCCCGTCTTGAGTTATCTCAGCTTAAGATGGGTTTACAGAAACGTTTTAGCCATAGAATTATCTCGTTAAAACTAAGGCGTAAGGGGCAAAAATAAAACGGTGGCGAATGCTTCCGTTTAACAACTTTAAAATTTAAAAATTCCTATACAGTATTGAACATAAATATTATTTAAGGAAGAAACTGGATGTTAAAAAGGGTGTGAGCACGTTACCAACTACGAAACGCCTAAATACGAAAATAATTTTAATTGCTAAAATAACGTTTTGCCTTCATCTTCCTTGTGCAAATGCAAACATCACTTTTGAACAACTGCGTTTATTTATGGGGGAAACATTATAAAGCTATCACTATTATTGCTTAGTTAGCTTGAACATAACATAGAAAATACATTTTTGAGCACCATTTTACTCTGATTTCTTTCAAATCCAAAAGAAACCATTTTCTTGCTTAAAAAATAAAATACCATTTAGCCAAGTTTAAACGTGGATGTGGTTTTAGGGGTTTATTTTATAAATATTTTTACATATGTTGTTAGCACGATTAAAATGATGGCAATTGCTACTTATATACAGTGTTAGTGATACATTTACTTTTTATCAAACACTATGACTAAAAGAGTAATGAACATCTAAACTAAACATAACCATATATCAGAATGTCAATACGAATTTCACAATTTCACTTTTCTCACTCCTCTGTGTTGTTACATGTAACCCAGCTGACAGGAGCCCAGTGAGCTTGTGTTGTTATAATATACATGTGATCAAATATTAACTCTGGTCCAGAGTTGTTTGATTTATATTTTCTTTGCTAACAATAAACTAAAATTAAAATTGATTGTTGATAGTTAAAACCTTTTTCAAGCATTTTTTTACCATTCATTAAATTAAGTTTGAAGTGTGTGTAGTCTTGATGGGATATCAAATTTTACAGCCTCGTCATGGCGACCTGTGATTAATTATTAACTTATTAATAATAGTATACTGAATAAGGTCTTCATAAAGGGAATTCGTTTCATTCAAATGATATTCGCCAAATTCGATTGCATACCTTGTACCCCGATAAAAAAGGTAATGTAAGTTTGATGCATTTTTAAATCTCTGTCTTCTTTTATCTATAGCAAAGAGTAATTTTGGTTTCTAATCTAAGATTGATACTATATGTTTGTGCTTATGGTCTTGTGAAGTACACGTGTAATTCCCTCTCTACATTCAAATGACATCATTTAGCAATCACTTTTCCTCTGAGCACATTTTGTGTCTAATATGATAAATTGAGTGCAATTCGAAACAAAAATATACATTACTAGACTCTTGTTGCTATAGCAACAAAAAGGTCTTCCGTTCCGCATGTAGCAATCTGCAAATAAAAATCACTTTCTCTTTTTAAAAAAAAATTGATACAATATAAACTGTAAAAAATATTCTTAGAAATTATTTGTATAGCTAAACAAAACAAAGAGACTAAATTTCAATTTTTGAGTACTTTCCGTGACGACCGGAAGTTACGCCGGATCATTTAGAACATAGTAAACAGTGTTTTGTCTTTCCTCAAAGATTGGATTTTCAAGTTTTGTTTTCTTATAATATCTCGTTGATAAAAGGATTTTATCTCAGGACCGGAAACAGACAACCGGAAGTATTTAAAGAAATTAAAAGTAGATAGTTTAGTACGTTTACCTTCGGTACACACTGAGTAAAATGTTAAAAAAAAATCTAAAGTTAAAAAAAAGTCTTGAGCTTGAACGCTCCAAGTGAGAGCCGGAAGTGACGTAAGACCAAATGAAACTCGTCAAAAACATGTTCAATTAAATGTCCATTATCAGTATAAATCTTGTTTTTTGATCTCTCACAGTTTTTGAGATCTTGTGGGTACTTTGTTTTAAAAAGAAGGCTACCTGAGATATTTGAGATGTCTCACCGGAAGTAGAACTTTTTTGGGTTTGTTTTACCGTGTGTTAACGACCTTTTGAATTTCTATAGCTAGAATGTTACTTCCATGCTACATAACCAAAATATTTTTTTAAAATCAAAATTGGGTGTACTTACTGTGACGACCGGAAGTTACGCCGGATAAAACAAAATAATTTAAACACATGTACATATATAGATCTATCATCCTACAAAGTTTAGCTGTTCTAGTCGTTACCGTTTTTGAGATCTTGTCGAAATAAGGTTTTTTGTCTGGGGACAGGAAACGGACAAACGGAAGTACTCAATGTAAATTGTATTAAATGTTTCTTGTATACTTGTCTTTTGTACATTTTTGTTTATTTAACTTATTCAAAATATCAAAGAAAAACAGTTAAAGTGATGAACAGCTCGATTTGTTTGAACTTTTGCGGTGTGGACCGGAGGTGACTGAAGACAAAATGAAACCGGTTAAACACATTTTCAATCAAATGTATATCATCCATTAAAGTTTCGTGTCTTAATCACTTACAGTTTCTAAGATCTCGCAGGTACAAAATGTGTTTAAAAAAAGCTTCCCGAGATAATTGAGATATCTCACCGGAAGTAGAATTTTTTTGTTGATTTGACTTCGCATAGATAACATTTGCATCGATTTATACTTATGTATTTATTCTATGGAAAAGGAATTGAATACGTAAAAATAATATTTTTTGAAGTGCTTCCGTTGACAACCGAAAGTTACGACGAACAAAACAAAATAGTTTAAACACATCTACAGCTAAAGGTCTACCATCCCACAAAGTTTGGATGTTCATGTCTTTACCATTTTTGAGATCTGGAGGTGACAAGCTTTTCGTCGCGGGACAGGAAACGGACGAACAGAAGTGTATTAAGAAAAACTTAAATCAAAAACTTCTAGATCTTTTTAATTTCAATCATCACTAAAAATTCTAGGAAAATCTATTAAGATATATCTGAGATATTCACGATACAAAAAGGGGAAACAAATAATAAGAAGAAAGAAAGAAAAAACCTAACAATCACTATAAGGTCTTCCGTTGGAAACGGAAGATCTTAACTATGTAATTGTTATAGAATACTTTTGAGTGTTTAACCTGTTTTGTTCTCCTGTTATCAAAGTCATTGCTGCCATGAAATATGTTATTTTCTGGGGTTTTATTATAGATCTCTGTCACAGATTATAGAATTTTACAAGTAATTATTTACTGATTAGAGCTACATTCAACCTTGCTATAAATATATTCAATATCAATGACACGATCAAATGTTGTATGTAAATGTTTAATTAATGACTTCCTAAATCAGCCAAATTCGGAGTTATGGTGTGATATAAGTATCCCGTTTAAAATGTTTGCACCACCCAGCATATCCGTCTGCAGACTCGTATAATTAAAACATGGCCAGTCACTACTTTTGACCCACTATTCATGTAAGAAATTAATACATTTGTCATGATTTTATTATTTCTTATCGAATAAGTTTAGATTTGCTGTTTGGCTTCTTTTGTTCGAAAAATGTACATTTTTTTCAAATATACGATATTATTTGTAATTAACTTAGATGGTAAGCATTCTTTGCTGACCTATGAAAGTGGATTAGCAGGAAGCAATTAATCCACTCAGATAGTGTATATGTTCCACACATTGGTGGTTCACACGACAATCCTCGCAATCATTTACAGTGTATGATTAACTTAGGTTGTGTTCCTGATTTGCATTTTTGATATTTTCCATGAAAACAGGTGTTGTGTTCCGTGTCGCTATTTTAGCATTGAAACTTAAGTACCGTGGGTATAGTTTGATAATTTTGATTTATATATGAAACAGATTGATGAAATAAATAAACTTTTTAACTGATGTACTTTTGAATATTGCATTATCATACTAAATGTAGGATGTAATATGTATATCTGATTCAGGTATACTTTTTCACAAATTATTTTTAGTGTTACAGCAATCATACACTGGAATGTATTGATGAAATATTTCTCTTTTTTCCTTTTTCTCTTTAATCTGGTTTCCTTTTTTCTTCTCACTGCATTTGATATCAATTTTCCGTGTTTCCGTTCTCGGTTCATCCTGACGGAGCACATTACAGTAAGGAACTATTTATTTCTAAGAACTTTACATATTGGTTATTTTGATCAAGATGTCAAAATAATTCGCCTTATCTACATGTATAACACACTAAAATATACCGCACACATTCAAATAACTGACATATTATCACATACGCATACGTGCATAAGAATGCATACATTAAACATAAAACGACCTAAAACAAACAGTTCCTGTTTAGCTTAAAGGGTCATCATTAGGGTTTATTTCTATGATATGTCTAATCATCAGCTTAAATATTAATTTTACCGTAGTTTGTAATGAAATACAGAGCTCACATTTGTTTGTAATGTAAACAAAGTCCGTGCAATTGTACTGAATGATTGCATATTAGGTTGTAAACATGATCATGACTTCTCAAAGCGACCATTACATGACACGAGTCAACCAAAGAATTGTGAGCACTGTGTTCTCGCTTTTAAGTTGAGAACTGGTGTTAAGGTTTTGACTGACCATTTGAGACACATTAATTATGCATCGTAATTATTGACATTGAGAAACTGAAAATTGTCCAAGCTTAAGATGGCGACCATGCTCCTTAAAAAAAACCAAACGAACGTAAAATAAAATAACAATCAAAACTGATACATGTATGCACTATAATGACAAAATAAAATTCAACTTAGTTTTCAAAATTACCAATCTCACCTTTCAAATACTCATTGAAAATCGTCGCTTCACCCATGTTTACTTACAATGTTTTGATGCTATTTAATTTAAAACGTTTTCTCCCTTTTCTCTGCAAAGGGCAGCTACTCTATACTCTATAAGACAATACCAAACCGTCAACTATCTCAAAAATCAATGAAACGAAATACAAATTCAAAGCAGAGCGAACCTCCAAAAAGACAGAGGTAGGATCAGGTGCCTAGGAGGAGTGAGCATCCTCTGCACACCAGTCACAGCTGCCGTGAGCTCTGTAATATGAAATTTTGAAACTAGTAAGCGAAGCGTCGGCCAAGGACGGCCATGTTGCCGAAATTTAATTCTCCCCGAACGGACATAGAGATAAATCAGGCAGTCACATGATATGTTGAAATCAATGAAAGTATGACTTTTCAATCCGAAGAAAACAATTGTTAAATATTAAGCCCCTAAACGTGTTATATATTAGTTCTATCCGAACTGTGTAATAGTTCTATATGCGACAAATAATTATGAATAATGATATACTAGGAAGTTTGGATTCAATTTAACTTCATAACCAATTGCATATGATATAACAAAAACTGTTTTTAAAAACTAATTGAAATTGCAATAGATGTTTTGGCACAGTAGAAATTTCGACAAGATTTTTTTTTTATGCATGTAAATTCAAACAATGGCAGGTCGAAGATAGCATTAAGTGAATCTAGTCAACGCAAGCAATCATATGACAATATTTATCATGCTGGTTTATGGTGTGTTTTTTTCTCTTTTTGCTATAAAAAAGGATATAACATGTTTCAGTGGTTATACGGCGGATTATTTTCATATTACAATTCAGGCATGATGCATCATTATAAAATCAGTACTGTTAACTACTACGGGTGTACTCCTTTTAGTAACCGTTCACCCTAAAAATGTTTCTATTTAATCATGACATTCAAGTAATTCAAAATATTTCATGAAACAATTGTATGAGATACAGCATTTTTTTTAAAAATGTTGGTGTTCCAAACACTTATAGGCTTTATGGACAATGGCAGCCGCCCCCTACTCTCTCTCTCTCTCTCTCTCTCTCTCTCTCTCTCTCTCTCTCTCTCTCTCTCTCTCTCTCTCTTGTGCTTTTAATTCCGGCGGCGAATCGTCAGAGAGTGACTGAATTCAATGAACAACCAATAATATTGTCATTTGTCTACATACAGCCAGAATTTTGCTTTCCAAAAAGCCGAGCTAAAATATTTATCACTCAATATTTAAATGAGGTCTTTCCTGATCAGTCAAAACGTATTGTGCAGGTATCACCCACATCAAGATGCGTACCAAATACTTTTAAAATACTTCCCCTTTTACATTTTCTGATAATCATTCGAATCATTATCAACCTGCTTCTAATAAATATTTCAAAAAGATACTGTATATGTAAAGTGCAGAAAATCAATAATAATTTGTTTATCACTGAAGGAAGGAAGAGGGAAGTAAACCAATTATTGAGTTTATTTAAAACGAATTATTGTGGTTTTGTCTGTTTTACTCGTTCAATTTTCGACTAGGATGGTTATAAGTGTAACTCATCTAGAAAGAGAATCGTTTGAAAAGTTAGCAATAATAGTATCAATATTATCATTGTGCTCAATGTGTGAAGGTTCAAGATGTGAAGGGTGAGCATTACAATTTTCATTTAAAAATTACATGTATGATTACTTTTCTGTATTTATCAAAATTGTATATAGGGGTTCCGGCACGCATCGTCACCAATTTTCTTTATATTGCATACAATGATACATTATTTTGTAATAGGTACATGTAGGTACTAATAAGTACCATAAATTTGTTGTTATGGGCTACAGTTGCCATGTTAACGGAGACCAAAGATAGAAAATGGCAAATCTTAGCAACTTTAAAGTAATATGTAAAGCTTATCTCAGTTATTAAATATAATCTTTTTTTAACTATATGGTCAATTTTCAAATTATAGAAAGACATTGGTGGGCAAATCAAAATCCAAAACATGATTTTTTCGCATGTTTTAAATACAATAAAAGTTATTATTAAACAATACTTATAGATATAAGATATGTAAAATAAGAATGACCATTGATGCTATGGTACTTATAACAAAGTTAAAATAAGGTAAAATGAAATAAAAATCAAAGTTCGTGTAATTTTGTAAAGAAAAATGTATGTTTTAAACACAATTTAAAACTTTTTATGTTGTTTTTTGTGGGAAACTTGCCAAACTCTTACAAAATAGATATTTTAGCATTATTCAGCATCTTAAAACTACCGTTGCTAAGGAAATATGTGGATTAAAGAAAACCAATATAACTTGTTAATTGTTCAAAACGACATGGCAACGGTCGTGTTCTTTCTTCTTTTTTGGCCGAATACATTTAGCAGTTTCAACTGATATCGCGTGAACATTAAGGACATGTCGGGTTTTTTTATTAAATTTATCTTGAGGTATCATGTTACAGGCATGGGTAAGAATTCTTCAAAAGTACCTCAAAACAAGCAGAATGTTGTGATTTGTAGTGTTGTTACTATAGCAGCGGATTTCAGTTTTCTTATGCAGGCACGCAGGCAATGTACCCACCCAATTATTGATTTAACGAGGCCGGGCCTCAGGATCGTGAAGCATATTTAGACTTAAGTCTAAATTGCAATCTTTGATATAATTATGATATGTCATAAAATTACACTTAAACTTTGTAACTATCAACATAATATAGAGACACTTTCAAATAGCATTTCATTTTCTCGATGTTGTCAATCGCAAGACAGTAAGACAGTGTATAAAATTTGACTTAAGTCTAAGACTGCTTCATGATCTTGGGGCCAGGTCTAATTTGTTCTGCCCTAGATTTTTTTAATGAAATTTTTAACTTGAATTTTTACTGATATAATTATCATTTTAAGATAAAAAAAAAATAAGACATTTACCACACCGTTTGTTTAGGGGGTCATCTCAAAGTTTGTTAATTTTTAACATATGACCCTATGGGATTTTGCTTGAAATGTATCAATTTTGCACATTTTTTACATTTTTTTTTAAACTAGGGATTTCTTTTTCTGTTCTACATATTAAAGTTATTGCTAAAAGGCATCAAATGGTCAAATAAAAAAAATCCTTTTACCTCCTGGTTTGTTCCAGGGGTCTTATCAAAGTTGTTTTTTATGCCGAATTTCCCAGATTTGTCAGATAATTGCTATTTTTATTTGCCAAAGGCGGAAATGCTGATCTTTATAGTATTATTAAAACATTCAGACGTATTTAAGTAATAAATAAATATAAAACATTACATATTAAGGGCTAGTATTATAAAATACATGGTTACTGTCTTGAAATAAATGAATTAAGCTATATTTAGGCGGGTTAAGAAAACGTGACGGAGGGCTAGGCTTGCTGAACACTCTTCAAGTTTTCGACACGAGCCCAAATATAGCTTATTCTTCGAGACATATTTGTTTATTCCACAATATAACATCAATTTTACGCATCAAACGAGCTATTTCTTGAAGTGCTGTTTAGTTGCCATGGTAACACTTTTTATCTATTTATTTGACCATGAATGATTTTCTATAATTGAAAATTCACAATACTTTGATCTAATTATTTATTTTGTATAGCTAAAACTATTGTAATCAGTTGCAATTTGTCTTCAAAAAACTTAGAATGACCATTTCTTAAAATATATTTTGCTTCTGTTTCCAATGTAACCAGTCCTCATAGCAACAGTTTAAGGTTGACCAACTTGTATCATAATATGGAATATGAAGTTTGATATTTACAGAGAAATGGCCTTTAATTTTTTTTAATGTAACTTATAAGCAATCTCCATGATTAAATTAACAAAAATTAGCGTTGACTTTTGAAATGTTTGAATTTTAAATGCAAAAAATATCACTGTTATATTTTTCATTGAAATCGTTGTACTATACTATAGTTTCATATTTCGAATTGTAGTTATTTCAAAAACTGCTGCCCGGATTGGTCTTGGAATTCAGAGACTCAGAAATGCGAGCGTACGTTTGTCTATTTCATTGTTGAACTGAATATTTTTTAATTAAATACAGATAACTCAAATATTGAGATTACCCAAAAATACAATCCAAATAATACGGGTGCTATGAAATATATTTATATTTCATTTTTATTTCTATGATTTATACCAGGTAAATAGTATTGTTGTATATATTAAAGCATTGAATCATTATTTTTTGAAAGATATAGTCTCATAACTGCAGCGGTGTGTGCATACAAATTGATTATGAAAATTTGTATGCACACACCGCTGCAGTTATGAGACAATATCTTTCAAAAAATAATGATTTAATGCTTATATTTACATTTTTTTTTAAATTCTTGCCTTGTCTGCAAATGTGATTTATAGGTCAAAGTTTTATCCTAAGGGTAAGTTCAAACTAATGGAAGAGCCACTGTAACAGCCGCAAGCGTGAACTTTGATTTTCGCTTGTGACGTTGCATTTTACAGCGTTCAACGTTTATGACGTCTAAATAAAACTAGTCATTCTAACCTTTGAGTACCTTTTGTGTGTTACGGTCTTATAACTGCAGTACCTTTTCAGACACTTTACATGCAAAAAATATTTGGAATGTAAATATTATTTGTTAAAACAAATTATATCAGAATAGACCTTACAAAAAAATCAAAGTATACATTTTATTGTGTACTTTTCGGTATTACTGCCACTTGCATTCCAGAAGTATATGCTCTTTTGATTTACTACTAATGATCTCATTCTTGCATCAGATTCATCAGTTAACGTTGGTTTACAAAACTGTTTAGATGTTTTAGGAAAATATTGTTCTGACTGGAAACTGTGTGTCAATATGGAAAAAAACAAATATTATAGTTTTCAATGGTAAAACAGTTGATGAGACTTTGTAAGATTTTATGACAAACACCTAATTACTTACATAACAAATGAATATAAAAATCTTGGTGTTGTATTTACATTTGCAGCCGAACAACTATCAGAACGCGCAAAAGAGGCATATTATGCTTTGAAAACAAACAAATTTTCCTGCAGATATTAATTTCTCTGTGGAAATTATATTTAAATTATATTAGTCAATAATAATACTTATAATGACTTATGGGTGTGAAATATGGATATCCGACTTCAAATGTGATTTAATGTCTTCAGAACAAGTTCCATTTTTAAAAAAACACAACATCTTATTTTCAAAGACATCTAAGGGGTACACAGAAAAGCATCAAATCTTGCTGTTTTATGTGAATTATGACAATTTCTTTTGTATTATCAATGTATTGAGAATATGTTGAAATTTTATAAGAGACTGGAAGATATGGAATACACAAATAACTATAATAATTACCATCTACTTTAAAAGAAGACAAAAAATGTCTTCTAGAACATCTTGGCAATGAAAACTGTCTTTATTGCTACACAAATTAAATATCAGTTCTTTGAATATCTGTCACAAAATTAAAAAAAACAAGTTAAAAGAACATAATAAAAACAAAATACATGAACAACTAAACAATATATATAACGCTGACTCTAGAAAATTGTCTTTTTATAGGAACATTGTAAACCAAAATGAATACGAACAACAACATTACTTGAAACCACCTTTTAAAAAATGTGACAGATCTGTCCTAACAAAACTAAGAATCAGTGCTTACTTATTATTTACTGAAATTGGTAGATATCCTAAACCTCCTATTCGAGGAGAAAAACGTCTGTGTATTTTTTGCAAATTGTTTGTTCAAGATGAGGAACACTTTGTTTTGTATTGTTCAAAATATGACCAAAGTAGATTATTATAGCATAACAAACGTTACCATGTTAGTATTGTAAAACATCTGAAGAAAATGAAAGCGCTTATGTTTTACTCGATCTTTGTGTTTTCATTTTTTTAAGTTTTATATATATTTCACCGACCACTGAGGTTTTTCTATGATTTATATATATATATATATATATATATATATATATATATATATATATATATATATATATATATATATATATATATATATATAAGGCATGTTAGAATTACATGTATGGATTCATTATCTACTTTCTAGAATGTATATATTCAAATTGATAATCACTGCCCATAATTACATACAAATTTCGTATTACGATTTCCTTGCAATTGCATTCAAGTGATTTTTATTTCTTGGGGATATAATAGCGAGAATACACATTAATGTATATGCATGAATTATCTATTATAGAATGCATGCCGGGTTACAATGGAGTGAACTGTTCAATTTTGTGTCCTTATCCTTATTTTGGAGTAAAATGTCAAAGAAGTTGCAACTGTAGCAGAGATTTGTGTGATGTTTCTACAGGATGTATAGAACGATCAAAAGGTAATCATATTTTTTTCAATGACCACAAAAATGAAAATGTATTAATTTGGTTCATATTTTGATATTAAGGACAATAGTCAGCTTTTAAAATGATGTTATGACTAGATGAACTTTTGGCCATAAAATACAAATATTGCAGTGAGGAAATGAAATTGACAATTATTGTAGATTATATTTTAACTTAAGTGTTATTTATAAAATCTCCTGTCATATTCGTTTTGAAAAATAATAATGCACAGTCACACAAAACGGTGTTAAGGAAAAATCTACAATCAGTATTATAACATGTCAAAACTTGTACATCATTTCAATTTTATTGTTAAAAAACACATACTGTGGTTTCATTAATTTTCGTGGGTATCAATTTTCGTGGAATTTCTAAAAACCACAGTTTCGAGGATACGTAATTTCGTGGCCAATGATCCTCTCAATACAAAATATTAGTTGAAATTGAACTTCAATGAAAATTTAATTTCGTGGATCAACTTAAAAACGAAATTCACGAAAATTGGTATTCAACGAATATTGATGAAACCACAGTAGCTTGATTTATTTCTTTTAAAATATAACTCGATTAAAAAAAAAAGAATCAAACATCACATGAATGTGAAATAGCGCTTTAATCGATTTACGTGAGTAAACAAAAACGTCTTTGAAAAACAAATATTTAACCATATCATTTTCTAAAATGCATTTTTCTAGAAGTGTTTAGCAACAAGATAATACATTTGTCTTAGTGACAATTACAACAATCGTTTGGGGTAAAGACTTCCAAAGAAATCGTTTGTCTACGATACAAACATTATAGAGTACATTAAGAAAATATCTGCCTTAGTAACTAAATAGGGATAAATTAAATAGTTATGGACTTATTATCTGCTCTTGCGTATTTATTCTATTGCTACATTGCTAAACTAATTACATACATGTAATTGTGAGAAACATCAGTAATTTTCATTTAGTAACACAATAACAATTGTTGCATTCCAATTTTAATTTATGGAACATGTACAATACAAGGAATTTTCTTCTCAAAGGGTATATGTAGCAAGAGACAGTTTCGGATAAAGTATATTTTGTAAAATTGAGAGTTGCTATACTTGAAGGCTTATGAGTGTTGCTAAAATTCATTAAATGATTTTTAATGATTATCATTAGTTAGAGGGGTGTCTCTTGTTGAAATTGACATGCAATATGTAGGTCCCATATGTTAGGTACACAAGAATCAGAAGTAAAATGGGAAACCTGCGGCTATGACTGTTGTGTTGACTTTACTCAGTAAAATTGCAAGTGACGGAGGGGATTTAAAATAACACGAAAAGTAGGTGGATACGACATTGTAAACAATACAATGGTAAATTTCTAACATGTGATTGTCCAACATGCTCATGGTACAAAAGGCCAATCATTCACAGGGAATTAGCGGGGTGGGGGGGTCTAAACAGCTGAAAAGTCATGAAAAATTAGCAAAATATGAAAGGGTCAAAATCTCATAAAAACCAGTATGTAAAAAAGTTTAAAGGTTTTGACTAGTATTTTTTTTTTTCAGAAATTGGTGATTGTCCCTATAAAAAGTGATTAAAAGGTATTTGATCTGAATGGGAACTGAGGAAATATTAGTTACAGAGTTCCCCTGGCTACAATGAATTGTATAAAAAAAAGACCTGTCCCGTGCCACCATATGTCACATTGCAATTAGCACCATGCAAGAACTGAATCTAAGTAAGGTCAAACAATAAGAAATTTCACTGTTACATAAAACGTAGGATTTTACCAGATTCACGATAAACTTACTTTCCCCGCTATATATCTATCACTCTTTTTTTATAATACTGTAACATATTTTCATATGTATAGTTACAAGTAACAATATTAAGGCTATTTTTACGGGACAGCCTTATGTTGTGGAATTTTTAGCATCGTGAAACTAACTTTATTTGTTGTTTCCTTTATTCAGAAAACGATACGACAGCTTCACAGAAAATATTCAATGTAGAAAAGAACACTTCCATTGCTATAGAAAACAACACTGTTTTCTTTTTGGAAAATGATGTTGTGTCAACAGACAGGAACAATGAAGATAATAAAACGCAGCAGTCAAGTACAGTGAATAATGAAATAATATTGTGTATAAAAATATTTGGATGTGTCGATATACTTTTGATCTGCATGTACTCCGCTGTGTGTATTTATGATCGACAACATAAAACTTTTGGCATAGTGAACACTTATGAAAATGTTCCCGGAAACAATTCATCATACGAGAATGCTGAGATATTTTTCATATCGGCAACAGGAAACCAATAATTGTAATTTTTAATTGTGATACGATGTCAGTATAATGCACGAACGTTTTCAATGTGTGTACAGACACTTGTATATTAAACCACATAAAGCTCATGAAAGTTCAACCTCTACATGTACCTAAATGGCATCATTACACACGTCAGAAAGAATACAGGCACGTAGCATCAGGGAGCAACTTTTTCTCGCAGCAACAAATTTTTTGATATTTACATATAAAAAATAGAATTATCATGGAGTTGCCCCCCCCCCCCCCCCCCACTTTTTTGGGAGTATGTAAAAAATTGATATGAAAATAAATAAGGAAATGAGGAGTGAAATTGAAGTTATACACTACGCCAGCAACCCCCCCCCCTCCCCCCCCCCCCCCCCACGGATAAGGATATACATATATATAAACGTAAAATGCAACTGAAAACATCAAATAAACCGAAAATATAGTATATCTACCATGATTTACTTTGATGCGGCGTGTTATGAAAACTGTTTTGCAATGACGCACAGTTTTGCCTGCATGTTCGCTTTGATATGTAGAACTCTTACATGTCCGCCGTATCTCGATATAGTTTACAGACTGATGTATACTGGAATCAAGCACGTTACTCAAATTTCGTATTTTCTAAAACTACCTATTTACCATTATCCTTTATATTTTTTTCTAAGAAAGGCAACGCTCGTAAATCAAATAAGCTGGAATGCATCAATTGAAAGAAAAAAAAGAAAAAAATTATTCATTGTTTTTCGTTTGATTTTTGTATTAATATGAATTTGGTTAACAATAATATAAAAAAAAAATATAAAGGCTGTTAAGAAAGTTCGTTCCGTGATTTATTTTAGCCTTGATTCATTAATTAACAACTCGTTTGTAATTTTTTTTTATTTTTAATAACCAGATAGACCACCTTTGTTTTTCAGTACATTTTTAATTTTGTTTGGCATTGAATGAATAAAAGAAATCAAATGTTTCTAAGGTATCTCCCTCCATGCTCGTTGAAGACGGCGGCGTAATTGGTCCATGGATGTCGGGCGCGGATCCTTGTAGGCCTCAATGTCCAGAATACTTCAGAGATTTTCTATGTAGTTTAGATCTGGGGAATTGCCCGGCCTTTCGAAATAAAGTTTGGTAAATTATCTTTACACCAATTCTGTGTTACTAGGACAGTGTGAGGTGTCGCACCATCTTGAACAAACGTAGCGTGTCCTGGATATTGAACCAACTTTCGTTCATCAATCCTGCCAGTGTTCTTTTTTGTCGATTCAGTGCAGGTTTAAGTTCTTTTTGAAGAATCTTATCCACATTATATTTTGCATTTATAGTTTTGCCGGATGGAACAATTTTAGCTTTGACAAACCGTTAACTCCCACTTCACCCCAGATCATGACTTTGGTGCTTGACTTGACGCAGCTGACGTCGGGTACCTCATCCGACTGGGACCCCCACACAACATCGTCTTGTCGGTTTGGAACATGAAACAGATCTAGATATTTTGAAGATTCGTCACTGAAGATGTAGTTCTCCCAGTCTTCAGCTGTCAAGTGCTTGTGATCACGAACAAATTTCTATCTTGTTTGTCGTTGTGTTTTTGTCAGAAGATGATTTCTTGATCGCCTAAATGCCTTCCATTTTTTTTTACTTTCCGTAAATAATTAAACACAGTCACATGACTTACATTAAAGCCCGAGTTCTTGAGTTCCTTGCTGTATTTCTTTGTTGATTTTCCTCTTTTGTATTTTATGTTCTCGACTTTCCTTTTTACTACGCCTAGTATTTTCGACGGTCGGCCCGATCTCAGTTGGTCGGTGAGCTGTTTTTTTTTGCTCTCGCCTTGGTCTCCACGTTGTTACCCATCGCTCACTTTTACACAGTTGTTTAGCCACATCCTGCATCTAATAAAGCCAAAGCCTAGGCTCGTTCGTTGACAGTATCGACACTTGTGCAAGACCTCTGCTTTTTCACCGAACTCGTCATTTTGTTCGATGACATAATAAACATAAATGTTTACATCACTCTATGACACCACCAGAGAGTGCACATACATGTAGGGGAGGATAACTGATGATATGCTGAGAGAAAATTCTCTAGCATAACCAGTGTGAATTTGAAACAAAACTATTGCTTTTATCAATCTTTTTTTGTCAATTTACAACCAGAACGAACTTTCTTAACACCCTTTAGTATAATTTGATAAAGAAATAAGTAAATCAAAGTACTGAAAGTACTGAAAAGCGCTAAGTCGGAAAGAAAGGGTTAAAAATATATCGATTGATATGAAAATACATGTAAAGAATCATATTGTTCGTTATTGAGAAAAATGCACTTACTCAGAATTCTGAAATGGTGTATAATTTGGATATGTCTGTTATAGAATGCATAATTTTTAAGGCGTCGAGTTAATGCTCAGCAGCCTTCTAGCGATCGTCTGGATTGGCAATCTTTCAAAAAGTCATGCTCTGCACCGCCTTTAAAATGCGCATACGAAATAAGTTCTTTAAATTATTAAACGTATTACAAGAATTTTATTCCATTTATTCAACTAAATTGTGTACAAAAACCCCGACTTTGCCTCCCTGGTTATTGACAACTCATTGCATAAGTATTTTGATTAATCAAGAAATGGCGGATGAATACAATAAGGTGAAAAAATTCACTTAATATTATTTAAGTTTATCGCTTACCTTTTAAGTGGAGACCGTGTCCAATAGAAATAAAACAATTCGATTTGTAAATTAATTTGATAAATGGGCTCGGTCTCCAATATAATTGTAAGCGATAAACATATCTACTGATTTTGTTGCAATAAATAGATAATGTAGTTGGTTTGGTCAAGCATTTTAGATAGCACGTGTTGTGGATTTGTTTGTAAACAACCATACCATAGTGATCTTGTTTCACACGGGAATTGAAATAAATAAAAGTATGTTTTATTATTATAATTAGGGACACACTGTTGATGTACTCAAATTATAAACCTGTGGAAATTGTTCAAAGACTGTTTAAAGCAGAAAGAAAATAATTTATATTTTAACTATGAAATTTCTTTTTTGATTCTTGTAACCATGATAAGGTTTTTGTATTTAATTATAAAAGCATCACTACCTATTTCATAAGGAAATTTACTGATTTTTGTTTTTAAAGCAACACATTTTTAAACACAATTCATTTACTTTTTTATTCAAACATTATTTGATATACGACTATATTAGTACAAAAATCAAATTATTGGTATCTTTCTATATAAAAGAACATGTCAGCTCGACGCCTTTATGGCCGTTCCGGCCTTTGATTTTTAATGATTTATGCATGCTGTCGTATAACAGTGAAAACAAAATGCTGATGACTTATTTTTAAAATCACAATAAAAGCATTTCGCAAAAAATGTAAGTGTATCTTAATTTTTGAAGCATAGAATGATTTATCAATTTGACTGTAAAGTCAAAATTTCCAATTTACAATATAACGATCTGCCTTAAAGTATGTTTAAACACGTTTGATTTTAAAATTTTAGGAATATCTGGAAATCGAGAACATTTGTAGTAATATTATAATGATATTGCTTGTTAATTTTAAACAGATTTCGCTACTGTTTAGCAGAGCTACAGAGTGCATGCTTCTTGTGAAGAAAATAAAGTAAAATATTGTCGCCAATAACAACGATCAAATGATGATTAATTAAGGTCTTCCGTTTCCAACGGAAGACCTTAAAGTGATTGTAGTGTTTTTAAGGTCTTCCGTTTCAACGGAATACCTTATCGTTATTGCTTTGTTTCTTTTCCTCTATTATCATTTTTTTTTTCTTTGACGTTTTCACAAAAACGCTTTAGCCGATTTTCATGAAACTTTCAGACCTCACTGAGCACAAAATTTGTAGGGAATTTTTCGATCAAATTTTTGGTCGTCACTTCCGGTCCCGAGATATTAAAGATTTTATGATTTTGCTTTTTTACGCGTTTTCTCAAAAAGTATCAAAGATAAAACTTTCAAATTTTCCGTTGTGGTAGAGGGTCTTTAGCCGCAGAGTCTCTTACATATCCAAACGTCCGCCGTCACTTCCCGTCGTCACCGGAAGGAAATGAAAAACCTTAATTTTTCATTTATTTTTGTTTTGAAAATATTTTATGTTACTATTTAAAAGAGACGCTCAAATAAATTCAGAATATGAAATCGGTCTTAAAATCGATCCTGCATTCTTTGTATTTTGGGCTCCAAAGTCCTGAAGCGAGAGTCCGAGTAGCTCAGTCGTTATAATGTTGGACTTGTGCCCAGGCGACCCGGGTTCAGTCCCCGAGTGCCGAATTTTTTTTCTTCCTTGATTGTGTTAAGTTTAACGATCTTATCTTTAAAATGATGTATTTTGATGTTTTTCATTTTATTCTTATTATGAATGAAAATAGTAGCGGCTTTTTTTTAGTATAAACAGATAGCTCGTTTCTGTCAGCAGTTCGCTAAATTCAAACGCTTGTCGCATCTCCGGCATTAAAGACGTGCCGCTGAAGTACCCCTGCAGTACGACTGCAGTAGAGTTGGCTGGGTTGCATTGCCGGCATCAAGGAAATGCCGCAATCTCAATGACTGTATGCACACACATTTAGCAATGTTAATGCACCCACGTTTTAAGTATTCTACATGGTTTTAAAAGGAGGACTGACAAGTTTTTATTCACATATATAGATACGTTCATGAATGTATACATGCGTGTATTGACATATGCTGCTTATATATTGATTTCCTGAACACTATAAAACACTATGAAAACTCTCTCTCTCTCTCTCTCTCTCTCTCTCTCTCTCTCTCTCTCTCTCTCTCTCTCTCTTTCTCTCTAACGTACAAGTATATCTAGTGCTGAAATTTGAGGCCACGAGTCAGAAAGGTAAAAGCACGATAAATACCCGTACAGTATCACAACCGCCAGTTCCAACACAGTTTTGACAACACAGCCTACAAAATTTACGTACCTCAAAGACCTTCAAGATCTCGATATAATTGATTTCTTTTTGTAAGTGTATAGCTAGATAAACAATTAACGGGCTTATCCGTATAAATAAACATAGCGAAAATTTTCATCCGGGTATAATATTAATTTATTAAATTGGAATTTCAATTAAATTTTCTCCTCTGGGAATAAAGCCCGTTTCAACATTGCCCCCACTTGATTTCATACTCGGGTGGGGATCTTCCCAAATTATTGATGAAAGAAATTGTTTTTCTATTAACTTTGATAGCAAGATAGAAATGATGAGGTGGATTGATAATACACTTCTTATAAAAACAGATCAATCTAATGTTTTCTCAGACGTCTGCATAAATTTGTTCGCACCCATTTCAAATGTTTTGACTGTAATTGAAAATTGACGTAAAATTGACGTAAGCTATCTATTTCCAATCTGATCAGTTAATGTTCCACGGTCTTAGTATGACCGTTCACGAAATAACATACCTATATAAAATTCAGGCACCTTTTAAAAATCAGATTTAATTTTAAATATTCATCTTCCAGCTAGAAAAGTTATCTTATACAGGGAGGTAGGATCTGGGGGGGGGGGGGGGGGAGGGGGGCGTGCTCCCCCACCCCCCTTTTCTTGTAGAAATCACATTTCAAAAATTAATTGAAGTTACAAGTATACTACGGACTACGTTACCTCCCTCACAGATTAGGAATTTTTTTGCCCCCCCCCCCCACTTTTTAAAATGGTGCTAAATGCCTGTGAAAGAATATATCATTATTTTGTGATCGTAACATTCAATAACAATAAAAATAAGTAAATGATTAAACAATTTGAATGAATGCATTCTTCTCTTTCTATAAAATGTTAAAGCTATATTTATCATAATAAAAATGAATATCGACGAAAAAATCATACTGAAGATTTTGAGAAAGATTTTATTTTTCAAATTCATGGTACATGTGTATAGTAAGGTACAGTGCTGGTCAGTTCCCTCGACAGTGCCGTACAGTGCTTCAGTAGGACTGTACAGTGCGGTACAGTGGTAGTTAGTAAAAGGTACGATGAAGTACAGTTAATGTATAGTTAATGTCAGACAACGTCAGTAAATTTTTCGGAATATCATTGGATTTTAAATTCAGTAATCTTACTTCGCTAAGCCAAGCTTCTCTCTTTGTTTCTCAAAATTTCAGTGATGATTGTTTTTGTTCAGCTGCAGTGCACTTCGCACATCCGAACGTCCGCCGTCACTTCCAGTTATCACCGGAAGAAAGCAGAAACATTTTATTGTTCAACTTGTATTGATTTTAAATATTGAATACTGATTATGTATTTTTGTTCTAGAATTGATCCACGTTGGAGTCTCCAGGCGACCCGGGTTCAATCCCCAAATGCCGAATCTTTTTTTTCTTTCTTAAGTGTGTTTCGATGCAAAAAGTTATCCTTGAAAATGATGAATTTTCATAAGTTTTGTTTGAATTTTATAAAAAAAATCACAGTAACAGCGTCCTTTCCTAATCTTAAGATATGTCTGTTGAAATCTTTAGAGAGGCTTACTGGAATTTGAGAAGATGTTGATAAATGAAAGAAACTGTCTCGATACCCTATTTAATGTGTATTCAAACGGAAGACCTATTGTTGCTCGCAACGAGCGTCTAGTTTATTATTTTTTTTTTCTGTAAGGTTTTCTCAAAAATGCTTCAGCCGATTTTCGTGAAATTTTCAGAACTTAGTCAAGACAAAATTGTAAGAAACTTGTCGATCATTTCTTTTTTTATCATTACTTCTTGTCCCGAGATATTAAAGATTTTATGTTTCTGTTTGTGGCATATTTTTCTAAAAAATTCTAAAAGATTAAACTTTCAAGCTTTCAGGGATGGCAGAGAGTCTCCAGCCGCAGTGTCTCTCGCATATTCAAACGTTCACCGACACTTCCGGTCGTCACCGGAAGGAAATGAAAAACCTTAATTTTTCAATATTTTTTTTTCTTGGTTTTTTTTTCTTTTATTCGACAGAGACGTTCTTAAAACGTTCGGATATGAAATTTGTTTTAAGATCTATCCACGCATTCTCGAGATTTTGGGCTCCAAAGTCATGAAGCGAGAGTCTGCGTAGCTCAGTCGTTAGAGTGGTGGACTTATGCCCATGCAACCCGGGTTCACTCCCCAAGTTCCGAATTTTTTTTTCTTAATCGTGTTTTGTTTAACGAGTTTATCTTTAAAATGATTGATTTTTAATGTTTTCTATTTGATTTTTATCATATATTAAAATAATAGCGGCTTTTTTTTCAATACAAATACAGAACTCGTTTCTGTTAGCAGTTCGCTAAATTAAGACGCTCGTCGAATCGCCGGCATCAAAGACATGCCGCCGAAGTGCAGTACGACCGCATTAGGGTTCGCTAGGTTGTTTTGTCGGCATCAAAGAAATGCCGACATCTCAATGTATGCACACAAAATTTAGCAATACACCAAGGTTTTAAGTACTCTAAAATGCTTTAAAAGAAGTACCGTTTAGTATATATTTACATATACAGATGCATGCATGCATATATACATGTGTTTATTGATGCTTATATGTTGCTTATATATTGATTTCCTGAACACTTTAAAAAACGAAAATATCTCTCTCGTTGTTTAATGATTGTTTTCTCACTGATTGAAAGTCAACGCTAAAAAATCATTTTTATTATAGACGGTGTACCTTGTCTTCCTTTGTGCATGTCTATTTACAGACACAAATCTGTTGTCAGTCTGGGATTAAGAAAACCTGGTGACTGCGATAAAATGTGTAAATTGATCACGCGTGTATATGTGTGTTTGAGCTTAGGAATAGACAGATGGAAACGCCGATCGGGGAAAAATGCTGTTAAAACAAAAAGTTGGATTTTTCCCTTTTGATAAAAAATGTAATGATTTTACTTCCGGATTGAAATGTATCCGGTGTTTAACCAATCAGATGCCTCCATTTTCGGCCAATCCGTGATAATCAGTATACCCAATAGAAATGATGCATGATTAGACCAATCAGTAAGAACTTGCAGGGTATATATACAGCAACTCGATCATTCTGAGAGTTTTTCAATCTGTGAACGACTCAAACAGTCTTCTGGCGAAACTCTTTGGTTAGAGTTCTACAGAACAGGGATTTGAGCTGTGTCGGAAAGCAACAGAATTTTTAGCTAGACCACTCAGTTCTTAACCCTGCTTCTGTGACTTGTGTCTTAGTGACTTGATAGTGTCTTTGTGACTTCGATTGTGTCTTGGTGACTTTCGACTGACCGTGTATTGGTGAATTGATAGTGGTTGTGTAGCACAGTGGTAGCAAACAGAATTGTTTGTTTAAATCCACAGTCTACGGATAGTTGATTATAGGTTAATTTTGTATTTTGATTCTTGTTAGTTGTTCTACAATCAAATAGCCAAGGTAGGCCCTAGAAAAATATTATTATTACTGCGTGTTCTATTGGCAGTTGAAGTCTTCGTTGCATTTGTTGATTCTTACTTGATTCTTAGGAAGGAAACCTAAGCGAACTCACGAATAATAAACTGATTATTTTATTTGTAACTTGAAAAACCGTTACAAATTTGGTGGCAGCGGTGTTTGTATATCAAGTACAATCTTTTGATTTATTTCAAACGTAGTAATCGCCGTGAAATAGATATGAAGTACAGTTCAGTTTATTTGATGTTTTCATGCTAGTGAAGTTAAGAGTTTGTATAATTTGTTGAATAAAATCCGTGTAATTGTTTCACTTTTATCGACGATTGTTTATGACATTTTATTGTGGCATAATCTAAAACATAGATATGACTAACATAGACGACATAGACAAAGAGATATCTTTTATTGAACAAAAACTTCAAGAGTTAAAAGATGAAAGTTTCAATATTCATAACGCTAGTGCTATAGATAAAGTCAACTCTGACACTCATGAGCCACAAACGAATAAAAAACCACGAGATTCAGGATTTGTGTCGGATTCTTCAGTTATAGACTATCACGGCGATATAAAGCCTAAAACATGCCCTACTGCAAATGTATCATGGCAAGATGAGTTGATGCCGGGTGCAAGGTCGCCTTATGACAAATACGACCAAGATCATTTTGCGTCAACCCCATTATCACAAAACGAACCAGATATTAACATTACACATCGTAGAAAATCTGGTCGGGTTAATGCAGTTGATGAAAATAAGAATACAAGAGACTAAGGAGATAAAAAGTATCAGTCACATATCAAACCTGCAACATTTGATGGCACAGGATCCTGGTTGGATTATCGTTCGCATTTTGATGCATGTGCCATGCTTAATAATTGGAACGAGCGAGAAAAGGGACTCTACTTAGCAGTTTCATTGAGAGGTCAGGCTCAGGGTATTTTGCCTTACGCTCAGAAACACGATTATGCACTTTTAGTGATTGCCCTTGAAGAAAGATTCTCACCCTCAAATCAAAACGATCTCTATAGAACCCAATTAAGGGAACGCAAACAGAGAGCAGCAGAAACTTTGCCAGAGCTCGGACAGTCAATTAGAAGGCTAACTAACTTAGCTTATCCTACAGCTCCAGTAGATGTTAGAGAAACTTTGGCAAAAGAGCAATTCATATATGCTCTTATGGACTTCGATATGAGGTTACGGGTAAAACAAGCAAGGCCAGTAAACCTCAATGATGCGATTCAGCATGCAGTAGAAATAGAAGCATTTGTAAAATCAGATCGTAGAATGCTAGAAGCTGAGTCTCATTTAAGACCATTGCAAACAAATAAGTCTGAAAGTGTTCAAGTGACATCTGCAGATTCTCCTTCAAATAAGCTTTTTGAAGAACTTAAGAACCATATAGTAAACCTCCGAAAAGAAGTTAATGCAATGAAGTTAAACATGTCCCAAAAGTCCACAAATATCAAAAAACCCAATCCTGTTGGCAACAGAAACTGTTATGTATGTGGATCAAAGTATCATTTACAGGCAGAGTGTCCACAGGGAAATGTTAATATTGCTAGATATGATAGAAGTTCTCGATCACAATCGTCTCAGAGACGAAACAATACCTATGGTAAAAGACGTCCTGTACAGAACTCATTTAAGAGCATCAGGTCTAGGTGTGCTCAAGTTGGGATTCATCAAAATAATCCCGAAGCTGGCATGTATGTAAAAGCACTCATACATAGTGTTAAAACAAATTTGTTGGTTGACACAGGGGCTACACTGTCTGTGTTATCAAGTAGAGTATATGAAACCATCAAATCAAAACCTGTATTGTTTCACACTGATCAAGTAGTTTCATCAGCAAGTGGAACAAACCTTAGAGTTTTAGGGAAAACATTGATAAACATCAATATGGGCGATACAACTTACACTCAGGAAGTTATTGTTACGGACTTATCTGTTGATGGGTCATAGGATTGGATTTCATGAAAAAATACAAATGTACTGTTGATGTACCAAATGGGTATTTCAATGTGCAGGACATGTGCTACAAAGTTGAATTTGTTGGCAAGATAGGCTGTTTTAGAATAGCAGCCAAAGAAACAGTAGCGATACCTGCAAGAAGCGAAGTCGTTACTTATTGTTGTGTTACGGGAATCCCTGAGAGCTATCAGAACAAAGAAATATTAGGCTTAGTGGAACCAGCTGAACAATTTGTTTAATCTGGAAAAGCTTTAGTAGCAAGGTCAGTTGGCTACTTGAAAAATGGTGAGATCCCCGTGAGAATGATGAACCTTTCTGAAGACAACCAGATAGTCTACCCTGGTACATTTATTGCCAATTTAAGTAATGTTGAATCAGTGATTGATTTCCATTAACCTAACGAAAAGGTCTGTGTGGACTACAGGCGATTAAATGCCACCACTGTCAAAGATGCCTATCCACTGCCTAGAATTGATGACTCTTTAGACAGTCTTTCAGGTTCAAAGTGGTTTTCAACCCTTGATTTGTGTTCAGGTTACTGGCAGGTTAAAATGGATGACTCTGACAAACTGAAAACTGCCTTTGCAACAAAGAGGGGTTTATTTCACTTTAACGTAATGCCATTTGGCCTTTGCAACGCCCCGGCGACCTTTGAAAGGCTGATGGAGACAGTCTTGAGCGGTTTGCAATGGCAGAGATGTTTAGTTTACCTTGATGACATTATCGTTATTGGGAAAACATTTGAAAACATGTTAGACAACCTTAAACAAGTATTTGATAGGTTATTGTCATCAAATATAAAACTAAAGGCGAAGAAATGTCATCTGTTTCACAAAACTGTACAGTTCCTTGGTCATGTAGTTTCTGAAAACAGGATCAGTACAGACCCATCTAAGATTTCAGCGGTAGAAGATTGGTCAATCCCCATAAACCTTACTGAGGTAAAGAGTTTTTTAGGGCTCTGTAGCTATTACAGACGTTTCATACCAAACTTTGCTACAATAGCAAAACCCTTGAATAGACTGACAGAAAACGGAACAAAATTTGTGTGGACCAAACCATGTCAAGATTCGTTTGATTCATTACGACGAGCACTCATCTTAGCACCAGTTCTTGTGCATCCTGATTTTTCCAAACCATTTATACTGGACACAGATGCGAGTGATGTGGCAATTGGAGCAGTTCTTTCCCAGGTACACAATGGTATGGAGAGGGTAATTGCATACGCTAGTCGAACATTGTCAAAAGCAGAACGCAAGTACTGCGTCACAAGGAAGGAACTTTTAGCTGTCGTCCACTTTACCAAATATTACAAACACTATCTGTATGGTAAAGAATTTCTAGTGAGAACAGATCACAGCTCTCTAAAATGGCTATTGAACTGCAAAAATCCAGAGGGTCAACTTGCCAGATGGTTTGAAAGTCTGAGTAATTTTCAAATTATCATTGAACATAGAGCGGGTAACAAGCATAAAAATACAGACGCACTTAGCAGAATACCTTGTAAAAACGTGTTGTGCTGAAGAAAAGAGTATGGTGAATTCTATTTCATGCCCACCATCTAAAGATGACGATTCGTTGAAGAACAAACAAGCAGTTGACTCTGATATCGCTCAGGTGTCAAAGTGGGTTGCTTCGGGCATAAAACCAAACTCTGAAGAACTATCTAGCTATAGTCAATTTGTTAAAGGCATTTGCGCACATTGGGATGCTCTTGAGATTAGAGATGATGTTTTGTTTAGAAAGAAAACTTGCAAAAATGGGAAAGTTTTGTACATGTATCAGGCTGTGTTGCCATACAGTGAGCGCCGAACTGTGCTTAGTCAATTTCATGACGAACGAACTTCTGCTCATTTAGGTTTTAGAAAAACTTTAGAAAAGGTGAAATTAAAATTTTACTGGCCTGGACTGCAGAAAGACGTGAAACAGTACATTGCTGGTTGTGAGAAATGCCAACGACGCAAAGCACCATCAACGAATAAGAAGGCGCCAATGCAAGTTGTCACTTGCGGTACCCCCTTAGAACGTATCGCTACAGATATATTGGGTGAACTTCCAATGTCAAACAAAGGTAACCGATATATACTAGTTGTATCGGATTACTTTACAATATAGACGGAAAGTTTTCCAATGGCAAATATGGAGGCAGCAACTGTTGCTAAAATAATTGTGTAAGAAGTCATTACAAGATATGGGACACCCAATGTGATCCATTCTGATCAGGGCGTTCAATTCGAAAGCCAGTAGTTTTTAGAAATGTGCAGATTATTTAACATATAGAAAACTCATACAACCCCTTACCACCCACATTCGGATGGTGTGGTTGAGAGATTTAATAAAACTCTTGCCAATATGTTATCTGCATATGTTGATGAACATCACAATGACTGGGACGATCACCTTCCATACGTAATGATGGCCTACAGATCAGCTGTCCACGAACTACATGCACGACACCAAACATGATGATGTTAGGTCGAGAAGTTGCTACACCTCTTGATATTGTTTATGAGATGCCATCATCCATGAAAAGAATCCCTCAAAACAGATGTGTTTGGGAACTGCAGGAAAAACTAGAAGAGGCCCATACCATCGTGAGAAAATTCATGAACGACAATATACAAAGGCAGAAATGGTACCACGACCGGAAACTCAATTGGCAATCTTTTAATAAAGGCGATAAAGTTGATGTGTAGTTTCCAAGGCGAAAAGCAGGAACATCGCCTAAGTTCTTTTCTTACTGGCAGGGTCCCTTTGAGGTGATTGAAAAATGTACAAACGTAACATACAAAGTCAATTGTGGTGCCAGAGGAACACATCAGGTCATACATACTGATCGAATCCGACCAGTTGTGAAACAAGTTTTGAGAGGAGAGCAAGACAAAGAAGTAACCTCTAATAAGCAGGACGCAGCCACTTCCAATCAGATTAACGATGAGAAACGTGACAGTGGTATGACAACAAGTAAAAGACGCACAAAACGACCAGCCTATCTTGATGACTACTGTTCATTTTAGTTCTATTGTTTCGTAGATCATGCCTAAAGTTAAGCTAACTCTCAGGAAAGATTATACAATGTCCATTGTACTTCTGTTCAGACATATTTCCCCAGGCACACTAAAGTGACTAAAACAATTGTTGTATATTTCAAGGACAATGGAACAGTGAAAGAAATCACTAAGGACAGTTTTGAGTATTACTAAAGATTACGAATGTTTAGTAGGAGGCACCTTTAAACAATCACTATTATCATATCAGTTTTTAATAAATGTGTTCAATGAAACTTATGTTTTATTTTGGAATGCGAGGACGCATATTTTTTTTCGAAGGCGTGGGTAATGTAATGATTTTACTTCCGGATTGAAATGTATCAGGTGTTTAACCAATCAGATGCCTCGATTTTCGGCCAATCCGTGATAATCAGTATACCCAATAGAAATGATGCATGATTAGACCAATCAGTAAGAACTTGCAGGGTATATATACAGCCACTCGATCATTCTGAGAGTTTTTCAATCTGTGAACGACTCAACCGGTCTTCTGGCGAAACTCTTCGGTTAGAGTTCTACAGAACAGGGATTTGAGCTGTGTCGGAAAGCAACAGAATTGTTAGCTAGACCACTCAGTTCTTAACCCTGCTTCTGTAACTTGTGTCTTAGTGACTTGATAGTGTCTTTGTGACTTCGATTGTGTCTTGGTGACTTTCGACTGACCATGTATTGGTGAATTGATAGTGGTTGTGTAGCACAGTGGTAGCAAACAGAATTGTTTGTTTAAATCCACAGTCTACGGATAGTTGATTATAGGTTAATTTTGTATTTTGATTCTTGTTAGTTGTTCTACAATCAAATAGCCAAGGTAGGCCTTAGAAAAATATTATTATTACTGCGTGTTCTATTGGCAGTTGAATCTTCGTTGCATTTGTTGATACTTACTTGATTCTTAGGAAGGAAATCTAAGCGAACTCACGAATTATAAACTGATTATTTTATTTGTAACTTGAAAAACCGTTACAAAAGTCACTACGGCAGGGTGCATCGGATTATAGTCATTTAAAATCTGTCTCAAGTTTATAAACATTTACAAAGGTCTACATACATTCGACCAATAGCGAGATTTATTATATCTATTGATAAAGCATCCAGGTCAAAAATTCATTAATTTCCTATTTTATTAACCGATTGCTTAACACAGATCATTAAGGCGTAACACTGGGATAGCGGGTGGATTTGGGAAAAGGGGGATAATTAACTAATTAACCATACTACATTTGTTAGATGTATGTTATTCTATTTGCCGACTTAGGAGAATTATTAATCTAGTCGGCAACAATAAAATTGAGACAAATAGGAAAAAATAACTCAGATATGAAAGACGCAGATAAAAGATAATCAATTTTTTTACCAGATCGATTTCTGATATCTCTCTCTCTCTCTCTCTCTCTCTCTCTCTCTCTCTCTCTCTCTCTCTCTCTCTCCCAAATTCTAGAATTTGAGGCCCTGAGTCAGAAACGTAATAATACGATAAATCCCCTTACTGCATCACAACCGTCTGTTCCAACTCATATTTGATTGTAAACTTTTCTACGATATTTACGTACCTCAGAAAAATTCAACTCTGTCGATATAGGTAATATATATTATTTGTAGGTATATAGCTAGATAAACAACATACGCGCATATCTGTATACAATAACAGCGGCAATGTTTTTCTGGGTTTAGTATTAACTTATTAAATCGGATTTTGAAACTATTCTCCTCTAGGAATCAACCCCGTTTCAACAATGCTCCGACTTGATTTCATACTTATGATGAGTTATCGCCAAGCGTATAATTTCTCTCGGATTGGGATCCTCTTAAATTTGCTGATGAAATACTTAAAATAATTGATGAAAGAAAATATTTTTCTATTAACTTATATAGCAAGTAAGAAATGCTGAGGTGGATTGATAATACTTCTTATAACAACAGCTTCAATCCAATGTTTTCTCAGACGTCTGCGTCAATTTGTTCCCATTTCAAATGTTTTGACTGTAACAGGTGAAATGAACGTACGCTGTATATGTCCAATCTTGCCAGTCCGCAGTCTTCTGCAGTCTTAATTATGTAACCTTGCTGGTTAGGGAGCCTTAGGGAGACCGCCAGTTTACAAAGTTAACATATTAATTGAATGAAGTTTATGCACTTTTTTACAAATCAGATTCAGCTTGTAAAATATAGAATATAGAAATCACAATAATAGCGACTTTTTATATTATGATTAAAGCACAATTATATGTCTATTAAATTTCTTATAGAGGATGAAATGGAATTTGATGACGTGCTTAGAAATGATAGAAAAAAACCAAACAAATATTCCTATAGTGTATTTTATGATGCACTCAAACGGAAGACGTTTCGTTGCTAGCAACGAGCGTCTAGTTTCTCTCTTTGTTTGTTTCTTCCTTTTTTTCCCTTTTTTGCCGGCAGAATTTCTCAGAGATGGCTTGATTGATTTTCATGAAATTTTCAGGACTGATAGAAAATGATAATATCTCGAGGCTTTTCTCATTTTTAAAAAAATTATTTCCGGTCGTCCGTTTCCTGTCCCGCGTCAAGAAACCTTGTTCCCTCAATATCTTAAAATCGGCAAATACTTGAACATCAAAACTCTGTGGGATGATAGACCTGCGTATGTAGATGTGTTTAAATTATTTTGTTGTGTTTGTCGTCACTTCCGGTCGTCACCGGAAGCACATCAAAAATAATTATTGTTACGCATTAAATTCCTTTTCCATCAGATAAAAATATAAGTATAAATCTATACATAGGTCAACTATGCGATGTCAAATCAACAAAAAAAATCTACTTCCTGTGAGACATCTCAATTATCTCAGGTAGCTTTTTTAAAACACATGTTGTACCCGTGTGATCTCAGAAACTATCAGCGACCAAGACACGGAACTTTAATGGATGATAGACATTTGATTGAAAATATGTTTAACTGGTTTCATTTTGTCTTTCGTCACTTCTAGTCCTCACCGGAAGAGTTAAAAAAAATCGAGCTGTTTACCAGTTTAATTGTTTTAGTTTGATATTTTTAGTTAGATAAATGAACAATAATGTACAATAAGCAAGCATACAAGAAATATTTTTAATACAATTTACATTGAGCACTTCCATTGGTCCGTTTCCTGTCCCGAGACAAAAAACCTTATTTCAACAGTAACGACTTGAACAACCAAACTTTGTAGGATGATAGACTTATGTATGTACATGTTTTAACACCATTTTGTTTTATCCGGCGTGACTTCCAGTCGTCATAGGAAGTATATCCAATTTTGTCTTTTTAATATATGTTGGTTATTTAGCATGGAAGTAACATTTTAGCAATAGAGATACGAAAGGTCATCTACACATGGTAAAAAACATAAAAAGTTTTACTTCCGGTAAGACATCTCAAATATCTCAGGTTGCTTTCTTTTATAAAAACAAAGTATCAACAAAATTTCAGAAACTGTGAGAGATCAAGACACAAAATTTATATGGATAATGGACATTTGATTGAACATGTCTTTTAAAGGTTTTATTTGGTCGTACGTCACTTTCGGTTCTCACTCAAAGCGTTCAAGCAATAGAAGTTTTCATTTTTTAACTTTATATTTTTTAAACATTTTTTTCAATTTGATGAACAGTAACGTACCGTAGGTAAATGCACTTAAATATCTACTTTTAATTTCTTAAATCACTTTCAAACAGTTTTTCAGACAAAAACCTACAAAAACCTTTTCTCAACGAGATAATATAACTAACAAAAACTTGAACATCCTAACTCTGAGAAAAGACAAAATAATGTATAAAGATATCTTTACTATGTTCTGTATCACTGCACGAAAACTCGCGTTTAATTTCTCCTTAAATGCAATTTAAACGTTGCGATTATTTAAAATTTAAATATGTAGAATTACATATTGTGTGCCAGTAAACAATATAAAATAATTAGCATTTAATTCAAGTTTACTGGGTTCCGTAAAAGAACAAATTTAATAAAGTTGGAAAAATTGTAAACTTACTCATACGTACAGATTTATGTGTTCCGTAAACTAACATTATACCTTTTGTATATAAAACGTTTAATTTTCATTAAACATGCAAAAGAAAAGTAAATTTAATGGATATATTAAATTTGTTTGGTTAATTTAATTTAATGTAGAACTTAAACTTCATTGTTAGTTCTTGTTTAATTTACACTTTACATTATAAAATTGTCAAAAATTCAATAATATACGGGATTCGTAAACTTCCAAATACATTCAAATAAGATGCTTTCATAAACTTCATTATACCTCTTGTTTATGTGACGAGAATATTTGGATAAAACCTGCTGATATCAGCTAGAATTCTTTATATTTTACGCCATTATTATTCTCGTTTAATGAAATAATATCTTTATCTAGAAATGAAAACATCCAGTTGTTTTCTTTGAAATTATGTTTTTGCAATTTTTTTGGAAAATTAAAATCACACAAGTCCACTTATGATTCGATTTTATTGCATGTCAAATGTCTCAATGATATTTAAAAAAGATACAAGTTTTCTTACGAAGCAAAATATTTCAAAATTTTAGTATGAGTGTCACAATTTAGAAAATTACAATATATACTCCATATGGAATTGATGCTATTACAATTATAACTTCTGATAAAGTTAAAAATACTAAAGTAAAACTCAGAATTTGGAATTTTGAAAAACACACTTATTTGACATAAGCAAATGCAGTGCAATACACATAAATTGGAAACAATGCAGTCTATCTGGACTGGTAGAAAAAAAAACGACTGTAACTGGTCTGCACATAACAAGCTATAATTTCCTAGTAACTTGCTTATTTTTTATATTCAACATAAAATAAGAGAAAAAGTCAATTTTCCACTATAACGCATGTGGATAAAGTTATGCTCTCTAATTAAACTGTTCAACTGCAACTTGAAAAGCAATTGTTGAAATTTGACTAAATTGAAGTAATCAGATTTTGTTACTTGTTCAATGGTAGCTTAAATACACACACACAAACACAAATGTGTATCATCAAAAAAATCTGTCCATTTTCATGTATTTTGAAAATAGCATTTTTTCATTCAAACTTTAACTTTGTAGTATACAACTCGCATGCAAACAGATCAGAGTTCTCGATTGAAATGCTATATTTAAAATGATATGATATGGAGAAATGATGTATTTAAAACATGGATCGAAATTCTTTGCTTTTTCATTTTAAAAAACTCGATTAGCAAAAACAGCTGGACAAGTACAATATTACTGTAATTATTAAAAGCAATATCAGATTTGAATAACAAAATAACACATATAAAGTTTCACTTTCAATACAAATTATTCAAGTCTATCCTAATAAGATAACAAATGTTATTTCTTGCATCAACGAGAAACTGACAGGGAAGCCTCACTCGCCCACAAGCAAGAGCAAAAGGATCGGTCCAAGACGCCACCTTTCTCTAACTTGGGTATCAAGATCTGCAACTTACTGCCAGCAAAGATCTAGACCTTTGAAAGTACTCTTGCATCGTCTCATGTATTTTTTTTTACAATGAATTTCTGTACACTTTAAAGTTACTTAGTTATATAAGTGAAATTGTACAAACATGTGCATTGAAATAACTTGAGATAAAAAATTGTATGTGCATGCATGCTACTCATTAAGTTAATATATCATTAAACAAGGAAAAAATATGACCGAGTTCTAAACTGCATCAAGTTTAATCGATCAGTACCTTTTGTTAACAGTTTAAAATACAACAAATTTTATATAAACATTTGGTTGTCTCAATTTAAAAAAAAGAAAAACATCAGAATTGCACAAAACAGTATGGAACAGTTGGTATTTGATCTCTCAATACCCATTTTTATTCAATTCTACATCATTAGGTTAAACTATATACAATTTTATAAAACAATTTTAAACTGGGATGCAGGAAATTTTGATATAATTCTTTCTGTATATAATTTTCTAGCCTAGGCCCAAGTTTTAGGAATAAGCTCTAAAAGATGTACATACAAAGAGTTTTGAGTCCTGTATAATTATAACTGCCCATATGATCATACATGTATTCCTTTAAAAAAAACTCTTTACTCAATAAATTACAAAAAAATAGTCTTTAACATTTTAACCAATAGAAACAATCTGCAAAATATTAAATAAAATAACCATTTTGTATCACTCAAAAATATGTTAAGTTTATAATTTGATCTATGAATTAAAACTAATATAAGCCTTTGACAGGGAAGCCTCACTCGCCCACAAGCAAGAGCAAAAGGATCGGTCTGAGACACCACCTTTCTCTTACTTGGGTATCAAGATCTGCAACTTACTGCCAGCAGAGCACCTTTTCAAAATACCCTTGTATTGTTTTCTATTTCACAATAAAGATGCATGCACTAATTACTGAATTTAAGCTTAAATATACATGTAAATAACTCGAGAGCAAAAATATATGTACTACACAATAAGCCAATCTGACAAACATTGAAAATATGGCCAAATTTTAATCAGAAAAAAAATCTGAAACGATAAAAAAATACACTATGAATACTTTTTGATATAACAGTTCAATGTGTCATATCCAATTCAGTAAAAAAGCATTGCAACAAGAGGCAGATATGCCACACCGCTCACCTGAGCAACAATAGACATAATAAAATCAGCTTAATGGAGTCATATACAAAATATCTAAACAATGTCTTATAATACATGTAGATCCTGTTTGAAAAAATTTCCCTGCATATTATTAGGTTTATCATTAACCTCATTTGTAACAGAATTTTTTTTTTACAGTCATATCATATATTGAGCATTGCAGTTCTTAAAAAACAAAATCTTAAACAACTCTTTATATATACATGTCTATTATAAACCTACATCAAACTTTGAACCTCCTGTGAGGCCCAAGAATTGTAAATATCAAATGCTTGCACATCAGTAAAACCCCACATAATAGCATTTGAGTTTTTGTGAATAATTAATTGTTTTATCTTTGTAAAACTGACCCCCCCCCTCCTTGTGGCCTAACCCTACTCCTTATTAACATTGTAATTTTTACAAATTTCAATCCACACTATCTTGACTGACTAAAGTTACACTAGTCAAACTGTGTTTTAAAAAATGATTTTTAAAGATTTTTTTTCTCTGCAGATTATGTAAAACTTTGACCCCCCCCCCCCTCGACCCCAAGCTACCCGGATCATAATTTCTTCCCCATCTGAGGATGCTGCCACACAAGTTACAGCTTTTCTGCCTGATTTATTGTTAAGTATTTCTTTGAAGATTATACTAATTTTATGCCGATGTGAAAATTCTACCCAACAACTGTGGCCCAAATCTACCCCTGTGCATCATGATTTTATCAAACTTAATTCTACCCTAACCAAGAATGATATTACATTAGTTTCAGCTTCAATGGCTAATTCGTTTTTAAGAAGATTTTTAAAAAATAGTTTCAAATTTTGAAGGATTTTTTATTACCCCCCCCCCCCCCTTTTAAAGATTGTGTGACCCTTGATGTTTACAAACGTTAATCCCCTTTACCTAAGGATGCTTTTGCCAAGTTTGGTTGAAATTGGCTTAGTGGTTCTGAAACAGAAGGGGAAAATGTAAAATGTTTACAGACAGATGGACGAATGGACGCCGTACAAAAAGTGATCAGAAAAGCTCACTTGAGCTTTCAGCTATTTATACACGTCAGTAGCAATTTTTTTTTTCAATCTCGAATGGCCCATCTCTGTTCTTCTGAAACATCGTCTGGTTTTTCTCTAAGGGAATCTCTGTTGGTCCTTACGCGCTTTACGCTTTGTCGTTTTGAACGTTTGGATTTAATAGTTGAACTTTTAGTATCCAAGTCTTTGAAGATTTTCAGACATTCTTCAGAACGCCATTTTAGATTAGTAATTTCATATACTGCATCGTCTTCTGATTCGTTTTCGTATTCTGACGACATATAATCAACATGAAGTACAGCTTGGACTTGGGCTTTTTTCTCCTCATCCCAGGAGGTTTTATGTTTCAATGCAGCCTGTCTAGCTTCTATTTTCTACAACATATATACACATGTATACACACACATACTGACTAAAAAAAGTTAAATCAGCTGGTAAAAGGTTAGGCCTTTTATTTTAAATTCCTTAGAAAATTTATCTAAGCACTATATCATTATTTTTTTAAAGATAACAAACTGAGTAACAGGTGTTTGCACATCATGAAAGTTTGTCTGCACACACTGTTGCAGCTACATGTATGAGACTATATATCTTAAAAACAAGAGATGTTTGTTAAACACATGTGCCCCCTTCTCCCAAATAACTGATTTTTTTTCAAGTCTAAGGTGCATAAGTCAATAAAAAAATTATTGATTAGACCCAAAATTGAACTTTTCTAGATATTATTATAAATCTGTATGTCTAGTTTCATATCTATAGGTGAAACCCCTGCAAAGAAAATGAATGGAAATTGTTGGTGGACTGACCAACCAACAGCAGCAAAGCAATGTGCCCTATACTTGTCTTTAAACTTCTTGCCTTGTCTGCTAATGTAACTTATATGTCAATACTCCTTTTTAATCCTAAGGGTAAGTTCAAATTAATAGAAGAGTCATTGAATATAATCCTACACATTAAAATAGAAGAAATCTTACGCTTATTGAACAAATTGTATAATGTATATGTCCAGATAAATTAAAACTTTAACTCTTAAAATATGCAGTGCAATTAAGGCATACCCTTTTTTTCCTTTGATAAAGAACCATTCCCTTTTTGAAGGAATCAACTCGCCCCTTCCTTATCCGCCTTTCTTTGTCTAGCATTGATTGAAAATATCTGTTTATTGCATCTAAAATATAACATTGCACCAAAAATTATAATATCTGAAACTGCAGAAAAATAAACCAAAACAACTTCAAAAGAGATGATTTAAGGTCAAGGTCTAGTAAATGAAAGGTGTCTACAGAATAATAAAATTTAAGATATAAATTCTTTCAATACAATATTAATAGCCTAAAATTTTTGGTAAACACAATGAAAAATCATGTTTAAGACTTTAATTTTCAATGAAATATGAAGGAAATAAGGAACAAATTTTGGAGTTTTGTTCATTTTTTAGTAATAAAACATATCTAGAATGCCTACAGTCTCTCCAAAAATGGAATCAAACTAGCTCTTGACCTCCTCTTCAAAAATGATGTTAAATTAAATATAGGTATCGGGATTACTTTTCCCATGATTTAACATAAAATGCGCCAAGAAATTGTTTAATTTTCTAGGTAATTCCTTTAAAGCCGTAAAGTATGGGAAAAGACTCTTCAAATCAATTATGACGTCATAATGGTTCTAGCACCAAAAAGACACTCTGGAATCATTTACTAGCCAAACTCATTGATTGTGAGGAAACGTATGTATGTCGTATATCGTCATTAGCAAGACTCGTACAAATGATCAATGTATTTTTAACAGTGTCTATATGTAAAGCAATAACGTTTAACTGCATAACTGGACACAAAGTAATCAAGTTTAATAAAATCAGAATAATTGCTAATCTTTATGCACTTTAAAACACATTTGCTTCTGACACCGGAAATTGTAAAACAAATATTGACCAGCGTCGAGTCAACAGGTAGCTGCTTACGTAATGGCGAATACACTGGCGATATTTAAACTCGTTGGATGCACGAAATAGTGTTGAGAGAGGATAAATATTTCAATACATGGAAATAAAACTAAGAAAAAGGTATTTCTAATGCAGTAAATTTAGTAAACACTCGTACAATTTGCAAAACACGCGATATCCGCAGTCACTACTCAGCAGTGATTGGGGAGGCCAAAAATGTCAATGGGACGATGGCCCCACAATTATTAATTTTAATGGGCCATTTTCATAATGAAAGGGCCATATATTTATTCACTGGGGACATTTTGTAAAATTGAAAGTATCAAGGTCCAACCTTGAGCAAAACAACTTCTATAAAATTTAAAAACTTATATAACCAATTGGTTAAATTTCATTTATTTGACGTGTTTATACATTTCATTGATGCAATGTTTTGTAATGGTGTTTGCTAATTAAATGATAAATAAAATCAGTCTCTGTACTTCTGTGTTTTTTGGAGGTATTAGTCAAACCCTTTGACCCAATTACATGTATTACCATTATGTAGAGAATCTTTTTTTTTAAGATAACTTAAGGAAAGAGTTTTTCTTTTTATTTAAACATTAATTTTGCGAGTTATTAACTAATTACAAGCTACAACTAATTGTAGTATCAACACTTAAATTAATAAACATCAGCTGTAATTTTCAATGTACAGTGTGTTTGCATTAATTACCCGTGTTAATTTATTACCCTTATCGATAAGCATGAAAAGACATTTGCGAGTTTTAATAATCACAACAGGGATTAATTGAGGCTATAAAAAGGTAATTTCAATTAGATAATCATAATTTTATTGAGAACTCGGAATTCGTGCCTGGGCGACTTAAACTTCTCTTTCGGAGGAAATTCTGGAATGATCTTGTTTAAGACCACGAATAAATGAGTGGAAACGTTTTATTGGTTGTTTAATTCTGTTTTACCAAACACGACCAATGAAATTTAATGTTTTAAAATGAATGTATTAAGGTCCTAAAAGACGATTACGCAAGTCGTACTGAGTGAATTTCCAGCGAACATCGCTAAAACTGTTATTACCGATGAGAATTTTGAATGCACACTTTGGCGCTTAGAGCAATTGATTTAATGCGCCATTTTTTTTTCTTTAATGCAACTATGGCGTGTGGGGCAGGTCCTTCCCAATCACTGCTACTACCGTGGTATCACGAAACACGGCTTGAAAAAAATGGGCAAAATTTCAGGCCAACGTATGTACAACACCCAGCCCCCACTTTTGATCAAATATTGGCTGTAAAAATTGTGTGTTAAACACGCGACATTACGGTATGTAACAAAGAAAAGTATGGCCTCCTTGAAATTGAACCCCAGATCTCTGGCTTATGAAAGTCCACCAATCAACCTCCATTTAGATAAATCGATTGATTTAGCTATATAGTCTTATCAAGATAATTCTGAATAGCTTAATTGACCTTTTTTCTTTTTATTACTTAATATTGTAACTTCCTCAAAAAGTAAAAGCAGTACTGCCGCGCTCCTACTAGTATTAGCTAGTGGGTTACCCTTTAGCTCAGTCAGTAGAGCGTTGGTTTTTAGAAGAGCTTGATAAACCAAAAGCTATAGTTTGTGCCCGACCTAACAAATGGCTTAATGGTTAATTAAACCCAATAGCCAAGCTATTAAGAATGACATATATCCAACTCTACCCAAAAATTTTGGAATTATTATTTTATAACTTAACATTTAAATTAAAAGAGCTATGTACTGACCTTTCACAAATGCTTTGCAATCGGGGTATATACCAAGGACATACTGACAAATATGTTCCGCCATCTCTTTATTGACATCTGATGAAGGTCTGAAACATAAGATCATCTCTTATTAAATTACCTGAATTACATTTACACAAAAATTATTTGCTCTTGTTTATCAATAAAATATTTTTTCAAAATACTTCATACTGAAGATACAAGAGTGACATCACTCTTTTGAACCAGTCCAATGACCGTGCAATCACCAAAAGCAGGAGGGGAGGGATGGGGAAAGGGTGTGTTCACCTTATAAGGTCATGATCATGATCTCCAAACACTTTCTATTGCCCTACACATGTTAATGTAGCATATCTTTGACAAGGAACAAGTAAATATGATTTAATATACATTTATAATTAAAGAATTAATAATCACACAGATAATATTCCTTTGTGTGATTAGGATGTCATCTGTCAGTTTAATTTTCATACTAGTATGTATCATATCATTCATATCAATACTATTGGGTGCCAAATAGAATATGGTTATATGATATTTTGTTTCAACATGTTTGATAAATGGACTTCTTGTCACATACCATGGAAAACAGGAAAGCAATACAATAATTTGAACAAACTAAAAGCTACTTTACCAGAGGTTGCTTCAACATTAAGGTTTTTGATTTTTTTAATGTTCCCCATATATTAATTTATTTTTTATTTTTGATGGTTGAACAGAAAGACAGCTAGAATTGAGGAAGACGATGAAATATGACCAGAAAAGCTCACTTCACTCGACCAAGCTTTAATTCAGCTCTTGTGAGCTCAAAAGTATATATATATATATATATATATATATATATATATATATATATATATATATATATATATATATATATATATATATATATATATATATATAAAAATTATAAATTCTTTTAAAATTTTACTTCAATGTTTGGTTTCCATCGTTGGATTTTACATTCCACTGCAGTCCCATGGAAGTTCCATGAGAGAATCCATCGTGCACAGCAGTCTGAAAGTATGCATTCACTAGTGAAAAGCCATGATGCGATTACAAATATGCTGATATTCAGATATCACAGTATAATTAGCCTGTGTGTTATATGTGTTACACAAATCTTTTGGATGTGTATAAATGATTGAATAAACATGAATTTGCAAACCATTAATACTATAGTACTTATTTATGTGAAACAAATTATCAATTATATGCATGTATTGTCAGAGCAATATTACATTTCAACAACATATGCAAAAAAAAAAATCAATAAGAAAATAAGAAATACAGAACACCATGAGTTTTAGGTGTGAAAAATCAGACATACAAAGAAAATTAACAGCTTTTTAACCCAATTCCTTATATTAACTTTAGCCAATGCTTCATTAAATGTTGTGTTCAGATGACTCAGGGTTGTCTCTAAGACCCGGGAGGCGGGGAGTTTCCCCGCCTAAAGTGACGTAATTACCCGGCTATTATTGCATGTGTTTGACGACGTAATTACCCGGCTATTATTGTATTTCAAACACAATCTAGCTATAAGGTAGACCTCCAGATCCCCTTCTACATTTTTATTTCTCCCTTCTACTTCAATTTTTAGAGACAACCCTGGATGTAGCCTAATCTTTCAATTATTTGTTTCTTGTCAGAGAGTATTACCACACAATTTACTAATTTAATCCTTAGTTTTCTCTCACGCCCCCACCCCCAAAAAACCATAATTCTAGCAAAGCCTAATAAAGCTTTTAATAGATTCATCAATAAAAAAAATTCTTCTTTCAATTCAAGATTTTTTTCTGCACGCGTTTATATATTAAATGAGACAGATCAGGTCTATATTATAAAGACATCGTATATACTTACACGGACATGGTTAGGTACACAGATTTTGACCTTCCTATTCCCTTTCTTTTCAGATAAATTACTTCCAGAAAGTAAAGTTATTATTTCTTTTTGTCCTTCTAGGATTTTGTCTTGCTGAGACTCAATCTTCATCAGCTTCGTAAAGAGGCCCTGATGCTGGTCCTGTATATTCAATATCAAAATATTAGTGAAAATACCACACAATTTACTAATTTAATCCTTAGTTTTCTCTCACGCCCCCACCCCCAAAAAACCATAATTCTAGCAAAGCCTAATAAAGCTTTAATAGATTCATCAATAAAAAAAATTCTTCTTTCAATTCAAGATTTTTTTCTGCACGCGTTTATATATTAAATGAGACAGATCAGGTCTATATTATAAAGACATCGTATATACTTACACGGACATGGTTAGGTACACAGATTTTGACCTTCCTATTCCCTTTCTTTTCAGATAAATTACTTCCAGAAAGTAAAGTTATTATTTCTTTTTGTCCTTCTAGGATTTTGTCTTGCTGAGACTCAATCTTCATCAGCTTCGTAAGGAGGCCCTGATGCTGGTCCTGTATATTCAATATCAAAATATTAGTGAAAATACTTTTAGTTTAGAATACAGAAAATGAAGAGTTATTCTAAGGGGAATCAAGTGAAGTCATACCCAAACTGACTTGTACCCAATTCAATTAACTCATAATAAATTTGTCCTTGTAAAGAATGACATTTCGATATTATAATATAAAAGATATTCAGATAAGCTTAGCCTCTGATATAGTTTCAATTAATTAGATATTATGAGATAACTGAATGTCATCTCGGACTGACCTTTAAGTTTGCCAAAGAGGAGTGACTTATAATGAGTAGCCAAACCTGTGTCAGGATTTTTAAACTGAATTATTATTAAGACCTTGTTTTTGATTATTTCTTAAGAAATACTATTTTGTTCTGCACAAAACTTGCAAGACTACTGATAACATTTACATGATATCACTATGTCCTCAGTGAAACTTTTATCTAAATTTTCAATATTTCTAGCAAATAGTTCTATCAGGTTCATACAGTACAATCACTATAGATTTAGCTACATAGCTTGATTTACCTACCTGAAGTAGGTTTATTTAGCTATCTATGACATTTTGCTTTTTATGTAAAACAGACAAATAATTGCAAGAAACTGCATGTCAACCTATATTTGTACTGTGTAGTTTTAGAAAAGCAACCCAGAGCAAAAACAGTTATAGTGAGCGCAGCTCGCCGGCGCGCAGCGCCGGTGAGCGAAGCGAGCTCTAAGAACCAGTGTGCGCGGGAAAAAGAACGAGCTAAACCTACAGTTCATCAAACAAAATTTTTTGTCTACGTCCCATAATGCTCTCTAATATTTTCACCCGTGGTGCTATGCCAAAAATGGCCGACTTTTAACTCGTAATTTACGGTGACTTAAAGTTTGAAGACACGTTTTGAGTACTGCATATACTTTGGCGAGACTCAAAAGATTTGTTTCATGCTTCCATACCTTCGTATTGAGTCGAGAAACGTAAACAAAGACGGACAGAGTCGTGGATGACGTCACAGTTCACTCGCGCTATATTTCCCGCGATAAATTTAGAGGTGGATCAAACATTTGTAATGAATGTACTGGCTATTTCAGTATAGACTGCGATACCTGCCTTATTGACATATGATTTGTTTTTAATCTTTTTTTAATATAAAGATTATATATATATATATATATATATATATATATATATATATATATATATATATATATATATATATATATATATATATATATATATATATACTAGCGAGAGCCATACTTTACTGTCATATCAATCCATTTTTAAGCTAATTGTGCATGCATGTACAGTAGGCAGGTAAGTATATGAATAGGGAGGAAATAAACAATAGGACATTTTGAACTATATAAAAAGGAATAAAATGAAAAAATAAACAGGTCAAAAAAAATATGTAGATATTGCATATAGTCGGACCATTAAATTTAAAAGTGGGAAATTACACACCTACAAACAGGTACCGGGCTCTCTCTCTCTCTCTCTCTCTCTCTCTCTCTCTCTCTCTCTCTCTCTCTCTCTCTCGGGGTAGGGGTTTGCGCTGTATGTATCATAACCATTAAAATTAGTACCTTTGGCATACTTATTGTAGAGCAATACTCTCTCAAATATTCTTTGACGTTCATTGATACCTAAATAAAACTATAAGTTGACAATGATGCAAGGTATGTGTAATTCTTGCTGCGCTCGCCAGAACGGTAGCACCGCAAAACATATTAATATGGCTGCTTTTGAGAGGTTTTAAGCAAAACATGCATTTCTATTGTATGAATAAGTGTATAACACCTTGTGTGCAATGAGGCATGTATAAGTATGATTAATTAACGATATGCTGAATTATTACCAATCATATTAACTAGAACTGTTCGAACTTCTTTGTTATTTCATTTTTATAAGATGTAGGTGTTTGGTAGTAAGTTCTTAAGTTTTAAGGCTGTGTATAACTGTTTATGTGTTCACATAAACAGTTATACATAGCCTTAAAACTTAAGAACTCTGACAAATGTAATTGCACTGAAAGACTATTATTTTTATTAGTAATCTTTTCATGAATTGTTTTCAGATCAGTTGACAGTTGAAAATTACAGCTGCATCCAAGTGCAACTTTTTGAACAAATGCTCATGAATATAACAGAAAAGCATAGGCCTAATTTTAAAGTACATATAGCTAAATAAACCTACTTTTCGGTAGGTAAATAAATCTATGTAGGTAGTTCAAGCTACATAGCTAAATCTATTGATTTAATGGACAGTTTCTGATAATAATATAATTGAAGTTTGAACTCATTTTTCACTGGACTATTTGATTACAGATGGGTTTGGATACGAGTCATTTCGGGTACGAGTTGACTGTAAAACTTGCAAGGGAAATAATCATTTTAATAAGGGGAAGTAATTATCTATCAAATTGCCAAGAGCACGTGTTTATCGATACTCACCAAACCACTGTAACTACTGACTGGCGAACATATCCCCGAAGTGCTGCCAAAAACTGAAGCTGAGTAGCCAAGAACTGAAGTTGACGGGCTAAGGACTGACGTTGTGGGGCTAAGGACTGACGTTGTGGGGCTAAGGACTGACGTTGCGGGAGCAGTGGATAAAATTCTCCGATTCAGCGTTGCCGTGATTGTTGGTAGTCCCAAGGTTGATGAGCCCGTGACAGAGGTGGGGGACATACTAGCCTCATAGGAGTCATCTAGCTGTGGTAGGTCACGTTGAACACTCTTTGATGTTGATGTACACGCAAATAACGACTTTTTCGCCATCTTGTTAGTGCTACTCGAGATCGCTTTCACTGCCTGGTGTTGAGGTGTATTTTTCTTTCTTTTCGACGCTTTCTGAATGGTCTTGCCGATGGATTTTTTCCTGACAATCTCGTCTATATATGAGTCGGATGATTCATTAGACCAAGAGCATGATGAGGATTCATTGTCTTCACTAAATTCCGATAGATCGACTTCGCTTGAGTCCGACATGGTTTTTCAGCACTGTTTGGCGGGCTCAGAATTCTCTCGATTTTTGATTGGCTAAATTTGTTTCACATGCGCGTAGAAGTCAAACTTTTTTTCAGCAACAATAGGCATATAACAGATTTGAAAATAAAAATTCTTTTTAATGTACTATGAAATTATATTTAACATATAATAACAAAAATGATTAATTTTGAATTATTTGCAAATACGGCTCAGTATTATAAAGTAAAATTCTTTAAAATCTCTCTCTCTCTCTCTCTCTCTCTCTCTCTCTCTCTCTCTCTCTCTCTCTCTCTCTCTCTTATCAAATATATAAACCTAATATATATTTTTTTGACTTTATGATTTTTTTTTAAATTTCAGAACACTAAATTATTAATGTCATGGGACGACACCAGGCAGATACCAAAAAGCTTACAGGAAAAGACGAAGGCAGCATAAAAAGGTAGAGGAAAACATACAAAAAACAGCGAATCCAACAGTTACATCCACGTGTAAGAGTGATGATGAATTGAACAAAACCCAACAAGAAGTAATAATTCCGAGAAAAAGAAAAGTCACCAGTCTGACAGTAAAATTATATGTCACGAACAGGATCTTATGCCTTTTGAGCGCGATCCTTTATATTTGAAATGGATGGAATTTAAGAGATTGAACAATAAAATTCATAGGGCGGTTACTGGAAAATTGTATTAAATAAACTTCGGGTGTTTGTTTAATTGTTTGTTTTTTTCAAAGGTTTTACGAATTAAAGAACAAGGATTTAAAGTCAATTCTAATATTTTAGCGATTTTGATTAATTAATTAAAAGTATTGAGAAAACCAACTGAAATGAAATACATTTAATAATTCTATAAGTGAAGTCCATTTAGATTGGGTCAAGTATAGAATCGCAGGGCATACTGGCGAAATTTACTACAAGTACATCAAGCAATCAATTTCCAAAATCAGCCTCACTAGTGATTTCGGACACATTATCATTAATTTTCTGGTAACAAAATATTGAATTTTAAAACGACAGTACTTAATTTTCAGTTCCATGATGTTTACGATTTTTTTTTTAAATATCAAGGTTCCAAACTTTTGAATTTATTTTGCTTTCTAATATTACTACTAATTAGTGTATGTACTAGAATGATTGTGGTACCATAGAACTTGCATTAAGTATACGCCTGGTTTTAACGGACTGCATTTATTTATTCCACAGGTACTTTCAAAGATGCTGAATTGGCCGAGTCTAGTGCCTAATTATTAAAGTTTATGTTGTTTCCAAATTTCCGATTTACCTTCAAAATGGCCACTGAGAAAAGGAAAGGCTCTATTGACGAAGTATGGAATGAAAATATAACATTAAAAAAAATAAGAACAAGAAAAACATGTGAGGGTTGTAAAACTCAATATTCCAGATCTTATTTTTTTTTCTTTGCACAAACCAAAATACTTTCAAGACAATAAATGGACATGTGGAATTAAAAATTCAGTACTGTCAACTAACACTCCAACAAATGATGATGAAATTTTTAATGACAATTCTTTCGCACCTAATCTGCTCGATGATAATGAGTCGGATGAGTGCGGTGATAGTAGCAACATCGAGAAATTAAGAGATGGTATGCGAGAATTTATTCGAAAGCGCCTTTGTAAACTACCAGATGAAGATATAACAGAAGGGAATAATAGTGATTCAGAGGAAGAAGTTTGGAACGCTATTTCTACAGATGATCTTCAGATGGATATCGAGGATGTACAAGAAGTTCCAAAAAAAGTAGATTCAAACAGTACACATTGCACGTCTATTACGTCATTGACAATATGGTTTTATCTCTTCATCTGTACATGGCAGAGTGTGAATATGATATCGGACACAGCAATTAATCAGCTTTTGATCTTTGTCTTCACATTTTTGTCGGAGTTATGCAAAGCACATCCCGTTTTCTACAGTCTGCCAGCTATATTCCCTGGGACATTGTATATGCTATGGAAATCTCTAAATTTAAGGCTTGACAATTTTAAAAAGTTTGTTGTTTGCAAAAAATGTTGTTCATTGTACACTCTTCAAGAAAGTTCAATGGTTGTGGAAGGAAGGGGGCATCTGCTAATTGCACATACGTAGCATTTCATAATCATACTCAGAAAGGTAGACGAACAAAGTGCAAGGAACCTTTAATGAGATTGGTAAAGCTATCAAATGGAGACGAGAAGCTTTACCCATATAAATTATATTGTTATAAACCAATCACTGAAACTATCAAACGATTTCTGCAACGAAAACATTTTGTTCAATTCTGTAACTCTTGGCGACAACGAAATATACCTACAGATATGTACTTTGATGTATACGATGGGCAGGTATGGAAAGACTTCAACACAGAAAAATACAGCAATTTTTTGGCTTCAGATCATTCATTTGGCCTTATGCTTAATCTTGATTGGTTTCAGCCTTTTCAACACGTAAAATACTCTATTGGTGTAATATATGCTGTAGTTCTCAACCTACCCAGACATTTACGATTCAAATTAGAAAATGTCATTCTCATAGGTATAATTCCAGATATGGGCAAGGAAACCAGTACAAATACATTTGTCAAACCACTTGTTAACGAGTTAGAAGAAGCATGGAGCAAAGGGTTTGAAGCTTTCTCGGCTTATACAAATGAGAGTGTCATTGTCAAACTAGCTGTTATGTGTGTAGGTTGCGATGTGCCTGCGACAAGGAAGCTGTGCGGGTTTCTGGGACACACTGCTAATCTAGGTTGTTCGAAGTGTTATAAAGAGTTTCCTGGAACAGTAGGAAATAAAGACTATTCCGGTTTTGATAGAGATCAGTGGCAGAAAAGAGAAATATAGAACCACAATTTTCGCATAGAGAAAGTGTTGGGAGCGAAAACCAAAACTGAAAAGGTGAATTTAGAGAGTAACACAGGTGTTAGGTTTTCAGAACTCAGCCGTTTGAGTTATTTTGACCCCATCCGTATGTCAATTATTAATCCCATGCACAACATGTATCTGGGGTCAGCAAAGCATATAATCAAAGTATGGCTATCTACAGGGACAATATTAGAGGATTCTTTTGAAACCATTCAGAAAAGGGTCGACACCATTGAAACACCAGCATCATTGGGAAAGATACCGCAATTTCTTCATCTTTTGGTGGATTCACCGCAGAACAGTGGATGCACTGGACTAACATATTTTCCGTGTATGCCTTAAAAGGACAGATACCAGATAGGCTATTACACCACTGGCGATTGTTCGTTCTGGCAAGCAGGCTCTTATGCTCGCGGTCAATTTCAAAAGATGATATAAAATTGATAGACCAATATTTACTGGCATTTTGTAAAGGGGTTGAAGAATGTTACGGAACTAACTATATAACACCTAATATGCATCTACATGCACACATTGCAGATTGTATGCTAGACTATGGACCGGTACATTCATTTTGGTTATATAGTTTTGAACGATACAATGGTTATCTGGGAACACTTCCTAACAACAACAGATCAATAGAGTTGCAACTGATGAGGCGTTTCAATAGAAATTCCATGATCTCCGAAATTAATTATCCAGAATATTTCAAAGAAGAATTTCTTCATGTCTTTGAGAGTTTGACACAAGAAAAGGAAACGAACAGTCGTTACTTGAGTGATTCAAAAAAGATGGATCTCATTTCAATGTCTCTTCCCTCGTTCATCAAACGCCTACAAAAATGGGATGATATTGAAAATGTAGATTTGAAACATGGCTCCCATGCAGTTCTTGATGACGTTGAGAAACATTTTTTTAAACAAATGTACAAAATAGTTTATCAACTGAATGATGATTACGATTTCCTGTGTTCAATATCGTTTATGAAATTCAAGGCAGTGTCTTTAGGAAATGAAACCATTGGATCAATTAAGTCAAGATATTGTCGCTCTGCTTACGCAATGTCAAATTGGAACGCAGGAAACGGACAAATCGTTGCCGAGAATGACGACCGGTTGTGGCCAGGGATCGTAGAGTATTTCTTGCGTCATAATCTTGTTGTGAATGGGAGGAGTGTGGTACACATCCTAGCTAAAATCACATGGCTAGCACCAAATTTAGAGCTGAAGAAACATTGTGGGGCACCTGTTGAAGTTTGGTGTTCTAATAATTTTTATGACAGTGGTCCATCGATATTTCTCCCCATTCAACGAATTCGATGCAAATTTGTTTACGCTCAAGGCAAAGTGGGGAATAGGAATGTAATATTCATAGTACCTATTGGGAAGAATTTAGAATTTTAAAGACTGTGTACAGCCCAATATCAGAATGTTTGAATAAATAATTAATTATGCTTTTGATTCTCAATTTCATATATTTATGTACATTAAAAGATCTGATTCAAATAAAATTTTAATTTTATGTAGTGCGTTAAGACTATCAGAGAGAGAGAGAGAGAGAGAGAGAGAGAGAGAGAGAGTCCTCTATAACTCGATGTTTAAGGATCTCTCTCTCTCTCTGGTTATAAAGGTAATCTCTCTCTCTCTCTCTCTCTCTCTCTCTCTGAGAACCTTTTCCACCTACTTTTAGAGCATAATATTGGATTTTTTATATTTTGATTTTTTCATCAGTGATTTTAACAATATTTTATTCTTAATAAAATGATGTAGTAGTGACACATCATTTATCACGTTTTTTATAATGCTAATCAAACATATGTAGTTGAACTTATAGGAAAGTATCAAATTTACTAATATGTGTCTGAAAAACGTAAACATTTGGGGTTTTTGTGTTTTACGTTCCGTTTCCTCCCACTATTAAATCAGAGCATAATATAAGATACTTTAATATAAACGATGTTGTCTTTTTTGCAGTAAGGAGTACGTAAAAAAACCACAATATTTTATTTGGTATAAAGTAACATTATTGACACATTATTGATAACATATATTTAATGCCAGAAACATAATTAAATTTAATGTATAAACGTATATACTAATGCATGTAAATTCTTTTAAACGAAACGTTTAATTTTTTCAATTAAACTACATTATTTTCGTTGTATATTGCATTAAATCTAATCATACGCGTAAAAAAAATTCAATCAATTATATGACATTATATTTCCCATATAAAATAACGTTATACGCAAATTATATTTAAAACAGGAAATATAATTTGGTAAACGAAATTATAAAATTATATTAAACGCGACTTTTCGTGCAGTGTATGATCCGGCGAAACTTTCGGTCGCCACAGAAAGTAATCAGAAATTGACTTTTTGTCTTTTTCTTTTGTGTATTTCTTGGTAATTCCTGTACAGTATATACTATATATCCATTTTCTGTTTACAAGAGAATTTTGTTTTTGTACAGATGTTAACGTGAGGAACGGAAGACCTTTTTTTGCTATAGCAACAAGAGTCTAGTATTTATTTATGTTTATTTGCTAATTTTCATCATTTTTTTTTTACATCTGACAACTTCCTAAAAAAATGACGAACACTTAAAAATACAGTGGCAAATTACGATACCCATATTATTGCAAAATAAAAAGCCAAAATGTTTTGACAAAGGAAGATAATACTAATCGCATTACAGGTCTTTGTCAAATAGCTTATTCCTTCGAACAAATAACTTATTCGTCCGAAAAAATCTTAATTTGTCCAAACAAATAACTTATTCGTCCGAACAAATACGTAATTCATCCGAACAAATCCTAATTGGTCCGAACAAATAGCTTAGTCATCCAAACAAATACCTTATTCATCCGAACAAATCCTAATTCGTACAAACAAATCCTAATTTGTTCGAAAAACTCTTAATTCGTCCGAACAAATAACTTATTTGTCCGATCAAATCTTAATTCGTCCGAACAAGAAACTTATTCGTTCGAACAAATCCTAATTCGCCCGAACAAATTCTAATTCGTCCGGACAAGTAATTTATTCATCCGAACAAACACGTAATTCGTCCGAACAAACCTAATTCATCCGAGCAAATACGTAATTCGTCAGAACAAATCCTAATTTGTCCGAACAAATAACTTATTCGTCCGAACAAATCGTAATTCGTCCAAACAAATCGTAATTCGTCCGAACAAATAACCTAATTCGTCCGGACAAATAACTTATTCGTCCGAACAAATAACTTTTTCATATGGCCCTTCCACGCCGCCGTAGTTGTGCAATACCGTTATTATTAAAATAGAAACAGTAGGTTTTCCGGTGTACGGTATTTAAATTAAAATTTTAGTCCAGATATCACTAATCAGTTTGCTTGCAGAGAGGGTGGGCGTATATATAATTAAACAATTACGATTTAGAGTTATCTTATCAGACATACAACTTGCGCGCCAATGGAGCGGATCAGCGAGCACAGGTGTGAAGACTGCGGAAAAGCATTCAATGCACGGATCGCCCTACGATAATGAATGTCCAATCTGTCATTTAAAATTCAGCAGGCGAAATAACCTCAACCAACACATGGATACACACACTTATCAGAGGGGCGGATCAAAACAAAGAAAATCGTTCCCAGAAGGAATCAAATAAACGCAAGTCTGAAGAGATATCTCAACCACCGAAAAAACAACGAACTACAGAATCTTTGAATGTTGCTGATTCTATACAGAATCCAGAGCAGGAAATAAATACAGAATCTACAGGAAAATGCAACTGGTGCACTCAACAAAAGCATCTTCTTCCAGAGAAGAAATTTTGTCAAATGTGTTCAGAAGCAGGTCGTGAATGTCGACGGTGTCACCGTCCTTTACCAGAGAGATTTTATAGCCAGCTAACTGACGTCTGTGATACTTGTTTGAAAAGACGGAAAGATGGAATGCACAGAGAGGTGACGGTAGTTAGTCTGCATTGGAAGGAGCAGTAGAGACGACCGTACTGGAACCCAGCCCAGGAAATCTATGGGACATTTTGCAATTTTTTAAGGACAGCAGTCAAAGAATCCAATATCTACTTCACACAACTTTATGGTCAAAGCGAGGTATCAAATGGTTTTTGACTTTGTTTGTTAAATTTGTTAAATACAATCAAAATAACGAGGCCGTGTATGTTGACCCTACATTTCGATCTATCAATTTTACACTTACAAATGGAGTGGAGATGAAAGAGCAGCTGGCCCAAGCTTACAAAAACTTGTATGTAAGCTATCAACATTTTGAGAGGGAGAGTGGCTGGTCTATTGATCAGATCCTCAAAATTGAATTCAACACCGTAGAATTTACTCCTCTATTGGGGAGCAGTTATCTTCCCTTGCCTCTAAAAATTGCAAAGAAACAGGCCGTACTCAACATACAAAATGATGATAAAAAATGTTTTCTTTGGTCGGTTTTAGCCTTCCTTCATTCTATTAGTTATTCAAATCACCCCGCACGTGTGTCAAACTATGCAAAGTATGAACATGAACTGAATACCGAGGGATTAGACTTTCCGTTACCTTTGTCTCAAATTAAACATTGCGAGAAAAAGAACAACATATCGATTAATGTATTTGGTCTTGAAAAGAATGATATTTTTCCTCTTCAAATAACAGACAAGCGACTAGCAAAACATCATGTGAACCTTCTCCGTTTTTCAAAGGAAGAAACGAGGCATTATTGTCTTATCAGAAAAATGAGCAGGCTAATGGGGGATAGAACTAGACATGATGGAGAAACGTTCTATTGTAACTTCTGCCCACATGGATTTTGACTCGATAATTTGCGTTTTATTGATTAACTGCAATTTCTAAATGCCTCTCTGGACACTTTAGTTACAAATCTGGCCAAAGAAGGGGGATCTAGGTTTCAAAATTTATCCCGACATTTTCCATCTGAGATTGAGAGAGACTTACTCCTTAGGAAAGGTGTTTATCCCTATGACTATATGTCCTCCTGGGATCGCTTTTATGACAGCGAGCTACCGCCAGTCACAGCATTTTACAATAAACTGACTTTGCTAATGCTGAAAACGTATTGAAAATCTTTAACATGATAAACATGGGAGATTACCATGATTTGTACCTAAAATCTGATGTGTTACTGCTCTCTGATGTATTTGAGAATTTTAGAGAACTATGTTTAGATGCATATCATTTGGATCCTGCTTATTTCTATACTTCGCCCGGTCTTGCATGGGAGGCTATGTTGGAAATGACAATGGTCTAATTACAGCTCTTTGAAGACATTGACATGGTCTGACTGATCGAACAAGGGATTAGAGGAGGTGTATCCATGATCTCTAAGAAATATGCCAAAGCGAACAACCCCATGGTCTCTGATTATGACCCTTCAGAACCGAAATCTGGCTAACGTATTTAGACATGAATAACCTATAGGGTACTAGCATGTCAAGGTTCCTGCCCAAGAAGGACTTTGCCTGGTGCACACCAGAGCAAATAGAAACTTTTGATGTCATGAATATATCGGATGACTCGGACACTGGATATATACTAGAGTGGATCCACAATATCCTACTTCATTGCATGATAATTACAGTGATTATCCTCTTGCTCCAGAACTCAAGACCATCACAGATGATATGCTGTCCTCTCATAGTCTGATGCTTAGAGAGAAGTTGGGCATCAAAGGAAGTACTTCAAAACGAGTGCCAAACCTCAATGATAAAGAAAATTACGTTCTTCACTATCGTAATCTAAACTACTATCTATCAAAAGGCCTTGTATTATCCAAAATCCACAGGGTTCTAGTATTTACACAGTCTCCTTATTGAAGTCATACATTGATTTTAATACAAAAAAGAGATCACAGGCTTTAACAGACTTTGAAAAAGATTTTTATAAACTTATGAATAACTCTGTCTTTGGGGAAACCATGGCGAACATGAGTAAGAGAGAGAATGTTGAATTGGTGCACACCAAAAAGAGTTTACGTAAGGTATATGCTAAGCTCCACTTTCAATCTTGTAAGATATTCAATGAAGACGTGGTGGCCGTCAATCTCAGAAAAAGCATTATTGTTCTGAATCGCCCCATTTATGCTGGGTTTTGTATTCTTCACCTCGCTAAACTGCTCATGTTTGAGTTTCACTACGACTTTGTCAAATCCAACTACGGAGAAAAGGCGAGTCTTTTGTTTACGGATACTGATAGCCTATGCTATGAAATTCAAACCGATGATCTGTATCAAGATATATTTCGAAATGCATCCTTGTTTGATACAAGTAATTTCGGCAAAAATCATTTTCTTTATTCCAAAACAAACTGTGAGGTCCTTGGTAAAATAAAGGATGAGTGCGGAGGAAAACCGATTGAAGAATTCATTGGTCTTAGGCCAAAGATGAACAGTCTATTGTATGATGGCATGGAGAAGAAGACGGCTAAAGGGGTCAAAAAATGTGTGATCGACAAACATTTAAAACATCAGGCTTATAAGCAAGCCCTCTATGATTATTGCTCCATGCGTCATTCTATGAATATGATCAGAAGCTACAACCATCGGCTGTTTTCTGTATCCGTTTGCAAAACAACATTAAGTCCCTATGATGACAAACGATTCGTTCTAGACTCTGGTATACACACCTTGGCCCATGGCCATTATACGATTAAACCATTTGATACTGCTGCATAAGACCACCAATGTTAAAAATATTATATATAACAAACAAATATTTTATATTTTGCCACAGTTTTATTCATTTTGTACAGTATTGAATGTGATTCACTTGTTATACAATATGTACATACATTGTCATCATGTTACATATCAATTTGACAATAAAGAATTGGGAACTTAAACAAGGACTCTGTTTTCTTGTTAAATTATGTAACATAACTTGTATAAATTATTCATCCATTTCCTCGTCGCCAGACTCCTCTCTGATATTGTCCTCGTAAAAACTATCATCGGCTTCCAACAGTTGATCAAACTCTTGTCTATGCTTATTAAGAACACGGGAAATTGCCCTTTCAAGATCTATATCCCTTTTCTCCATGAGGGTTGATACTTCCTTCTGGATGTCGCGGTGGAGTTTGCTTTGATTCAATTGTACAAAGATTATAAAAATTCTTGTATACTTCTTAAGAAGCAAGTTCCTGTCTTTGGGTAACATCATTTCGCTTACTTCCTCTCGAGCTTCAGTTTTTGAGAGGTTTGAGTTTTCCTCCATAAAGTGACCTAATTTTTTGTCGAACTAAGGCTGATTTTCCTCCCATACTTCGTTGATGAGGGACGTGAATCCTCTGTCATCATCCTCGTCATTGACATCAGACATGGTGTCGTTTTCATCAGAATTTTCATCCATTAGACAACCATTTTTAATATGACGTTGTTAATCATAAGAGCTGGCATACATGGTTCCGCATTCAGTGCATGACGGGTATTTCTCCTCGGAATACATATGTCTCGTATTTAGTTGCGTTGGCCAAGGATAAGTTTTCATATCATCAGATGATCCCACTGGTTTTCTTTGATAAAATGATAAACCTTTATCATCATAATCCTGCATTGATTTCTGGTAAGCCATCTTCTCACTTTGATCGACTGTGTTAGGATTTTGTAGAAAGGTGAGTTACCTGGAGACGTCTGCTCTGTTTGATATGCTGTGGTCAAATGACGTCCAAACTGTTCTTGCACTCTTATATAGGATTCAATTATGTTCATCTGAAACAGCTTTGATTCTGGGGTTGTTTGCTTTAAGTCTAACACCAATACCCCATACGGAATTAACACTGCTTTTTCATAAACGTCTAGAAGCTTCTTTGCATTTCCAGGGTGCATCTGTCGGGCTAGGATTCCGATCTGTTGTCGATCCCTCGGATTTTTAAACAGAACTATATATTGACTGTTTAAACTAATCGTTCGATTTTCTTTGCCTTTGTTGAACAAATTCTGCATGATGCAGATCATACTTAGATTGCGATGGTGTGCACCCTCTGTAAACAGCTTACAGATCTCCTTGTCTTCAGTTGCATCCTTCATCATGTCGTCAATGATCAGGACAGTTTTTTGCCTGGGGTTGATAAATGCATCCGTTTTTATGTTTTCTGTTATGCCTTGAATAAATATTATACCCGGAATCCTGTACTTCAGTTCATCATATAGGGGATGCCATCGCTTATAAATCCACAAGATTTTCTCTGGAACTGGGCTTATCAGCTGATCTTTGTGAAATAATAGTTCCTTGATCCACGTGGATTTTCCCGACATCGTCGGTCCCGCGACAATCATCGTGAAAGGGTGAATAAATTCAAACATCTGAACTTCCGATGACTGATTTCTTTGAGGCAAGTCCTTAGGAGGAGGAGGAGGAGGAGGAGGAGGAGGAGGAGGAGGAGGAGGCTGCGTGAAATTAGGAGGAGGATACGCTTCAGAGATTTGAGGATACGCTCCAATGCGTTGAGGATATGGTTGGTTTGTTCCATGAGCAATACGTTCATGCCTTTTCATGTTATCATACCTGGAAAATGTTCGTTGGCAAACAGGGCACGATGTTGACTGCATGACTGTCTTGGATATAATGAATAAAATTTAACTTTGCCTCTTATATATCCAGTAATTCATCCTCATTAACCCAGGAATTTAATTTTTTGGGATATCCTTGCCATATGACCAACACTTCCGTCTGACCTCTGCGCATGCGTCTTTTTAATCCCTCTCTATTTTCCACAAGTCGCCTCTTGTTTTGTTAACCCTCTGCAGTTCTGCTTCATAAAAGGTTCCGTCAATAGGATCTTTACTGTAATCAACCACTTTGTATACAGGTATTCCTTGACGTAAAAATCATCTGTCGACAATAAACACTTCCTCGGTCCATTTTTGTTCGTAATCTCTCTGGAAAGTATGCTTGATTCCCGACAATCTGACATAGTCACCCACTTTAAATTTGAATCGTTTATGTGGGTTATAATTTATCTTTCGTATTACAGTGGGTTTCAACACATCCAAATACAAAGGATATCTTCATTTATTTTGTTCACATCTCTTGGAGAAAGACCATTCAGGGACCTATGTGGTCGGTTGTTATAATTTTGAACGATGTCTTGTAAAAATTCAACATATCTGAATATGCGACTATGCGTGAAGTAGCGATACATCATGACTTTTAATGTCCTGATGAACCTCTCTGCATAGTTAGCATGGGTGACATTTTGCGTGACGAAATGATGTACCTTTTTTTCTCTTTAGATACTGCTCGGTCCATCTATTAATCCACTCTGTTCCTTTATCTGAACGCAGTTCAGAAGGAATTCTACCTTCTTCAAATATTTCTTTCAAAGCATCTATTATACTTTCGTGTTTCTAATTCTCCAAAGGTCTACCCCAAGCGTATGGAGAAAAATCATCAATTGCAACAAGCAGAAATTTCAAGTCAACATTTTGTTTGGAAAGGGAAGTGACATCCGCTAAATCTGCATCCCAAAGAAAGTCTAATCCTTGCAAAATCACCATATTGGTTTTGATCTTGTATCTCTGTGGCCGCTGGAGACTGTAAGCATCGATGTCTTGTAGCCATTGCTTTATGGCTGACAAACCAACATTATATTTTCCCTCTTTTTTCAGATAACGATAAATCTTGGTTGGACCCGAATAACTTAAAGGGTTTTTCACATCAAAATAGATTGATTTCAAATGTTCTTTCCAATCCATGATTTCGATTGATTATGCGATAATGATTGAAAGGAAGTATCTTATATATTATTTAAGATTTGGATTTTCCAATTTACTCCCCGGTCTAAAAATAGACTCGCTATACAATTCATTTATAACGGTGTTGCACAGGTAATTTAAATCCCCGGTCTAAAAATAGACTCGCTATACAATTCATTGAGAGGGATGAAGTGAGGGATGCGCTATATATCCCTATATGAGGGAGGGGGTGGCGTAGAACTGTCATTTCCTATTCATCAATATTTTAAAAGTGTAATTACATATTGAATAAACAGTAGTCGTCTGGAAGTTTTTTTTGTACCTATCTTTTTATTCAGATTTGGACACTGGCTATTCCCAATGTAGAGGAGAAGTCTTTCCAGGATACATGTAACACCTTGGATAGGGTACATGTCAGGTGTCAGCAAGTTGGAAAAAATAAGATCCAAGGGATCAATATAATGATATCATTAAAGTCCATATTATAAAGAGGTTGAATCCGGGTTTCTTTACTCGTCCTTGCCACACCACAGCAGTATCATCCAATAGCGAATTTAGGACATTACTTTGCCAAGTTCCACAAACCTTGAGCTACAGTCCAAAAAACACCATATACAATCCCGGAACTTTATAAACAACCCGGACAGGAACAATGCCCTTGTTACAAATTAACACCCCTTATAAATAAAATCAATATATGATTGATTAATTCCTAGCTCTCTCATTGACTTTTATTCAACAATCAAGAACAAATAAAACGTTGTATTCATCTGCACGTGACCTAGGAGGTCAGTATAACTTTTGATCAATTTTGTTCAAAATTGGACTAAAACTGAATTGGGAATTTCTAAAAATTCATTGGTAATCCAATTTATGTCGTCCATTGGAATATTGCGTGTTAAGCTATGGTTTCAAACTGAAAGGTGATGAAATTTCTTTCACAGTTTGATATTTCTGTATAAATTCCTCGCTGAATTATATTATAAACCAATTTTTGCTGGGTTTTTTTTTCGCTCAATACGATGATTAATCAACCCTCAAAGTTCAATATTCACCTCGCCTTTAGGCCAGTAAATATTGTACTTATCGAGTAGCTAAATCATCGTATTGACCTCAAAAACAGCAATAATTGAATAACATAAGATACCGATGATCAAAGTGATAATATCATAAATTAAATTTCTAAGGTATATCACCTTAACCTGGATTGCGTTTTGAATGTCCCTTCTTATATAGCTTTTGAACTTGCACAAGCGCAGAAACAAGAAAACCATTAGCAATGAGCAGTCAATTCACGTACTCAAGTAACCTTTAAAATATGAACATCTGGATGTAAGCAGGAAGCTGGCAGCTCGCAGTTGACTGTCGTATGTAGAATAATAATTGGTAACCAAACAAAACGCTTAATTCAGTTTTTAAACAATTTCCCTATATATTTTCTTTAAACTTTAAACCACTCCTTTGGCCCTAGTATTAGTCCGGGGTTACAATTTTTACAATTTAGAATTTAAATTATATCTTAGGATGCTTGCATCGTAATCTCGCAAATTGTAGTATTGTAGTTCTTGAGAAGAAGATCTCTTGGGGCCCTAGTATTTTTTACAATTTAAAATCTTCATTATTTAAGGACGCTTTGAGAATAATTGCATAATAGTCTCACAAATTGCAGTATTGTAGTTCTTGGGAAGAATATTTAGAAACGTGTTCCATGTATATTTCTATGTTAAACTTTGAACCCCTCTTGGGACCCCAGTATTTGTCTGGGGGTCACAATTTTAACAATTTAGATTATACACTATTTTAGTATGCTTGCCTAGTAATTTCACAAATAGTAGCATAACTGTAGTTCTTGAAAGGAATATTTTCGAAGATTTTCTCTATAATGTATTTCTATGTAAAATTGTGAACCCCCGTTGGGGCCCCAGTATCAGTCCGGGGTTACGATTAGAATCTTTATCATATGAGGATGCTTGCATAGCAATTTCGCAAATTGAAGCATTGTCGTTTTTGAGAATATTTTTTTTAACATTTTCCCTTCATATTTTTATGTTTGACGTCGAACACCTCTTGGAGACCCAGTATTAGTCCGATTTTAAGTACAAGTTCACGTAAGAATCAGGCAAACAGTGATAAGTCATATATTTCGTATTGTAATTATAATTTAATTTGAGAACAGTATAAACAAGTGCTCTCCAAAAAAGATAAATTTTTTAGTGATTCATGCATAATTGCGAAGCTGTGTTACTAAAAATAGAATCACTCTGTCACAGTCTTTAAACACAATAAAAACACTAAAGTACAAAGTTGCAACAGGATTTATATTTAATTCATTTGTTCAAAAATGTTAGTATGAAGTGAAGACAATGCCAACTTTTGTTTTCTCATGTTACAGAGGTAGTATCTCATTGGTTTCCATGGCAACCATGACCATAATTAGCCATACAGTCTTTAAAATTAGAGAAAAACGATCATTGTTATGTCTCTTTTTAAAAAAAACAGCAAGCATACATGACAATGTGTTATAAATAAATGAATAAAGGAGATTTTGAAATAATTTTTTACATTATAAAAAGTTTTTAAAAATTAACAGACAGTTTACATAATCTAAGCAATCATGTGGGATTCCTACACAAAATGAAAAAAATTTTTTATCAGTTTTACATGTATCTAAGAGTAATGATATAATTATATTGCATATTATTAGTTTCATTCAAAAACAAGGATTAGACTTTGATTTCATGTATGTGGAAATGTTATTGTTTTAATCCACTGCCTGTGTAAAATTGTGATCTTATATCATTATTGATCGGGATCGGAATACCAAATATAGTGTATCAAACGTATTCCGAATTTTCTCTGCGTTCTAAAAGATACTTTCATTAAGTTATCAAAAGTTTAGTTTTCAACAATATCTAATGATGTAACACAAATCTTAAAACAACATATAAGTATGTCTATCAAAAAGTAATAGAAGTAGCCTATGTTACAGTCATTCCATGCATATCTTTTACAAATTTATGCTATGCTATGGTATGCGATTTTAATGATATGCTATGAGATTTGTATGCTATGTTATGAGATTTGTATGCTAGGCTATGAGAAATTGAAATGAAGGGCTTAATGATATGGTATACTATGCTATGCTATGGTATGCTATGAGATTTGAATAAAAACGCCTCCATACACAGAAGAGTTCCACACATTTCGAAGTAAATTAATAAGAAGCCATAATTTACCACAAATCTGTTATGTAAACATTTATTTTTTCATTTAAAAACATTTAAAACCGAGTTAAAAGAATGTTGTATGCTATGCTATGGTATGCTATGGTATGATATGACAAATGCGGTTCTATGAGATTGTATGCTATGGTATGAGATTCCAATGCTATGCTATGAGATTTCAATGTTATGCTAAGCTATGGTGTATGTTGTAAAAGATATGCTTGAACCGACTGTAACAAGACCTCAATAGCAAACAGGGAAAAGGAAGACATGTCCGACCTGCTGTTTATCATGTTTATAGTGAGTAATGTGTATACATATTTAAAAACTTACATACACAATGTTTTGTCACGGTGGTTAATGATACCTGAACCTACATGTACTTTTGAAGAATTCATATCATTTTTACATAATTTGGAATACGGTCAACATGTAGAGGGTTGTTGACTTCTTCTTCTTCTTCTTCTTCTTCTTCTTCTTCTTTCAGTACAGAGTCGGACTCTTCTTGAGTGTATAAATGACTATTGCTCGTTAAATCATGAGGTCCCTCCTCACTTAATAAAAACTATTTACAAGAAAATTATTGACAAATAAAAAACGATGTACATCTGGGGTCAAAGGAGTTCTAGGTGTGTGAAGCTCCTGTCAAAGCCTCTGGCAGGATGGTAAGGCTGCTGGCAGGATGGTAAGGCTGGCCTGAACTCTTCTAGTGTAGCTGCTGTTGTGGCTTTTTCCGGTAGAGTGTTCCATTCCCTGGTTGATCTTGGGAAGAAGGAGTACCTGTATTGATCTTTTAGAGTGCGCTGTTGGTGTATGCGGTGGCCTCCTCTGGTCCTTGAATCTCCGGGTTTGTAATAATTAGAGGGGTCAATATCCACCAATCTATTGCGGATCTTGTATGCCATGGTGAGTTGGTCTTTGCAGCGGCGATCATTAAGAGGCTCCCAATTTAGTATATCCATTAAGGAGCTGACACAGCCTGGGGATACGTCTTGGTATTCATTGTACACGAGCCTAGCTGCCCTTCTCTGTACTTGTTCTAGATCTTTTTCAGGGTTATCTTGATAAGGGTCCCATACAGTGGAGGCGTATTCCAGGGTTGGTCTGACCATGGTGATGTAGGCGTTGGCTTTGACTTCTGGTTTACACCGTCCTAGGTTCCTTCTCAGAAAGCCTAGTGTCCTTGATGCTTTGCCTACTGTCTGGTTGATATGTCTCATCCACTGTAGGTCATAGTTTATGGTGACTCCCAGGTATTTCCCATGCTCGACTGCATCTAGTGTGTGACCATGTAGTTGGTAGTTCCTTATCAGTGGGTTTCTTTTGTAAGTAATCCGTATCATGATGCACTTCTCAGGATTGAAATTCATCTGCCATCGTGATTACCACTCTTGGAATTTGTTAAGGTCGTCTAGAAGTGTCTCGCTATCCTTCACGTTCTTTTTTTCCTATAAACTAGGCAATCGTCTGCAAATTCCTTCACGTTCTTTATTTTCCTATAAACTAGGCAATCGTCTGCAAATAACCTTGCCTCAGAAGATGTTGATTGTGGCAGGTCATTAATGTAAGCCAGAAATAATAGGGGTCCGATGACTGTTCCCTGAGGCACCCCTGAGATAACGTCTAGGGGGCCAGACTTATTCCCTTCAAGCAATACGGATTGTGTTCTCTTGCTTAGGAAGTCTTGTATCCATTTGAGTGTTACTCCACGTATTCCGTAATAGTCCATTTTTTGGAGGAGTCTCTTGTGGGGCACTTTGTCAAAGGCTTTGGAGAAATCAAGCAGGATGATGTCTGTCTGTTCTCCTTGGTCTAAATTCTTGCCAATTTCGTCTAGTGTTATCAGGAGTTGTGTTTCACAAGATCTTTTGGATCTGAAACCATGTTGATGGTCACAAAGGATCTGGTGGCGGTCAAAGTGATCCATGATGGTGCTGTGAACAATATGTTCCAATAGTTTGCAGCAGATTGAAGTCAATGTGACTGGCCGATAATTAGAAGCTTTGTGTTTTTCTCCTTTTTTGAAGACTGGGACAATGTTGGCAGCTCGCCAGTCGTCAGGAATAATTCCAGCGTCCAAAATTCGCTATTTTTTAAATGATTCGGGTACATTAATTTGTTGTGTTGTTTTATAAAAGAGATGACATGAAATATGTGTTCACCTATTTATTTGATTTATATGCACTCACTGGCTGTACATGACGTCAGAAGTGACGCTTTTTTTATATAATTCAATCAAAATCAATCAAAAATTGACATTTTTCTTGTCTTTTTTCGAATGGGAAATATAGAGCGACTCTTTGAACAAGAACGAACTTTTTGTCTCTTATAAGTATTGGGGAGATACTCACATCTTTGGTGAAAATATTTTGTTTGTTCAAGCAGTCGCTCAATGTGTCCTTAAAGAAAAACTGCATCAAAACAAGCCGTTTTATGCAAAAAATGAGAAAATGGCGGGAAAAGGTAAACTTTATGATGTCATTTTTTTTAATTGTGGGCTTTAAAATCAAAATAAAAATTCTGAAAAAACTACAAATGTATATTTGTACAAATAAAACAAAAAAATACAGTAAAATGACAATGTTCATTTTAGGGGGCCATTTTAGGCTCAAACCATATATAGTCCTTTAGAATGTTTTTAGACTTGGAGGGGGGGGGGGGAGGGGGGAGGGGGTACCTCAGTAAGCGTGAATCTATTGTAAGCGTAATTATTGTAACCTTATTATAGTATATAAATTATGTACACTAGATATAGTTTAATCCTGTAAGGGCATGCTTTATATTCCAAAATGTAACAAAACAAAATAAGCATTGTTCATTCCCGTTATTCATGTATATATTTATTATATAGATATATATTAATATATATTTCTAGGTAGTATGATTAAAACAACCGTTCATGTCAACATGTTTCACACATATTATATGTACATGTATAACCGAGCATCAACCAATAGACTGCATAGTAATTGTTCTTTCTTCCTTGGATATTAACCACGCAATTAAATTTGTCTTCCTTTGTTAAGGTGGCTCTATACACCCACAGTTTATTCCAATTTTCAATAGAAGACCACAAAACATATACTTATCAAATATTAAAATGATGATAGGGATACTATAGGTATTTTTAAAGAATTTTTTAATGTTTTTTCGTGTTTTTGTAAAATATTTTTTAAAAAGACAGCTATTAACAAATGGAGAGGAATTTTTTGGACATATGATGGACATTTCCTTCGGACACATAAAAAAATATATAACACTTCTTAACATTCAAGAATGTTACAATTGCAATTTTTTAAAGTATTTCCCCTAAACATAATTTTTCATATTTTCTTACTCTGTTGACAAATCATCTGAAAAAGTTGCTTGATGTTATAAGAAAATGTATTTTAATAAATGTGACATAAAAAATTGAATGAAAATCAATGCAAATAAACACAAACAAATATTTTAAATTTTATTTGGTACGAAAGTTCCTCAGGTAAGGGTTATCGTTCCTAAGTCCCAAGGCCCAAACACCTTGGGGACTTTTCATTTCTGAGTTGAAGAAAATTAAATATAATGCTGGAATGATAAATACATACATATTTCATTATAGGACTGTATAAATGAATATATTCGCTTTAATGCAAAACTAAGTCAAATAAATAAAGGGGTATATTGACTAGGCTTATAGGATTTATGTATCCCAACCTGAGAGAAATTCAAAGCAACCCTCCCATCCCCTTAAGGTGTCGATATTAATGTGCATTAAAGTATATTATAATTGAAATATTTTCACCGGTTTAGAATTTTCTTTCACAGTATTCCACCAAAAAATATGTTTTAGAAAATTTTGGAAAGTTAAAAAATTTACTGTTCACAACGGGAATCGAACTCATGACCTACAGGTTTGTAGTGAACCCACTAACCCACTGCGCTACGGTATAAGATATCTATAATGGGAAAGAAACTATTTAAAAAATTATTCTTGATTTTATTGTTTATTTCGATAAATAATACCACACAACGTGAAAGTGTCACATAACACATTACTTGTAATTAATGAATTTTCAAATTATCAAATTAAATCTATTCATTTAACAAATTTTTCAAAAGAGCGGTTCCCATACAATTCGCCTTAGTTTAAATCAGCCAGTACCGGAATTGCATGCTTCCAGATTTACTTTTTTGCGTACTGCGTCATCAAAAAGTGGTGTATAGAGCCACCTTAATAACACATAATTTTTGTTAAAAGTATTGAGATATAAATTTTTTTAATTCTTTCTTTATAATGGACAGTCAGTAAGAAAGGGTCATATATTATGCACTCATCTTCTACATAAATTAGTGATACATCTACATGTAATTACTGTTATACATAACATAGGTTTTTTTTTTACATTACTGAAAAAAAATTGAGTGCGAAATTCAATGTTAGTTATTTCCTCATATACATGTAGTTTGATAGTTAATGAGTTTGTAAGTTATTTATCTTTTGGTGTGTATAAGGTCCTAACATAATCAATTGTTTTAATTTCTCAGACTGCCCAGATTAAGCACTGAGTCAGCACATTCTTCGACTAACATTCTGTAAGATATCTTCTGCCCCATCAGTCCAGTTTAATGCTTGTGACAGGGTCTGTGCATGATTGTCAAGGTTCTGAATCCTGAAATAGAAAGAAATAATGCTACTTTTTATACATGTATTTAATATAAAACAGAATATTATATTAATACACCAGTCATGTCAATAAAATTTATTAGATAAAACATTGCTTCCTATTCAAGTCTAAAAGGTAGAATCAGTAAGTAGGGAAAGTTAACGGTTGGGTGGATTGGTAAAACTGAAGGAGGTAGGGCCAGTTGTGGACCCTTAGGCACTATTAAACCAATTTAATCTAGATGAATTAATTAAAGAGGATTTGAACTTCTGCAATGGGATCTCAGCCGTTATGACCTTTTATGAATGGTTGCATGGGAATGGGGGAAAACAAGAGGGGATACTTGCCAAACCGTTACATTAATTGAATAGATCTTCAAATACCAGCAACAAATATAATAGTTAGATTTATACATACCAAACTTACAAATAATAAAAGAATATGGTCCTGTTATCCCTAACCATATCCTATTGTTTAATAATAATTGTAAAGGCTGCAAACTTATGTACAACATATCATTAGATTAAAGAGAGAAACATGTACATCGATCTATATCGAAATGGAGAGAAAAGGGTCATAATTATGCACAAGAAACCTCGAACAAAATTTTTGAACTCCCTTTTAAATTTACACAATAATCATTTTTGAAACTACATTGGTTACAGTTTCTCTTTGGAAAATATAAAAATAGAGATATTTATAGATTTTTTAACTTGATATAATTTCTTATTGTGAAGCAACATTTTTTTCTTGTAAATACAAAAGTAATGCAAATCCAAATATACATGGATTAAAAAATGTTATATGGAAAGACCCTTGACCAAAAAATATGTGCTAACTAGAGCTGAGCTCGTGGCAAAGTCACGAGTAGGTCTTCCGTTGTTGCTGCTAGTTGAAAATGTATGTGATATGGTGTCAATAATTTATAATGACTAAACTTTCAGTTCTGCTTTTGTTATAAAAATGTGTTGTGATTGAAAGCCTGTATATAAAACGTGTTTTGAAAAAGAAAAAAAGAAAATGTTTTGGGAAAACTATCTGTCGAACACAGTTTATGTAATCGTTTCAAACATTCTTTAAAAAATGAGATGTTTAATGGCGAGTTAAATTTTCAGAGGGTAGCACGCATTGTTACATGTACTCATGATTCATGTGAGGAATTGTGTTTTTTGGGAGTTGATTTTAATCAACTGTCCTATGCAGTTACTCTTTCATACCGAAACTGAAACTGTGTTTACACCTAAGCACAAATCATCGCCTTTTTTAAAGGAAACTTTTTTTATAAATACCTTGGAAATAGTCAGATTTGAAATGGTACGAACAATTTGAAGTTTTTTTTAGTCGTGTGTATTCCTACGCCAGAGTTCAATATATAGTCTCGTTCAACCATCGGCTGTCTCCTTACATCTCCGGCAAGTAGAGAGTCAGTCTATATTTAGAGGTCGCATCATCAAGCTATCACGTGACCTGGTATCTCTTACTTGTCAGAGATTAACGGAGACAGCCAAGCATCTGGTTGAACGAGACTAGAGTTCATTATTGGTTGGATCCATACAATTTTTGAAATATTTGGAATACCAAAACATAGTTTGATGAAATCAATTTTATTTTAAAATATTACACAACATGATTCATTAGAGGTTTTCTCGAAATTCTAGTCGGAAAAGTAAGAGAATTCATATTATAAAAATGTGCATAATTCAAATGCAGATCATAAACTACTTGCCAAGCAAACTAGCATATCGTTGATTTTAAAATAAATATATAATATTCGATAAAATCAACTCTCGTCAGTACATCAGTACTTTGATTTAAAAACCGAACCCGCCTACAAAACACGTAACCTTTTCTCTAAGATAACTTCTTTATTTAAAAATATTTCTAAATTTTTGAAAACTATGTGCAAGTTTAGAATTGTTGCGTGATGACAAAATTTACAGACCCTGCAACGTACTACTACACCAAAAACGTGCGACTTACGTGCGAGAAACGTTTCGTGTAAACCGTTTAGCGTTTCGTGTGATTGTGAAGCGTTTCGTGTAAACCGTTTAGCGTTTCGGGCAAAGCGTGTAAATCGTTTCGGGCAAAGCGTGCGAGAACCGCGTGAAACATTCATCAGATTTCATTCGGAACTCACTGACACTTCAATTCACTTTCAATTGATGAAAGGGAATATATCCAAGATATCTTCATTGAACAATTTTCACTCATAAAATTTCACAGGAACGAAAACAATTTTCTTGCGGAGATTTATAATGGGAAATGTTTACATCTTTTCTCCATTCGGAAGTACTCGGGATACCTCGCGCAATTTTTAAACGTTATCATCCGGGCTTATTAATAGCTGATGCAATGCAAAATCCCCGTAGACTTTCAATATTGGGATGTGTATTGAAACCTGAAGCGGTAGAGGGGGCGTTTCAACACATATAATCTGGACATTTTTCATATAAGTGGATGAACGTAGTTTGAGCACAAAGGTATTTACTATTATTGAAATATCAAGCAAAAAGTGGTGGAAGAAAAAACTCGGGACATAGTATATCTTATAAATTTATGAAACTTTGAAGTGTTTTGACATTCATTAACCAGGGAACAACGATGTCTATCTATAGATCAGTAATAGGATAAGGTAATGTCAAACATCGAAGACTGTACGAATATTTAAGAAACTGTTTTTATTACAAGTGTTACCGTAAATAATTAAATCAAAGTTTGCCGAATCTTCCTGGAATTAAACATAGGTTGTAAATTTACTTTGTATAAAAACTTTCTTCATGGTTACTCAGTGTGAAACATTCTTTACCTTAGACGTTTTACTTTTCCACTAAGCATCCGCCTTCGTTGCCTTTCCTTTACACTACATCTAAATTCATCATGTTCATAAGTGATTATTCGTTCGCATTTTAAAATATTTAATGTCCGTATTCTCGGACTCCATGCTAGGAAATTTAGTTGAATATAAGCTACGTCATTCTTATCCATGTGCATGTTGTCGACGGCGCGCGGCCAAAGAAATTTTCAGAATCGTTCTTTAAAAAGCTTTAAAGTTATACAATATAGGATATACATGTAATTTTTATATACAGACCTTAATTAATTTGTTTGCAAGTCTATAACTAATGATTATGCCTTTATCGGCACCACTTATAATTTTCTCAACTCTCTCTCTCCTCTCTCTTTTCTTTCTCTCATTCAAGTCACGAGCGACAATGTCTTAACTCCGCCCAGCTACGATCTGATTGGACAAAGGTCAGTGAAAACATTAGGTAGAACCTTTTCTGGAGTAAACCCCTATTTAACGCTTCAATGTACTTCGCTGTAACTTAAACGATCATGTTTTGACAAGCATCTATATTTTTTTTATTTATTTACATCGATAACTCTTACTGAGACCATTCGACTTTGTACAAGCAGCACACATAACCTCGGACATCGGGTGTCTCCTGCACCAGGCTGAACCTGTCAATCAACCTCTGTGTATTTGTTTTCATTGGATGGTCAAGCGTCTCTTTTTTTGTCAATAGCCAATGGAAAATTAATGACTTCAAGGTAATCGGAATCAGTATTTGATGAAGCATACAATTCAAATGACAAAATTTTTTTTTATTAATTATCTGAAAATTATTTAAACCACTGTTAATGGAAAACAAAGAGTCTTAGAAGTAATTAACACACAGGGATTTGCCTACAATGTACACAGTCATGCAATTACTAGTAATTATTATGGGAATCTTTACGCATGGTACTTAATTCGAACAGATTATAATAATCTATACACTGTACGCTGTTGCATATGTACGAAGTGCCGGTAATATATACGAATATTGAGTCAAAAATTTAAATCATTTTTATTTCTTGTTCTTTTCAATACAATGTGAAATTACTTTCAGAAAAAAATTCCGAAATACTAATTACAATTTCTTTTTTGTGTAATCATTTGAATTTTTTCTGGGTTCATGTATATATATGTACAGAACATACTTATTTACGCGCGATGATACGACATAGGAAAAAAATAATCAGTTGTTCGTAGAACATCTTTATCTTACGAATGTAACTAATTTAATTTTAAATATTTTTCAACATTATCAATGTAAATAAAATCAACAGTATTTACTGTTTGTGTTTTTACATCGTAATCTCTGAAACCAATAAAAATACTAATGTTAGCAGAAAAATCAAATCCCGCCGAATACTGAAAAACCGATTTCAGTTAGCAATCATACGGATTTTATTTTTGGTATTGACTATTGAGTTACGGTAACTTTTTTTCTGGATGATTTTATTATTTATTATTATATGTAAAAGCACCATTCCAACAGTTACTCAATTATATAACAATTGATGACCTGGGGCTATATATGTTTCGAGCTGTGTGCGCTGAAGCGACACAAGATTCTCGGTCGCATGTGGCGATTGAATTTACACAGACTGACCGAATAAACAAACGGGTGGGAAAGTGAAACAAAATGTTACACATGAGAAGAAGCCACCAAAAATGATTTTCGATAGATCTTGATATCGTTTTGACAATTAAAAAAGTCCAGCGCGAGCTCCTGTCAGCGGGGCGGGAGGGGGCAGCAATGAGTTCGCTTCTACAAAGAAACGAACGACCATGTAGAAAAACTACAGAAGTGATTAATATGTGACCGATAGAATCTAATCTAAAGTTGTTTAAAATTCATGTGAATTTTTTTTTTTAAAAATCATCGAATGCCTCAATTCAGGACATTTTTTTATCGTGCTAGCACCTTCTGCAAACATGTTACATGGAACTTTGATTATAATTTGATTTTTAAACTACCTTGTATGCTATCTATAAATCAATGCTTAATCAACTGTACAAGTTTAATGAATTTATCTTTTCATCTTAAACGAATATAATAGTTGAAAACATAATAAAATATAGTTGTGTCCGTGCAAAATATGAAACATGAACGCGCGATAAGGTACATGTAGAAGAACACGAACCGACCCCGGATAATTTGTCCACTCGCGCCGGTTCTCCTCAGCCATGTGCGAGGGATGATCATCATTTAAAGGTTTACTATTTGTGTGTGTGTGTGGTGGGGTTGATTTAAAACATTATTTGTGCAGTTTCTAAAATATTTTACATAAACAAACTAACCATTAATTTATGTCTTACATGTACGATGTTTACGATTTGGAGTAATATCGCTCATTAATATTCATTTACACTCAAATGTTCAATTGAATAAATACAAGATGGACAAACTTTTATAGGATTAAATTAAAGCAGTTCCAGTTTTTACGGCTATATTAACTCAAACACGTTCATATGAATGTAAGTGTGCATCGCGGTGTGAGAATCTTGTGTATTAAATACCCGCTTAATCACCGCTAGGTAGTGCAGCCGTGGCTGATCTCATCGGCCGTTGGCGAAGGATATATTACGTAAAGGTACATGTACAACGCACAGACAGGCACAGTTCAGAGCCCAGGAAGATTTCAAAAGTTTGCAGTATAATGACCATACTCTATCAAATAGAAGTTATTCATTTCAAACTTAAAACCCACAATTGATCTGTGTCTATTATTGCTTTAGATTGAGAATGACATTGCTTTTATTAATTAACTGAACAATTTCTTAATTGACACCCAATCGTTTAAAAAAATTATGTGTAATCAAAACGAAACCAATTATCGAGTTCGCGGCTAAATAAACTCATACATGTATATGAGAGACACAGCTCTCGTGTATTAGATAACCGCTGACCGCTACAGCCGCGAGCATAGTGACCGATTTTCTCGGCCGCGGGCGAGGGAGAGCTTACGTAATGGTACACACACACACACACAGTTCTGATTCAAGGTAGATTTTAAATGCATGGAGTTAATAAATAAAATGTAATGCATAGAGTTTTTTAATTCCATATTTTGTGGTTAAATAGAAAAGAAAAAGAATGTTTTGTTTCCCAATTGCCGTTTTTAATGATTGTGCACTATAAGAACTTAACAACAATGACTTAAACTCCTAAAAAAAAAGCATGTACTCCAACAAAAAAAAAATTCTTATAAATTAATGCCTCCTGTATAAACCAGCATACTTTCTGTGGCAACTTTATGCCAGTTGTACGCACAAAGACTTTCGTTAACTCGTCAAATGAAAACAGGTACATGTCAACATGTAAAGCTTTTTACACTCATACTACACAAATCACTTACAAAATAATATTGTTACGACCTTTATGAGATCCCAACAAACAACTTTTCCGGCAACATCCATATCAAAATCCTAACCGTTTTGAGTTATTAAGCAAAAACTTTTAGGGACTATTGGCCCTTGATTTAAGGGGCCAGCCCTTTTTTATTGGTGTCAAATGAAAGCCCTTGATATTCTGCACAACTTTTATTCTACACCCTTACCAAAATGAATTGTTTGCGGCAAAGTTGCAGCAAACTTGCCGCAAATTTTCGGTAAACTGATTAGTTTACCAGAAAACTTTAGAACTTGTTTGCCGATCTTTGCCAGTAGTAGCGAACTTCTGGTAAACCTCTTATATTTTGCCAAAAGTTTACCAGACACCCAATTATGTTTGCAGCTTCTTCACCAGAAGTGGCAAACTTTTGGCAAACACCTAAAAATTTGCCAGAAGTTTATCACAAACATTTCTTCTTTTTTCTCTGTTTTTTTTTACTTAATAAGCTTGCCAAAGCTTTACCAGAAATAAGACTTATACAATTTCATATACACATTCAGCACAAATTTAAGACTGTCAATTATAATGAATTGCTTTTATAATTTGTGTATAGAGAAAAAATAAATCTAATTAATATTTTTAAATTTAAGTTTTATTCTAAGATAGTCTCGATAAAAATGTTTATTATTACGAAAATAAGATCAACTTTAATCGCATGATGCTTCATAATGAACCCCCCCCCCCCCCCCAGACCCCACGTATTACGTGAACACCAACCTGTCTGTTCTTTTGTTATGCTATATTCTTTTTTCCTACGTTCAAATATCAGTCAACTTGGATTTGAGTATATAAACCGCTTGATGTTGAATCATGTAGATTGAAGAGTTTTCCGTAACGTTATGCTGTTCAGTGTTTGTTTCTACTTTTACTTTTGTTTCAATGTTAAGCTACGCACGCGCTGATTGGTCGATCAATAGCTAGCCGCCAATTTTCACATTCGATGCTGCCATGTTGTCTGCCATCACCGAGATGGTAGAGTGAATGAAAATAAGGGAATAAGGCTGTGCACAAGGTAAAAGAAACATTGTCAATTGAGTGTTTACTTTAGGAAAATCCACGGCTAAACAGAGGACGAATCCACGGCTAAACAGAGGACGAATATAAGTGAATGAATCGAGTCTCAACACCCAAGGCCACTGCATGCACCATCTGCATGATCATGAGCACGTTTTTGAAAAAGTAAGTGAAGTAATGAAAACATATTCGTTGAATGGCAGTTTAAACAGTTATTGGAATATAAAACGAAAGACTGTGATCTTTTATAATGAGTTTAACAGTATAAGGCCGTCCCTATGACAATGCGGGGTGTCGAATCGAGCAAAACGCTCGTTATTGACATCGTTGTGATGCATGAACAAACGATTAAAATTTATTTAAACAACGCCAAATTTAGGAAATTATCATTACATAGTGTAAAAGTACATTTTATATGATTTACATTTTTATTACTTAAATAAAAGAATTCATGTTCTACTCGCATAGTCAGAGTTAGAGTAGGCCTGGTGCAAATTTGTAGCTTTATATAGATTTATAGATTGAGTAAGTATATGATAGGCTAACTTGTTTTAATCTGAAAACAATTGTGCTTATATGAAATCCATTTATCTTCCCAATAGGTGTCTGCCCTGGTGACTGGGTTACACAGACCTAAAGAAAACCATGCAAAAAAAAAAAAAAACCCACTGATTTTATGATCAAATGATGCAACCAAAAAAGAGTGAGGACAGAATTTGTGTAAGACTAACGTAGAAAAGCATATAAACAACAGTGCTGAAGTCTGACCATTCCATTGTGGGTATTATTGTGATATTCGGCTATTTGTGTGATATTGTTTATGTGTGAAATTAAATCGGAGAGCACGTACAGTAGACCGTCATAAAAAAGACATCGAGAATGCCTTAAAGAATCTGTGATTAATTGTAACATGACCAGTGACCGTGCAGGGCTTAATTGTGAACTACCGGTAAAGTATCGACCTAATTTCCGAAAAATATGGTATATGGTTTAAACTTCGCTCATTGTGAACTTTTTACAAGTCCATCTGTGCATGCATGTTGTGATCAAACTGCATTCAAGTTTATCGATCTGCAGCAACAAATCATCACCTATCGGTTGAGTACTATTTGTCAAATTTCAGTATGGTTTGTTCATCAGTTTTGTGTTTATTTTTGAAATTTATAAAATGTGTAAAATTTTAAGTTAATTACTTGTGTCCTTTATCTCTAATTTTGCTGCAACTGTTTAAGTTAAACAACATCTTTGTCAATCACCAGTAGAAGTTATTTGTTAATTGATTGAAAAGCATAGTACATGTATTAGTAACTCATTATTAAATGATTATTAGTGTTTATTAATTGTTTTTCTTATGTTGTAGTATCTAAAAGTTGCTATGTCTATCTGTAAGCTTGCGGCAAATTTGCCGCAAACAGTTTGCCGGAAGCTAATTTGCATACGAATTCTGAACTTGCTGCACATTTGCCGCAAACAGTTTGCCAGAAGCTAATTTGCATACGAATTCTGAACTTGCCGCAACTTTGCCGCAAACAGTTTCCCAGAAGCTAATTTGCATACGAATTTTGAACTTGCCGCAACTTTGCAGCAAACAGTTTGCCAGAAGCTAATTTGCATACGAATTCTGAACTTGCCGCAAATTTGCTGCAACTGTTTGTCGCAAATTTGCAGCAACCTCTCTGCAAATTTGCGGCAACTGTTTGCCAGAGGCCTTATATTTTGGTAAGGGCATGTCTTAACAAAATATTTTTCGTTAAAAAGATATAAAGGAAAATATGTTTAAATTTTTGAACATTTCGGAATCCTGTTTTTTGACCCCCTACCTTTTCCTAAATAAGGAACGTAATCCAAAAACAAAAACCGATGTATACAACTTCAATGTCTTTGTTATTCAAATTCGTTGGATTCCCATTCCCTGCTATCATGCGCGGATCTAGAGGGGGGGGGGGGGGTCGGGGGGGTCCCGACCCCCCCCCCCCCCTGGAAAATGAAAATTTATTAAATTTACATAGTAAAATTATCGCGAAAATATGCCTCGGACCCCCCCTGGCAAACACAATTATCCTTCAGACCCCCCCTGGAAAAATTTTCTGGATCCGCGCATGCCTGCTATCATAGTCTCGGAGCCTTTGTCTGGAAACCAAAGGCCCTAAAAAATTTAAAAGGGGAATAACTCGTTAACGAAAAGGGAATTCTAACTTTTATGAATTGATGAAGATAGTGTTTTGTAAAGTCCATTAGCCCTGAAAATTTGAGCAAAAACCGTTCAGAAATGAGCACGATATGAAGCCTCAAAGTTCGCGTCTAGGAAGAAAAAAGAAAAAGAAAAATAAGAATAATCTTAACCCGCACAATAATAGAAAGGTCTTCCGTTGGAAACGGAAGACCTTAATGAAAAATTGTAGATATAAGGAGTATGAAAGCCATTGGCAAAAATATGTGATAAACTGTAACACTACAGTGTATATTGTTAAATTGTCTCTCTATTGTGTCTCATCTCAATCTTGTTTTAACTTGTGATTTATTTATTTTTTGGATATTTTTGTGTTTTATCCCTTTTTCCTCTTTTAAGTATCCTTATAGAACAGGGACCTATCACATGATTATGGTTGATAATTTATGTACATATGTGAACAATGGCCCAATCCTTTTCCTCGCTCTCTGCCCTGTATTTACTCTCCCCCCCCCCCCCCCCCCCCCAAAAAAAAAAAAAAATAAACTTTCACAACATAAGAACTGTATAATATAGAATAATCAAATAGTTAAAAACTTTCCAAGATGATTATATAAACATAAATTCAAGATATGTTATGTATGTACATAAATATGTTGTCAAAGTGAAAAATTCAATAAAAAAATGAATAATGGTTGAGGGTGGGGTGTAAACTGTTTTAAAGTTATTTGACCAATGAATTATAAAAACACGGGATAAGAGATGCATTAATTTGCATACCGAAGTAATCACCATGTCTTATCATGAGCTGCATCTAAGAATATACATGTACATATAGGGGTGGGGATCTCTACCGGAATACAGCCAATTACCGATATAAAATGAGGGGTGGAAATGACTTAATCATTATTTTACCTTTGCAATTATTTCATAAAATTATATTATTGGTCAAATATTGTAAAAGTAGAAATTTCTCAAATGTGAAAGTGTTTTGATTATAATATACTTTTATTCACATCAATATTGACAGGTATTCTATAACGTTACCCCCTTATGTTACTCCTATAAGTTTTTTTTTTTACCATAGATAATGGATTTATGTGTAAGTTTAGTGAAGGAAAAAACCCGCCTATCCCACAATGAAAAGCAGCTGTGAAAAAAAAAACTACACTGTGGAACTTTTCATTCAAGATTGAGTGTTTAAATAGTTGCTTGTAGCATTAACATGAATTACAGTTTCTAATATTCTTGTAGAGAAACATCATTTTTAATGTATCTGAAAACAAAGGGCAGTGAAAGGCTACTGCAGTACATTTATTCGAATCAAGGTATAATAACGCACCTTTTATAATTAGAGCTGTAAATGAAACTATACATTCGTAAAGTATGCAATATTATATCTAAGTGTCCGGACAATTGCATCAATCGCTTACATGTTCTAAAAATGGATTCGGGGAAAACCAGTATGATCACCGACATATGAGTGAAATAAATAAAACGATAAACTCACTGCTATTGTTAGTTAATTTACATCTCTGTTTAATAAACTTATTGTATTCAACATGTATAGCGTGGATATGCAATGGTATACCTAAATAATGTGGTTCTTTAGGGTATGACTTCCTTCGCTGTCCGTTTGCTGGTTGACTGGTTGTTTGTCGGCCATCACTAAGTTTTAAACTTTGCAGATGTCTTGTTATGTCTCTGCCATAATTACAAATGGTCACTGGGGCTGTTTTTTTCTGGATAGGCTTTATACAGAATGGAGAAACTGTTTGCGTAATGTCCCAAAAACGTGTCTTCTTCTCGAACTTTCATTCTCACGCACTAGCGTTTGTAGCAACGAGGCGACATGTAGCGACGATATTGTGAATCAACCAAGAAAGACAACTAAATTTTACTCGTATTTGCTAATTTTAACGGCAATTTAAACTCGGAACTCAAACTTTTCAATACTTTTTAATATTGGAAATAATTGTGCTGATTGAGTTAAGTAACTAGTTATAATCAAATTTTCACATAAGGCTTGCTGGGTTTTTTTTAAATTGTATAATAATCTATGCAGTTTTAGTAAGACTTGCATGGCGTCAAACTGGTGCGCCGTGTCAATATATGGGGTCCGTATTCGACAACGAGACAGAATATATAAAAATAATCCTGTACACACATTACTATAAATTCCAGTTGTTTATAGGTTAAAATTTGATTTGATTTTATGCTTGAGCTCTTATCGCAAAATTTCGATATTGCCTGATTCGTACGTGAACCTGTACTTAACAATCCGACAACAGGTAATCAGAAAAGCTCACATGAACCTTCTGTTCAGGTGAGCTTACAAGCAAGAACATCGGTGTTAGTACCTTTTTTCTGCATTTGCTAAGTTAAAGATATACATACGTATAAATGGTATTAAAGAACAAGAAAGATAATTTTAATTGCTAAACACATTCCTTCGAATGGTATTGGTATACGAATTTAGATCACATGGTTTTCTTTGGCATTTCAGTTTGGCAGTAAATATAACTAAGGAGCACCTTATGGTTATGATCTTGTTTCCTGACCTTTGAACTCAGTAGGGCCTATCTAAGAGCGTCTGTTAGCAAGGTTGGTGTTCATGTAACAATACGTTTCCGAGTACTGATCGTACACCTCTTGGTCTTCTGATCATCCAAACAACATGCAGATCAAAACAATATCAACATATAGCAATATAATCTTTTTAGGTATAGAGTAAACAGATCATTAAAACATACCTGCAGATGGAAACAGTAAATTCAGTAATTCTAACAAGAGTCAACTAAGTTTTTGATACCATTCCACTTTTAGTTTTAACACAATATTTGCACAAATCTTCAACAGAATGTTAAAATTGAAATTGACACCATTGGATACAATGGTATTTTACCACCTTTAAAGGGTTGTTCCTTTCGTTTGTTATTTCAACAGACGTATGATGATATCTCTTCTGTCAAATTCATTTGTCTCCTTATTGCATAATTTTAAGCCAGTAACTCAATTTGACAAACAATCACTTTATTTTGAATCACCGGTTATCGTTGATTTATACATCAACAACTTTAAAAACTTATATATAAAGGAAAAAACACAACAGTAATATTAAGATTCACGCAAGCCAATCGACATATATTTATATACAATTAGCTGAAATTCATAACAAAAAATATGCTCTTACTTGTAAACTCTATTACTTACACATATATTAATAAAGGAGCCCATCTACTTCCGAAAGATCAGAAAATTTTTATTCATAACATTATCATTTATTACACGTATCTACAATTTCCATGATGATGTCAATTTTTTTACCGTTTAAATTTAATAATGATACATTTGTATATAAGGTAGACTGTATAAAGAAACGTAAATTCTACACATATATACACATAACAAAAGTTAGCATAATTGCCTTAATTGATATGGTAAAAATAAATATACTGATATAGATTCATTAATCCATCTTTCCTTGACAATCCGATAAAAAACATACACGCTTTCATGCATCATGTTTAAGGATATTACAACAGATATACAAAACGATCAAAAAGGCAAATAAATTCTTCTTTTATTGAACGTGAATCTTGTGCAAGATCATTTTCAAATGTATGTCTTGATTCCTGTGAGAAGGATAACACTGGGTTGTCATATCCATTATGTACGTTTGCAAGAACGAGTTGGTTGTCTGCATTGCTGTTTTCGGAATGGATAATTGTAAGTCCTGTTAATCCATCACTGATACGGTTAAGCAATATTTGACAGTTCTTAGAAAAAGAGTATCGATTTATTAAAATCTTTTAAGAGCAAATATTAAAAACAGCATAAAAACTTTAAAAAAAAAATCAACTGAAATTGTATTGTTTAAATTATCATATAATCTATTTTTAAAATTATATCATTTATATTTGATTGTTTCTTGATATCAACATATAAAATGTTCACCCCTAATATGTTTTTTTGGAATTTTTATGCAATACTTCAATCATGAACTAACAATTGCAAACACCATGTTATTTATACACTCAAATGATTAAAAAAAATAAACAAATGTACCTCCATTGGATTTTCTTCTGGTTTTAAATAATGTTCTTCAAAATAAGAAATATGAATAAAAATACTATATCTATCTATCTATCTATCTATCTATCGATAGATATCTTCTATCACGCTTCATAGTCGTGATTAAATCTGTCTTGAATGTTTGAGAATAGTTTTCTTCTAAATAACCTGGTACAAGTGTGGCATAATTTAGAGCAACTTTCGTTCCCAAGGCTGTGCCTAATTTTTGTTTGTACATAATAACATTGAAATGTATAAAATTGTTTTCCAATATTAGTTGAGGACTTTTTAAAACTAAGTCTTTGGAAAATATGTTATGTAAAAGATTGGGAACTTTTTCAATTAAATGTTCTACGGCAATAAGTCCAAGATCGTGTTGAATAAAAGAATACAGGTTGGTGACCTCAAATGAAACAAGAATTGATTGAGGGTTGATTTTTTCAGGAATGATATTGAGAAAATCAACAGTGTCTTTTATATAACTCTCAACTTTGGGAATATAAGGATTCATAGAATATCCAATAGGTTACTTATTCTGTGGGTTTCACACGTTGATCCTACAACTATGGGTCTAATTGTGATATCATCTGGATTTGTAACGTTGATGTATGTAGATTCAGAAACTTTGCACTTGTCCTTAATGGTCTGGCTTTTATGTATTTTAGGCAAACCATAAAAGTTATTAGTTTTAATGTTAAATGACAACAAATATTTGGTTTCCTTCTCTGTCAGCTGTTGTCTGTATTCATTTATAATAGTTTTTAGTTTTAGCATGACCTCCTTACTTTCATATGATGGTTGTTTTTCATAGTATGTACAATTTTCTAGTATAGAAAGGCATAATGATTTGTAATATTCACAATCCATTATGACCACAGCGCTCCCTATGTCTGCTTTTTTAATGATGATGCTTTAATCATTTTCTAAGTTTTATATATATATATATATTTTTTTTTTTTGGTTTTTTTTTTTGGTGAAAAAAGTCAGTGGTCGAATAAAATTATAGAAATCTTAAATAAATAAAAACACAAAATCACAGTAAAACGTAAGCGCTTTCATTTTCATCTTCAGATATAAATGATGAGGGGTAAATTTTAGTGTATTTGTTAATAGTGATTTATATAGAGTTACAGATTTGAGAATACACTGTTCAGACAGATCAAGCTGTGTTTGGGTAATTAAGAATGGATTAATGTCTAGAGTGGTCAAGTTTTATGGGCTTTTAATTATTGGAGCTATGGGAGCTATTGTAAGTAGAATTGGGAGCCAAGGTCAAGTTAGAGTTCAGACAAGATGATTAGAATTTTATAGAGATAGATGTAGAAATGGAGCTAATTAATTAATAGATTGGAGCTAATGATTAAAGATAATCATCAATTGGAGCCTAATAGTATATATATGATGAGCTTTAGAGATTAGAGAGAGGGGTGTAGAATAGAGTAAGGAATAGAGTTGGAGATTCAAGGTGCACATGGATTAAACATAATATGTAATGTGACTTTTCTTTAGTGATGTGAATAAACTTGTAAATAGTTTCAAGCCGACTTTCAAATATGTGTAGATATAAAGAATTGCCGGTCACCTCCGTGACATTTTTGGTGTCAGAAGTGGGATCCTTATTCTGATTCTGTGGGATTAATTAGGAATCAGGATATGGAAAAAATTAACATTCATTTTGGACCTAATTTGTTATCATAAAAATGGGAAGAAAAGGAAGACAAAGAAGTTTATCACCAATACCATCCCCGTCTCCAAGGATGGTAACTATGAGAGAAGCAACGGAAACAAAATCAAATGTAACTCCTTCTAAATTCTATGGAGATGTTGGCGAAGATTTTGAGAATTGGATTAAAACATTTGAAAGGATAGGTCGAGCTAATAGATGGGGACCAGACAGAAAAGTCGAATTGCTACCTGCATATTTGAGAGGCCGTGCAGCTGATTTTTATGAAGATTTGGATCAAGATATTCAAGAAGATTTCGATAGGTTGGTTGATCGTATGAAGGAGAGATTTTGTCCTAAAGAGTTACAAAGAATGTATTACACCGAGCTATTCCAAAGGAAACAATTACCTAGAGAAAATGTTGAAGATTATGGAAGCTCTATTCTGAAGTTAGCTAGACGCGCACATGGAGGGGTTTCTTTAGATGAGCATGACAGGCTTGTCATGGAGCATTTCTTACAAGGCTTACGTCCCGAGTTAAGAAGATATGTTATGATGGCCGACCCCCAGAGTTTTGAACAGGCTTTTAGGATAGCAAAAAGAGAAGAATGTAATGAGCAATTAATCACCAGCAGTCAGCCAGAACCTTCCAAAGTCAACGTAGTGGCGAGCGAGATGAAAATATTAATGGATTCCTTTGAGAAGATGACAGGGAAGCTTGACAAGATTGCAGAGAAACTGGATGGTCTAAACATCATGAATATGAAACGCTTACCATATACCCGAAATGTTCAACCACAAAACAGTAATCAGATAAGGAATCGTCAGACCCGGAGTTGTTATGTTTGCGGACGACCCAATCACCTTGCTAGAGATTGTCAATTTGCACCAAGCACTACAAGAAAATTCACAAGAGCTCCTCAACGTACTGGTTTAAACTAAAACAGACCCCCTTAGAAGAGGGTAAGGTGGTCAATGGTGGAAAAGGAAGAAATACCTCTGATAAAAGTTCATCAGAAAAAGACAATGAAGAATCAAAATTAAAAGTAAAAATTGAGGAAAATGTCAAAAACATTGGAAAAATAACTTCACTTGTAAAAAGTGACTATCAGGGGATTCAAATTCAAGGGAAAATATTTGGAATTGATGCAATTTTAATGTTGGATACTGGAGCAGTTGTTTCTTTGATAAGTGAAAGATTTATTGGTCCTGAACTCAGAACTAAATTAACGTCAACAGATAAACGAATTGTATCAGCAACTGGACAGGCAATTAATGTTGAAGGAATAGTGGAGTGTGAAATTGAAGTGAACGGTGAACTGTTTAAACATAATGTGTTGGTTGCAAGGAATTTGTGCTATGATGTGATTATAGGAACTGATGTTATGAATAAAGTGGGTGCAATTCTTGATATGAAGGATGGTTCTGTGAACTGGAATGGACATTATGTGAAATTTTGGAGTGACAGTCAAGATATAAGGTGTTCCGTACATTTGATGGAAAAGATAGAAATACCTGCAAGATCTCAAGTAATGTGTGTTGCAAGAGTTAGTTCGGAATTTCATGGAAAATTGGGAATTGTGGAGCCGAAGATTGAGTTCATTGAAAAGTATAACATAATGCCAGCAAGAGTGTTAACAAAAGCCAGTGACCAAATGGCTATTTCCGTCGTAAATTCGTCAACTAAGCCTGTAATTCTACATAAGAAGGTGAACATCGGGAGTTTCTGTGAAGTAGATGAAATTCGTGACAGTTATCCAGTGAATGAAATATTAGAATCAAAGGAAAGAAACGATCCTGATCTTTTAAAGGATTTAGATATAGACAAAGAAGGTATGTCCAAGGAACAGAATGAGAGACTTACAAGGATGTTTAGAAAGTACCAAGATGTATTCGCCAAAGATGATAATGATCTGGGAGAAACAAGTTTAGTTAGTCACCATATTGACACGGGAGATGCTCATCCCATAAAACAACGCCCATATTCAATACCATTTGCACAGAAGGAAGAAGTAAGAAAACAGATTAAGAGTATGTTGGAAAAAGAAGTAATAAGGCCCTCAAGTAGTCCATGGGGATCACCAGTGGTTTTGGTGAAAAAGGCTGATGGGAGTTATAGATTTTGTATAGATTACAGAAAGTTGAATGCAGTCACTAGGAAGGATGTATATCCCTTGCCTAGAATAGATGAAATGTTGGAAGTGTTCCAGAAAGCAAAGTACTTTTCTGTTATGGATGTATTAACAGGTTATTGGAATGTACCTGTTCGTGAAGAGGATAAAGAGAAAACTGCATTTGTAACCTCGGAGGGGTTATATGAATTTAACTGTCTTCCGTTTGGATTGTGCAATGGGCCTGGTACATTTCAGAGGCTGATGGATCTGGTTCTATCAGGAATACAGTGGAAAATGGCGTTGGCATATATTGATGATATTATTGTTTTCTCGGAAACCTTCGATGAGCATATAGAAAGAATTGAAGAAGTGTTTACAAGATTAAGGGGAGCGAATTTGAAATTGAAAAAGAAAAAGTGTTCATTTTTCAAAACTGAAGTGGAATTTCTTGGACATATTGTAACATCTGGAGGAGTAAAAGCAGATCCAAAGAAAGTAGAGGCCGTGCGTAAATTTCCGAGACCAACTTCCGTGAAGTTTTTGAGAGCATTCCTTGGATTGGCGTCATATTATCGAAAATTAATTCCCAATTTCGCGAAAATTGCAGACCCGTTAAATAAACTGTTACATAAAGAGACTTTATTTGCTTGGAATGAGAAATGTGAAGAGGCTTTTCAGAAATTGAAAGAGTTGATGACCGAAGCTCCTGTGTTGTGTTTTCCTGATTTTGAAAAACCATTTAAGCTCTGTACTGATGCAAGTGATCAGGGTTTGGGAGTAGTCTTGTCACAAGACACAGATGTTGGAGAGCGTCCAATTGCATATGCCAGTAGAAGTTTAAAGAAGAGTGAACTTAACTATCCTGTTATTGAAAAGGAAGCTTTAGCTGTTGTGTGGGGAATTGGAATATTCAGACAGTATTTGTTAGGGCACAAATTTACTGTTATAACAGATCATAATCCATTACGATGGCTCATGGGGATAAAGAATCCAAGTGGACGATTAGCGAGATGGGCATTGGCTATACAAGAATATGATGTTGAGATTCAGTACAAACCTGGAAAGAAGCATGGAAATGCAGATGGGTTGTCAAGATCGGGAAAAGAGACACAAAGTATCATGACTCTTGAGGAATTACCAGAAAAACTACAAACAAAGAACATCAGTGAAATGCAGAAGAAGGATCCAAAGTTACGTGATATAATGAACTACCTGAAATGCAATGAGCTTCCTACAGATGAGGAGAGAGCTAAAAGAGTTATGGCTTCCGTTTCATTTTATGAGATGGTGGATGACGTGCTTTATCATATATGGGCTCCAGATGCTAAAGGAAAGCGCAAGGAGGTTAGAAGGAGATTAGTTATTCCAAGAACATTGATAGATGAAGTTTTAACCTGGTGTCATGATGACCATACAGCAGGACACTTGGCATTTCATAAAACGTATTACAAGATAAGAGAAAGATTCTTTTGGGAAGGAATGTATAGAGACATAGATTTTTGGTGTAAATCTTGTGTAAACTGTGCTAGTCGAAAAACACCTAAGGGAAGAAAAAGAGCTCCAATGTTACCTATACCTGTGGATGGACCATTTGACAGAGTGGCTGTTGATGTTTTAGGGCCATTACCACCAAGTTTGAAAGGAAATCGTTACATCGTTGTGTTTTCAGACTACTTAACAAGATGGGTGGAAGCGTTCGCAATTTCAAACGCAGATGCAAAAACCACAGCAAAATTGTTCGTAGAAGAGATAATTTGTCGACACTCAGCTCCTCGCACATTACTTTCTGATAGAGGACGTAACTTCACTTCGAGTTTGATGAAGGAAGTTTGTGAAATAGTGAATACAAAGAAGATATTTACAACTGCTTACCATCCTCAGTGCGATGGATTGGTAGAGAAGTTTAATGAAACCTTAGCAACTATGCTGTCAATGTTTGTGAATGATCATCAGCGTGATTGGGATGTTTATATTCCTTATGTGTTATTTGCGTATAGGACAAGTTTACAAGAAACTATTCAGGAGACACCATTTTATTTAGTTTATGGACGTGATGCGCGACTACCGATTGATGTGGCATTGTCTGAACCAACAAGACTATATACTGATGTTGATGACTACAAAAGTGTTATAATCCAGAGACTAAATGAGGCTTTCACCTTAGTAAAGAACAATATTGAACTTGCGCAACAAAAACAAAAACAACATCAGGATAAAAATGCAAGAGAACCAGATTTTAGCATAGGAGATCGAGTTTGGATTTATTTACCAGTAACAAAGCCAGGTCTTACAAGTAAATTGATACATCCTTGGAATGGACCGCATCGTGTTATAGAGAAAACATCTCCTGTGAATTTCAAAGTGGAAAGTTGCGATAACAAAAAGAGACAGCAAATTATACATGCAAACAGAATGAAAATATTTGTTGATCCTGAAGATTTACCGCCAAATTTACAATATTGTGAAGATCAATGTGCCGATGAAGATAATTCTTTAGATGAAAACGAAGTCTGTCATCAGGAAGAAGGAAACAGAACAAATGATGAAATTGAAGAGGATCCTGTAAATGAATCAAATGATGAGATTGTGGAAGTTTGTGATAAATTGTGGTCTAGAAATAAAAAGGGAAGAGCAGAGGCAAAATATTTTGTTAAGTATAAGAACGATGAAAAGGAAAGTGCATGGGTAGATTCTTCATTGGTCCCAGGAGATTTATTAGAGGAATTTGAAAGAAATTATAAAGGTCGAGGTGCTGCTTACCGTCAAAGAAGAAACTAATGTAATGTTATTTGAATAAGAAGAAATGTAGTAGAAAACTGTGAAATTTCTTAATTTGTTGAATGGATATGCAGATAATTTGACAGGAACCGTAACTTGTATAATGTACATTAAAGTGACCAGTGCTCCAAAACCATCTGGATGGCTCCAAGATTCATTGTGTGTGGCTCCCAAAACACATTAATTTGAATTTGACATTCGACACTATATATACTGAAGAACTTCATCAGAAAACTCAAACTTACATTTGCCTTCTTCGAATACTCATGGATTATCCTCATTCTACTGAATATTGTTCACTTTGTGATCGGAAATTTAAACATAGAAAAAATCTTTATCGTCATAACAGAGAAATTCATGGACATGGAAGATTCCATCATCAATGCCCTGTAACAACATGTGGGAGAATTTTTGGAAGAAAATATGCCTTAAATCAACATTTGAAAACGGATCATTGCAGTCCCTATGAAGAGCCAGTATTTGTTACTGTTACCAATGATCTGTATTCAGACATTTCCGACGAAAATGACAACGACTTTGAAGAATTTTTTGACAATCCATATTCACCTGTAAGTGAAATATCCTTAACCTCATTAGAAGAAACAATGGACCGTCTGCAGTCTGGGAAAGAAAACGATATGGAGGAAGAGGAATATACCATGAACGCAGAAAATTATGCAGACGAAGAATATATCCTGAATTTAGGAGAGGATGAAGATACTGTGCACCGCGAAGACGAAGAAGAAGATGTCATGATTCAAGAGGATAATGGAGTACCATCAGATAGTTCATCAGATGTCCCCCATACTAGTAAAATTGACACTCGTGAAATAATGTGTATCACTTTGACTTTAAAGAAATTTCAACATACCTATCTGGACGGGCACCAATCGATAGAAAGAGAGACAGAAATCAGTTACAGTGAAGGACTTGTACCTTCTCCGCCGTAGCCGAAAACATTTTAAATGAAGTACCAGAACATATGGACAATTTAAGAAATCGATTTGTATCCGCAGAAAATATTTGTTAGTGATTTGGACATTTAAGTACTTCGATTAATTGGATTATTATTTTCGTGAATTGACAGTTAAAATTGTTACGAGTCCTATGAACAGTTAAAGATATTATTTTACTATTGTATAATTGATGTTTTGTTGTTTAATTCTTTTGTGCACTTCTTTTAATAGAATCATTTATTAGTAGTACTGAGATCAAAAATTAAGGTAGTGGGTAGAGAATTTTGATCATTAATTTGTGAGGTGTATATACTTAATGTTTAAGTAGTTTAGTGGAGTTTTTTTTTTTATTATTTCTAATCGGGTATTCTTAGTGGTAGTTTTTTTGTAGTTTTAGTTTACAGTTATAGTAGTCATAAACTGAGGACAGTTATATAAAAGATGAGGGGGAGGAATGATGAGGGGTAAATTTTAGTGTATTTGTTAATAGTGATTTATATAGAGTTACAGATTTGAGAATACACTGTTCAGACAGATCAAGCTGTGTTTGGGTAATTAAGAATGGATTAATGTCTAGAGTGGTCAAGTTTTATGGGCTTTTAATTATTGGAGCTATGGGAGCTATTGTAAGTAGAATTGGGAGCCAAGGTCAAGTTAGAGTTCAGACAAGATGATTAGAATTTTATAGAGATAGATGTAGAAATGGAGCTAATTAATTAATAGATTGGAGCTAATGATTAAAGATAATCATCAATTGGAGCCTAATAGTATATATATGATGAGCTTTAGAGATTAGAGAGAGGGGTGTAGAATAGAGTAAGGAATAGAGTTGGAGATTCAAGGTGCACATGGATTAAACATAATATGTAATGTGACTTTTCTTTAGTGATGTGAATAAACTTGTAAATAGTTTCAAGCCGACTTTCAAATATGTGTAGATATAAAGAATTGCCGGTCACCTCCGTGACATAACCCAAAATTATATCATGTTTATCTCAATATGATTTGGATATCACTCATGGGATAACATTTTGTGCGTTCTTACGCCACATGGCGTCATAATTAGACATTAAACAGTACGTAGCTTCAGGCGGATGATTGACATAGAATGAAAAAGTAACAAAACAATTCAGTTGAAAAGTGTAGAGTTATAATTGAGAAGCATGTAATGCTGTTTTATTTTTTCCAAGAATTTATAAAAGAATGAAATGTTTGTTTGTTTATCTTTAGAGGGAAAGGTCAGGCAAAAGTAAAGAAGAGTTGAAATATTTATATTTACCATAAAAATAATGTCAACCACTAAATTCTTCTTAACATGATCATAATTCAGCAACAATCACTGATTGAATATCAAAGTTTGACAAAGTCATGTGAGCTGCCATTTTGATGCTCTCCATTGTTTAGAGTTAAATATGTTGTGGCTTATCATCGCGTTTTATCGCAGCATCCCGATAACTTCCAATGTTTTGTGATGTCAGCATACCCCATTCACAGTTCTTAACAGTTCAGATGGTCAGTGTCTAGGTAAGTTACACATCCTTGTTGTTTCTTAAACATCATAAATTGAATAATAGTCATGGAAAAAACATCTGGGTTAAGAATTAGAAGATCAAATTGGTCATGGTCAGTTATACAACCTATCTCCCCATATTCTCTGTTGTATAATCGCAGTGTTTACAACACATGCATTCCTCGGCAGTGGGCATGACCTCAAACTGTCTACAGGAACACCATTTCTTTAATGTTGGAATAATTTGACTTAATGATTTATTATCGGAAGGGAGATTTTCAACTTCTTCAGTATATTCAGGTTTAAATGCATAAGTAACTATCCCAAATATATTTTTTTTGCGCAATTCTTGCAGAGTTATGTTATACAATAAGTGGGTCAGTTTATCGAAGTGGTATGCTGACGTCACATAGATGCTATCACGGCAGCCTCAATGGGCTTGCAGGAGATTTAACAATGACCAGATAATTATACCAAGTTTAATGGCATAAGATGAGATCATGAGATAAAGTATATGGTGGATTTTTTAAACAAACTTTTTTTTATCTATTTCACTAGAGATGAGTTATACCTGACCTTTCCCTTTAAGGAACTTTTTTCTGTGCATAAAGTTGTTGACGTTTTGTAGTAAATGTGTTGTGCAGCTAACAATTATAATTTTATAAAAACAATTGAGATTTAACAAAAGATGAGGTAAAACATGTGATTTGCGATGGTATATGATTTTTATCCAACGAGTTGTGTGTTTTTTATCCCCTCTCCAAGGCATTAGGATAAAAAAAACACACAATTCGCTTGATAACAATCATATACCATCGCAAAACATGAGAGATCCTATATATATATAAAGTTACTTTTTTTACTTTTTTAGCCATATTTTGAAACCTGAAAGGCTAGAGGGGCATTTCAAAATATAAATCTTGGAATATTTTCATACTTTTGAATGTTCATTGTTTGAAACGTGGGGTACACTGTATTTATGATCATCGAGGAATTAAGTTAAATATGAATCGAAGATATCTTTGGACAAAGTTTAGTACCACTTGCAAGGAAATGTCTGTCTTCATGTTCTTGGCTGATCAAAATGACATGTCAAGGTCAAGATCATTAACGGTACATTTTATTACAAATTTATCTGGGTTAATTACCGCATACAGACTACTAACTACTACTAACATGCTGACCAAATTTGATAATACAACGTTCAAAATGGCCATGATACATCAGTTCATAATATTAAGAGAGTTCTCTCGAATTTTTTTTTCAAAAGCCAAGTGTATTTTATGCATTCTTTTATCATTATTTTTTTATACAGGTAAAGTATAGATTTACATTTTGAATGCCAAAAGCAACAGGCAGTAACTCTCTCAGTTTATAAATCTGTTTAACAATTAAAGAATGACCAAAAATAATGTGACGACCAAATACTTTTATGACCCTATGTAAGTTTTTATTAACAAATAAAACCCAATGAAAACTTACCAGGTAATATTTCTTCATTAACAATCTTTATTTTTCTTGTTTTGATTTCTTTAAAAAAAATATATAACATTTTAAACAAGAGGCCCATGGGCCACATCGCTTACCTGAGGAACAATAGGTATGATAAAATCAGCTTAATGGAGTCATAATACAAACTATCTGGACAATGTTCAATAATACATGTAGATCCTGTATAAATAAATTTTAAACCTATCTTTCCCCCTGGATATTCTTATGTTTATAATCTTTAGTCCCTTTTCTAACAGGATGATTCTATATTCATATCACATGTTGAGTATTGCATTCTCAAAAAGATCCTTAACGATTGTGTATACATGTATATGGGATATAAAGCTACATCAAACTCTGAACGTTCTTGTGAGGCCGAAGAATTGTCCTGGAGCCAAAGTCTTAACAATTATGAAGAATCATCTGGCTGATTAAATTCTGAGAAGAAGATTTTTAAAGATTTACTCTATCTATTCCTATGTAAAACTTTCACACCAACACCCCCAATGTGGCCCCATCCTACCCTCGGGGGTCATGATTTTCACAACTTTGAATCTACACTACCTGAGGATGCCAACACACAAGTTTCAGCTTTCCTGGCTCAATGGTTATTGAGAAGATTTTTGAAGATTTCTCAATTTTTTTCATTAATTTCTAATTATCTCCCCGTGAAAAGGATGTGGCTCTTGTTTTCAAAACTTTGAATTCCCTTTGCCTAAAGATGATTTGTGCCAAGTTTGATTGAAATTGGCCCAGCAGTTCTTGAGAAGATGTTGAAAATGTGAAAAGTTTACGGACAGACAGATGGACAGACGGACGACAGACGAAATGTAATCAGAAAAGCATACTTGAGCTTTTAGTTCAGGTGAGCTAAAAACTATGGTTTTAACAATGATTAAAACAAAACATTTTCTTCTGATCAACCAACTTGGGCAACAACAGTTACAGTACCCGCAACGTTATTTTTTACAAGATAAACGATAGGATAGCATTCACGCACGATAGGATAGCATTAACGCACGATAGAACAGTATACACGCACGAAAGGATAGGATTAACGCACGATAGAACAGTATACACGCAGGATATGATAGGATTGACACACGATAGGAAAGGATAAACGATGTTCATGATAAACGTATGATCGCTTTAAACGATATTTACGAACAAACTGATAATGGCAGAATTTGAGAGAGAACACGTACAAATAAAGATTTACGTGGAATTTCTTTTTAGTAACAATTGCCGAGTTGTTAATCATCGCTGCATCATTTATAGAATGTATAAAAATGACCAGTTAATTTTTTTTCAACTAAAATTATGAGCTTTAATGATCAATAAATTTTCTGTATTGATAGAATTTTTTTTTATTACCGAACACCCTAGCCGATCGCCGCGAATATTTCAGCCCGAGATTAAATCACTCAGAACATAGCGGGTTTAATTATATAAATCCAACTCTTGTATAAAGTAAATATAAAATCTATCATAAGTACGTTTCTCTCTGTATAAGAGAATGATGCATTAAAACGAATTATTACAGACAAGTTAAATAAATATCTACGCAGATACACATTCTGCGTACGATTTGTTAAAATTGTTTTCATTACCACACACCCTAGCTGATTGTCGAGAATATTTCAGCCTGAAATCAAATATCACACGGAAAATAACGGGTTCAAAAAACAACTCGGGTTTTATTTCAATATAAATTATATCATAAATAGTTTTGTTTCTGTAAAATATAATGCAACAAAATTATATTGCATAACAGTTAATGTTTACGCAGGTATACACTCTGCGTACGATTTAATATATTCGATATACAGGTAAATATGTTACCTTGTTCCTAAGAACTTCGTTTTTCATTTCCAATGTTAACAGATATGATTTACATATAATATTGGTTAATTTTGATCTAACACATTTAAAAATTAGTATCCTGGCGGAATGTTGGATAGGATTTTACAATTCTTGTTCGATAAATATTCGTATACGGCGCACCGAACAAGTTGCAACTTAGTAATAAATTTACTTGCTTATGAAAAGACACGAAACGATTAACACAATGATTAACACGATAGGATAAACGGAAGAACTGTTGAAATTAAACGATAAACCTGATAGGATTAACGCACGATAGGATAGGATTGACGCACGATAGAACAGTATACACGCACGATAGGATAGAACTAGAACTGTCCTAATGGGACTAATACCCCCGCTAGGCTAATTTCAAATGGGACAAATAATTGAATTGAATAATAAAGGCTTGGAACACATACAAAAAAAAATTTCTAGAATTGTAAAAAAAAAAAAAGTTAGTTAACAAAGAAAAATCAAAATCAAAATTGTCAGAATTTCACTGTAAATACATATCTATAACAGTAATACATTTACAAATGTATGTATTTGATGATATATTTTTTTAATTTAATTGATTTAAAGAAAAACCAACAAAATGACAATAACCCCTCCCTTTGCAGTGAATAGAAATACCGGTAGCCAAGCAATGCTCTTCTGTTGATAAAACTTTCAATATCTTTCTAATAAGAGTCTTGACAGATGCAATTAGTTGTTTCAAATTTTCCTCACTTTCTCCTATGGCACAATGGAACTCCATATCAGAAAATTGATCCCATAGGACTATGATTTTCTTTGATGAACTTGTTAAATTTAATAAACTCCCAAAACATTACCATAATTACCATACTATGTAAAAATATGTAAAAAAAAAAGATAATTTAATATTACAAACAATTTTAAAATTGCTAAAACACTACAATCATATCAGTAATTTTGAATTTCATTTCATAATGCCCAATAGGGTTACTTCATCAATTTACTTGACAAATAAATTTAAACAACCTCTAAAAATAGTTTAACTTCTTTATTAATAATTATATTATTTATTTCCTTATAATGATAGACCTTTTGGTTTACATGAAACAGTTTTAAAATAGCCCCAAAACCATCACCCATTTTACAGATTATCAATTTCCCCTAAACACATTCTCCATCTGAACCATGGCTCAGATAATGGCTCCCTTGGGACAAATGAATTCAGCCACACTTGTCTTTGATGTTCTTATTAGCTCCTAAGAATTTATCATTGACAAAGAAAAACTTTGAATTGTCAGTTGATAGAATACTTATAAAAAATATTTTTTTTTATTAATTAAGACATAAAGACAAAAAACTCCATCTGGATGTATTTATATAAATATATTTAGAGTGTTTTCTATTAATTAATTAATAAAATCTGTAAGGATTACCTCCCTTATTTTTCAACATTAGTGTACAATATATAGAATAAGGAAAATGAAAACTGTCATAAAATCATTAAATCTTGTCTGATCTTAAAAAAAATTGCAGGTGCACATCTTCAGATGGTGTTCCACATATGTACAAATTTTCAAACTGTTCCATGCAGTAATAAAAAATTCTTTAGGGGGGACAAAGTTGCGTCTACAGACAGACGGACAGACGGACAGACGAACGGACGGACAGACAGACGGACAGAGTGACAATATACCCCCCTAAACTTCGTTTGCGGGGGTATAATTAACGCACGATAGAACAGTATACATGCACGATACGATAGGATTGATACACGATACGAAAGGATAGGATTGTAAAAAATAACGTTGCGGGTACTGTAGCACATAAATGTATATCATGTGTATCTAAAACATATCTCTATTGGTCTACAATTATTCTTTAATAGCTTCATCTTCGGATATTCCAAATATAATTTGAAAATTACTGAGACTTGAAATACAATATAATAATATCAAAATAGCTTACCTCTCTATGACCTTGAAGGCTATGCAATATGAAAATTCTTTATAACAGTTCTACATTCGTTTGTTAATTTTAGAAATATATGTGCAGATTGAAAACATGCCTTTTTCCCATGTTTCCCAAGTTGAACAGTGAATACATCATCACTGTTTACAACCTGCATAAGGATGCTCATTTAGGACCAATTGAATATTGACAACAAATGATCTGTTGAATATGTAATGATCTAAAGGAATGTATCATACCTGTTTCTGTGTTCACTGTGACCCTAAAAGGCAATGATTCCTCTTCATATATAATTTTTGGATCTATAAACAATAAAATCATTTAGATTAATATACGTTTCATCATTTACTACGGTAACCATACTTCAGTTCAGCAAACACATCATAGTTCTTGAGCAATATAAATAAAACTAGAGACGAGCTCGTTGCAAGCAACGATTAGGTTTTCCGTCGTAGCTGCGTCATACTTGTGACGTATTACAAAAAATTGATAGCTAACCATAGTACAATATTAGATGTATAAACACTGAGAAACAAATTATTATATTCGGTGCTAGAGAATTCGTCTGGATCTGCATCGGTCGTGCGAACCGGGTGAGGGAATGTTGGCGTAAAGTGTATAAGGTATAAGGTTGTGGCGCGCTGTGGGCCGTAAGCTAAAACGAAGGGTAGGTTTGCCGTATTCCCGAAGGTCCACCAGTATACAGTTCCAGAGAAATAAACAGGCAATTGATGCAGGATTCCACATAAATTGGACGAGACTCAACGATGGCAACATTATAACAATTTAACAGACAGACATGTTACAAACAAGTCGGATATGGCCAGAAGTGGCCTCCGGACTCAAGACTCTGGGAGAGTCGGACGTGGCCGGGGCTGGCCGCCGTATTCCAGACTGTGCATTGACAATTGTACATAACTATTTATAAGAATCTTAACAATGAGTATAAATTGACAGGTAATGATATAAGTAAGCTGAGTGAAAGGTTTACAGATATATAAAATAATTAAATAAACTCAATGAGTCTTTGATGTCCAAGAAATGAAAATCTGATAATTGCACGATATTAACAGTCCTTGACACATGACACTTTGTCTCTTTGAAATCACATATAAAGTCTGAAAAGTGTCAATCACTAAATAAATATTAACTTTGTAAGAAATAAACTGTGAGAAAAAATTACGAAACAGATGTTGAATTTTACAAGTAAAGTCCAAAAAAAAATGTAATTGAACAGTGCATTTTGCACGATGATACTACATGATTATAAGCAAATACAGATCTTAACACGTTGTCTCTAGTTTGATTCGCCGCATTTCATTCACAGAGTGGGACTGTGGTTATGTCCGGTACGAAGGTAAAACGACCATTGGCAAACGTTTTACACGCATTTTTATCGAACGCAAGCGCCAACGAATCTCTTAGTATATATGCGGAGATCCTGGAAATTTTACAGGGGGTTTTGAAGAATAATTTTGTATTTCGAGGAGGGGGAACATGCGCGGACCAAACAATTTTTCCGGGGTGGGGGTTGAAAAGTCTGACGGTTATTTGAGTTTGCCAAGGGATGTCCGATGCATATTTGGTAAGTTTATAATGTACACGTAATTGAAAGAAATTTCGCTGGGGGGGGGGGGGGGTCTGGAACCCTTCCACTTCTAGATCCGCGCATGGAGAAGACCGATGTCGGTAATTTTACTGTAATTTTAACCATTTTTATTTAATTATTCATGTTCATAATTATCAGAAAACCAATATTACCTTTCAAAGCAGTTAAAACTTAAAACTTAAGATACGAACCATTTAGTCTCGGTGAGTATTGCGTCCGCGTACGAAAGAAATGGCAATTTTCAAGAAATTCGGATGGACGATCTGTGTCCTAGGTCGCCCATCCGATTCTTTTTCAGACTAAAAGCTACAGACCTGCAGTTAAAGATTGATTATCGATTATGTCAATTTGTTTGTCTCAAAGAATCATTTTTTAAATCAATAAAGTTTTACCTTAAAAAAAAGAACGAAATCGGGCACAATTTTCAATGTTAGCAATTTACAATTTTATGGTCTAATAAAATTTCAAGAAACAACTCTTCATTGCTTTATCCGAAATATTGCATGAAAAAAAAATTTACATCGCATTTTTTAAATTACAAAAGGATATTCAAAATGAACTTAGATTGACCGCTAACAAATAGGCATAAAGAGAAACTGAGAATCAATTTCTTCTCCTTTTTTTTACATCAAAAAAAAAAATCAAAATATATTTTTTCTTTGTATGCGTTAATGAATATGTAGATCAGCAAGGGGTTCTTTGTCGTGCAAGCACCTACTTAACAGATTGGTACACGGGTCTGCAACGATGACAAATATCGAAAAGGCAATATTGTGGGTGAAGGATGAATGTGTAGTTTGTTTTTTGAGTTTATTTTTGATACATGTAATTATATTTATCTTGATCGGTTATGTCTGTTGGTTTGTTTTGTTTATTAAAGAGGGGAATAAAGAAATGAGTAATTTCCAGGCACGTAGCATCGTTTTTGAAAGGGGGGAGGGCAAACTCATCCAACAAATCTTGACAAGCAAAAAAAGAAAAAGAAAAAAGAAGAATTTTGAATTTTCCAAAATTTTCAAAATTTCACTCATAATTTCATGATTTTCATACCAATTTTTTATATGCTACCTAAAACGGGGGGGGGGGGGGGGGGCAACTCCATGATAATTCAATTTTTTATGTAAATTTTTAAAAAATAGTTGCTGCGAGAAAAAGTGGGGAGAGGACATGTTTATGTAATATAACATGCGAAACTGATTTCATTCCACCCACAAGCTTGAAATAATAAAATAATTTTAATGAAAACAATATAAATAGACGTCATAAATCCCAAATCAAACGACATATTAACACTTGATTCTGCGCGTCTTTTTAATGAATTTATAAACAGCGGCAAATTCTAAAATGTATTTTTAAAGGTACATGTAATGTTAGCTGCAAGTCTGTAGACCTTGTATAAAAAATGTCGGATGGTAGTCAATTTTTCCGGGATACAGACCGAGCGGTACATATATTCAGCTAAGGTAACTAAGAATGCTTCCAATAAAATACTTTGTTGAGTAATGAAAGCTTTTAAGAACGCAATACTTATATTTGTTTAAAATATAACACCCCAATACTTCGTCTTACATTCGCTATTTCTAGAACAAGCAGAACCAGTATCAGTCCGACCGGCCTCACCATATTCATTGTTGGAATTTAATTGTCCTAGCATTGCATTGCTCTGCATGTACACAATTTCTTTTAAAAATTAAACACTTAAAGAGTTTATCTATATGGCTACACATAACGTACACACGTGATTCAAAATAACCCAGACGGAAAACGGTAAAGATTTCAGTCATTGAGTCTACATTTTATAGAACTTGTAACAAAAACACATTGCAGGTGACGGGGTCTGAATGTTTGTTGATATGTCAATCTATCAATATACAGTTTGATAATTATTTTCGATTGTTAAGGCTACAGCGTATTTGATGAACATTGAACAACATTTTTTCCATGCCACTTTTTTCCATGGAAGATATAGCGAGTACAAGTATAAAGCATTTATAAAATTTATTTAATTACCTCTTTAGAATTGTGTATGGAATAAATAATTTATAAGTTGCTGCTGAAGGTTGTTTGGTATTTTCGTTTGTAGATGTTTTGCAAGAAAAAAACGTGAAACGCGGGGCAAGTCATAATTAATATCCCTAATAACCGTAACTTAAAACTAGCGTCTTTGGATTCAAATATTATCGTATACGAATATTAAGTTCACTTTTTAAAATCATCTCCACGATGATAATTATATTATATCCATCGCAAATCAGTATTTTTTTTTTTTGCTTTTATCGGCAGCAATCCCGCGTTCGTTTAAATTGCTAGCGTACATTTGTCATGCCAGTGATACACATTGTGCTTTATAAGACGGCCGTGTATACGTATTGTAGAAAAGTTGAGTTTAATTACCATGCATTGGAACCATTTTATTAACACATCTGAACACACTGAAACTCTGTTACAGTAACACAGTGGGGCGTTAAACGTGTACGTCAAGCTCTACAAGCACATGCACCAGTCTGTCGTCTAGGCGACGGCCTGAATACAGCTAGCGACTCGCCTATCGATCGGTTACCTGAGTCTCGCAATGCATCTAAATATAGACAGGGGCACAGTAATGAAACAAACAACAAAAATAAGGTCAAAGAGGTTCATCTTTATGAATTAAAAATGTACATATGAATAAAAACATTTGGGAATTTTATGTGGAATTATTTTTGCGCGCTACATGTATCAGTTAGTGCATTACAAGAAGCCCTTTGTTAACCTCATAAACGTGCGCACCCCCACAAAAATGGACCGAACTGACAACAATTGTTTCTGCAAATACTGACTATAAATTACGAAAACATTAAATTGAATACCATGGAAGGATTCAAAATTAATTTCTTTACAACTTTGCTTCAATAATGCATTAGAAATTTTTATTCCTTTTTAAGTTATTGACAAGAAACTTTGGACGCCTCTAACTCCCTAATTATAGGGGCCAGCCCCTTTTTCGGTATACCGAATGAAAGGTCTTGGTAAGACCAAGAACTTTTAAAATACATGTTATAACAAATTTTTATCAGGTAGAAAACTAACACGGAAAATACGCGAATTTTTTTGATTTTTTTTCTTACCTTTGTTTCAACATCTATACCACCCCTTTTATTTGCATTTAAATAATAAATGAAATATATCTCGCACAAATTCAATGTATCAGCTTCCAAACCAGCCCATCTTTGAGACTCTGCCAATCATCATTGAAGCTAAACCCCCCTGGACAAAAGAAGTCGTTAAATTTTTCTAAAAGGGGAATAACTCAAAACCGGATAGGGATTTTCCTCAACTAAAATATGCAACGACAACATCACGCGGCATGTTATCAGTCCTGAAAATTTCAAAACAATCGATGAACAAACGAGCGAGATATTAAGGATCAAAGTTGGCGTCTAGAAGAAAAAAAAAATAATAAGAAATTTGAAATTTTTTTCAGAATAATAGTAAGGTTTTCCGCTCCAAGCGGAAAACCTTAACTATATTATGTTACAAAATATTCATTGTTGTTGTTTTTTATTAGTACATGGATTGCTCTCATTTTCATAGAAGTCATACATTTCTTTTTGTTGAGGTATGTTTTTGTTTTTCTCAAAAACAAATAAATCTCAACAAAAAGGAAATTAAATTACATATTCGTGTAACTTATACAATGTATATTGAACATGTAGATGCTGGTATTAAAGACTAATATTAGTAACTAAACATAGGTAATTACTGTTACAGATTACCAAGACGAGGCATCGCATTTATGAGACCATCTTGTCTAATGATTATAATACATGTGACTATGTGAAAATCAGAGTTAGTGATTCCTTTTATCAAAATATTGGATATTGTTGTTGGGTTTAAAACAATATCATATAAAATCATATAATACAAAATTGAATAATAATCATACTTTATGTATATGTAAATATCATACCATATTGTATGATACAATATTAATCTACCATGATACAATACAACATTGAATTGTATATTACTTAATACTAGTGTGTGTTTTTATATATAAAATATAATACAATATAAAACTAAATATATCAAGCTTCAATATAATATTGTATCATACAAATGATGTATAAAACAAATGATATTGTACAATATCATACAATACGATATTGTATCATGCAATATGATACAATACCATATAATATGATATGATATCATAATATTATATGTTATTATATCATCAGATATGATATTTCATTTATTGATATTAAATTGTATTCTATGGTACAATATTGTATTATATGGAACAATAATGTATAATATTATATGGAATACGAGGTAAAAACAAGATATCTGTGAGCCAATGCTCACTAGTGATACCCCCGCTCTGATGTGAATATGCAAAATAAGCAAAGTTGACATTTAACAGAAAGCTGGCATCCAATTGGTACAGAAATACATCCCACAATATGGCATGCCTAAACAAATAGTGTGTTAATTTCAAGCATTTGCGATGAACAGCTGCTGAGAAATCTTTGACGAAAATTTGTTTGAAATTTTTGGCTAAAAATAAACAAAGTCATTATTTAACAGGAAGTTGACGTCCGATTGATACAGAAATATATCCCACAATATGGCATGCCTATACAAATATTGTGTAAACATTTCAAGCATCTGCGATAAATAGTTGCTGAGAAATCTTTGATGAAAATTTGTTTGAAAACTTTGGATTGAAAAATAAACAAAGTCATTATTTAACAGGAAGTTGACGTCCGATTGGTACAAAAATATATCCCACGATATGGCATGCCTTAACAAACACTGTGTAAAAATTTTAAGCATCTGCGATAAATAGTTGCTAAGATAAATGCGACAGATATTTTTGTTATGGACGGACAGACTGACAGACAGACGCACAAGGGTAAAACAGTATACCCCCTCTTCTTCGGAGCAGGGGTATACAAACTCTCTAACGGAACACATCATCACTATCTCGATAAATTAAAAATGGTTTATCAACTCCAGTTCATTTTAACATGAACAGACATAACTAGATGCTGTCATTAGACAGTAATACCCGCACCATGTGTTTGCCCCTAAATAACACTGTTTTGTACCTGTTTAATTAAAAATGAAGGCTACATGCAAACTCCGGTAATACATTTAAAAATTATAATTTTCATAACTGAAGGATGAGATCCCTGCCCATATGATAATACACATCGTAACATGAGCAGCACTTTATGTGCAATTTGGGGTAGAATTGTTTGCAGTGAATTTTCAGTTAATCAATAATCTTAACATTTTATGTCATAGGAAGTATAATGGTCTATATACCGTAATTATTACAAACAAAATTAAAAATTAAATTATGCCCCCTCCCCGTGGCGGTTGCCGGTTTTAGATTTGCTTCTGTGTGCCTACATGAACATCATCGTGTGCACAGATTTAGAGAAGGGGTGGGAGTGAGGGGTCCAGACCCCCCCCCCCCTTCCCCATGAAAATTCGTAAATTACCAAAAATACACCTTGGACCCCAATGCTCTTACAGACATGTAAACGCTCTAACCCATTGCGCTTCAATGTTAGGTAACATTATTTGGGGGGTAAATATTTAATCAATATTCAACATACTTTATTGTTTATCTCAATAGGAAGTATACATGTACATCACACTATGCAGGTGTCCTGCATCACTTTAAAGCTGTTATTTACCTAATAATATAGTGCAAGTGGATTTGAAGAATAGGTCCTAAAAATACATGCATGTTACAAATGACTGATCTTTGTCTGAAGTTACGTACACAACACAGGTTTGCATGTCTCATTAGCGGATACTAGTTTTACCCAGCTCTTCGATTAGATGGGTTCACGTGTATACATACATGGGTGTTGCTAAAACGCGGAACGGAAAACGGAACGGAAGGAAAACGGAAAATCTTATCTAATGTTATTTACCTCATAGATTTCTTAAGTATGCCAAAACGATATACTTTATGTACCTTTTTAATTTTTTTGGAAAGATTAGCAATATTAGATTATTTATTCAAGAATATTTATTTCCTCAAAATTAACAGTACATGCATTGACCACTATATTCTGTCCCAAAATATCCTCGATTCACTTTTTGCTGTATATTTATATATACCTCAGGGTTCAAGCGATTCTCTTTTAGAAGCAATAAACATTCTCATTATTCTTTCTTTAAAACGTCCTCTCTAGCTTATCAGCTGGTATAAATACACAGCTAAAAATAAAGAAGTCTACGGGGTTTTGCATTTTAACAGATCCGGATGATAGTGTTGAAAAATTGTGCAAGGTCTTCTGAGTGACTTCCAAATGGAGAAAAGATGTCAACATTTTCCATTATAAATCGTCCAAATGTGCTGCATGAATATTTTGGGATCGACAGACTATAGTCCCAATATATAATCGGAAAATCAAACCAGGCAACGTCTAGAGCTCTCTATTCGGATCATATGTATATAGCTGCTGGAATAAACAACTGCATGCTTTGTAATGCAAACGTAAACAAAATTGCATTGCTAAAAATACTAGTTTCACAAAGTACTAGTTTCACAAATTACCGGGTATTTTAATTTTTACTGTATTTTAATTTTTTAATGTCGTCAGTCCTACAGTTTTTTTCTTCCATCTCAATGATACTGTATCGTCTGTATGATAAAAGATCGTCTAGAACACCGAAAATTCAATTTTGATGTAAGTATATACATGTACATCATATTTGAAAATAATATAAAAATACTCAAAACACGCATAAAACGTTTTCACTAACTGCGTACGTTACGCTAATATGCCAGCAATACCATATAAGAGAAATAAGTAAAAAGTTATAGCTAATTTGCTCGTTTAATCATGTTAATGTTTCACAATTCGTATACATTTGATTTTTCCGTTTCGTACTCAACTAAAGCCGAATGAATACAATGCTATAATTGATAGACATTCATATGAATATTAGTAAGATAGCAACATGTTGATAATCATTCATTAGATATAAATAAAAGATACAAAGTAAATCGTTTCTGGCCAGTCTATACCCTTTTTAAGCGATAAACGTGATGATATTTTCCATTCCGTTCCGTTTTCCGTTCCGCGTTTTAGCAACACCCATACATACATGTCTGTGTTTTCCGTATGCAGAAAAGGATTACGGTAGTTAAGATCAGCTAAAGGAATTCATTATTGTGTTTTAATTGGATTATCATTATGATGTTGACCAATTTAGGTAAGCATAATACATGTAGTAGCAGTAGCACAATATAATAAGATGCCAGCATGGGATTCCTGCCAGCATACATACACATGTATATAAGTTCTACTTTCACTTTCTAAATGTAATCTCCCTTTGACAGCATACTTTATCATCATCTTTTAATATTTAAATAAGCTTATCATCATTACCTATCCTATCGCATTTGTAAAGTTTCTGTCATTTTAGTTGCAAAAGTTATTTTTTTTCATTTGTCAGACTGCATGCACTGTTGAGTTGACCCCATATTGACCCTGTATAAACAATTTCTTATTAAATTTGTGTATTACATATGTAAGTAAGTGTAGACACTTATATTTTTTATATGAGTAATAATAGGAAGGAAGGAGTATTTCTTTCTTAATGTATTATAATGCATCAAATACAATGTAGGTCATGACCTTATGGGACTGTTCTGACCCCACGAAACAGGAAAATACAAAATATCTTCTAAAGTCATTATGATGCATCAACTGCTGTAAAGTACATTAATGACCCCCAGGTGTTGTCTTTAACCCCCCCCCCCCCCCATCCCCCCGTCTTTATGAAATAGGAAATGATATGATACAGTACTGTATATTTTGTTAACTTCTGAGATCTGAGATCCTCATCCCTAAACCGTTTAATTTATTTTTGCTCTTTGTGTCATTGCGCGTAAAATTGTATTGTAAGATTATGCCCCCTTGGAGACACCCTGACGTTTTAGAACTAGAAATAATAATGTATTTTATCTTATTCATATGTTATACAGTAGTGTTTGATCCATATGTGGGTAATTCCTAGCCTAATGATGTCACTGCTTTGTTTAGGAGACTTTACAATTGCCCCAAATAGGTGAATACACATGGCAGTGATGCATATAACATTTTGTTTATAAATCTTAAAAATTGAATTAAGCAATTTCCAAAATGTTAATGTGAATCATGAGAGAAAAAGCAATCAAGAAATGATTTAAACTTTGCTACTGTACACATGTAAGAATGTATTAAGAAGACTGAATCTTTATAAGCAGGTTAGATTGGGGGGGGGATGAATGTTGAGTATAAACATTTATAATTTGAATCATTTATTGTTATTAATTAATTTTAACTTGTCAATGAATACTACTTATTGATCCCAAGGTAGAAATATGACCTCTGATCGTATCTCAATAGATCATTTTGCAAGGTGTAATGTAATTTTTTTTAAGAATAACATTTTTTACCAGTTTATAAAAGTTTTTAGACACCCAAATTATATTTTGATTTTAATAGATTATTCGACAAGGAAGGGGGGGGGGGAGGGGGGGGGGGGGGGGAGAGAGAACAGTTTATATTTGAGTTTGTTTGGGAGTGGGGGTTCCAAGTCATATATTTGACAACTTTTTATTGTAATTTAAAATAAGACTAAGCATACTACAGTCATGAACATGAATAGTATAGAACAAAACACAAACTAATACATGTACATGTATATATACATAGGAAGTATTACAAAACAGAGGATTGATCTATATCTGGGTTCTTAAATTGAATCATATATCATGTACATATTATATTATTGTTTCTTTGTTCAAGGCATTTAAGATGGTATGTAGGTCATGATCCCAAGTGCTCTTCCTGAAATTATCAAATATCATAAAAACCATTGAGATCCCCACCTTAATCCAAAGATATTATTCCTCCTAAGGTCATGCAGGCGCATCAGATCATTATGGCATGTAAGTCATGACCCTAAGGGGTCATCCTGACCCCCTTAGAATCAGAAATTGTCAATTATCTTTAAATTATTGATGTTTGATGATCCTATCTCTATTTAATCTTTATTAATTATTAAGTCTCCTGAATGAAGTTTGGAGACTTTTGTTTTTGTACGGTTCTTAATACATGTATATATTCTTCATCTTCTTTTTCCTCTTTCCCGCTCTGAACTTGTTTCTCAGAGATGGCTGAACATAATTGTACAAAACTCTAGGATATGATAGGCCTGCAAATCTAGTTGTGCACCCTGGTTTGATTTTTCTCATTTTGGGTTAGACAACCACTTTTCGGGGGAGGGGGGGGGAGGGGGGTGTCAAAAGGGTGTGGGGTCTAACATTGAACCTTGTAGGAAGAATCATAGACTCTAATGTAAATGGTAACTTGAAAATGGACAAAGATAATAATATAGGGTTTTCATAATCATATATTGGCTGTTACTGGCAATATATAGGGTTTATTAGATCTGACCCCTGGGGTCATCCCCACCACCCAGGAATTTGAAATTACCATATATCTCAGAAACTGTTATAATCATGACCCCTAAACCATATATATTCATGTTTCTGATGTCAAGGGGCATCAAATGTTATGTAGGTCATGGGCCCTGTGGGTGGTCCTGACGCCCTCAAACAGCAAGTCCCTTAATATCTTCAAAACAGTTGAGATCCCCACCCTTAAACCATATATATTCTTGTTCCTTGTGTCAAGGGGCATCAAACGGTATGTAGGTCATGGGCCCCGGGGGTGGTCATGACCCCCCTTGAACAGGAAGTGCACGAATATCTCGAAAACGGTTGAGATCCCCACCCCTTAACCATATATATTCTTGATCCTTAAAGGGCATCAAAAGGTATGTACCGGTAGGTAATGGGCCTCAGGGTTAAATTTAATTTTTCAAAACCGTAATGCTCATCTATGGAACAGTTCCTTTTATATCCCAAGATATGATGTGTCTATCCATTAAATCATAAAAGGAGTTCTAGGATCTATGTTTTTTTTTAAGTGATAAACGTCAATTTTCTGCTACATTTTGACTCCCTGGATGAAATTTAAATTTTGAAAACCTTACTGCACATCTGTAGAACAGTCCCTATCATATCCCAAGATATGATTGTCTATCCATTAAATCATAAGAGGAGCTCTTGGATCAATGTTTGTTATTTAGTGATAAACGTCAATTTTCTGCTACTATTTGACTCCCAGGATGAAATTTAAATTTTTAAAACCTTATTGCACATCTATAGGACAGCCCCAATTATATCCCAAGAGATGACGTAGCTACTCCAAAAGTTGTAAGAGGAGTTCTGGGAACCATATTTTTTTTGCCAAAAAACGTCATTTTTTGTTGCCCACTGATCCCCTTAATTAAAAAAAAAATTATGGAACCTGATCATGCCTCAATATGACACCCCCAATCATATTCTAGAAGATCATTTGGCTACTGCTTTAAAAAATGACGTTTTTTAAACCAGTTTTTTTGTAAAAAAAAAAACGTCATTTTTTAGCCATTAAATGACCCCCAGGACAAAATTGAAAATTCCGAAACCTTATTGCGCATCTATAGGATACCCTAAAACATATTCCAAAAGATGATTTGTCTACTTTTGAAAATGTAGGAGGAGTTCGAGGAAGAAGGTTTTTTGTGAAAAAACGTCATTTTTTACTAATTATTTGACCCCCAGGACTAACAGAGAATTTTTGAAACCTTTTTACAAAACAACATGATACCCCAAATCAAACTCCAAGAGTTCAGTTTGCTGGTTTATAAGATGTAAGAGCAGTTTGAGAAAGTAAAACGTGACAGACGGACGGACGGACGGACGGACGGAACAGGGTAACAACAATATACCCGAACTTTCTTTAGAAAGTGCGGGTATAAATATATCAAACAACATGATATCTGTGCTCACAGGTAATACCCAAACTCTGATGTGGATATACAAAACAAGGAAAATCGACAATGAACAAGCAGTGACATCGATTTTGTTCAAAAGTGAATCCCACCATATGGCATACTTAAACAGTGTTTTAAAATGTCAACCATTTGCGACGAATTGTTTGCAAGAAATCTTTGACAAAAACTTGCTTGACAATTTAGATCAAAAATAATATAAGTTGTCATTATCTGATAAGTATCAAAATGAATTCCAACAGACAGAGAGACACACAGGCAAATGGACAAGACAATTCCAATACCGTATATCAGGTTTAAAGATATTTAATACAGATGGATAACCATTAGCACTCAGTTGCAGTTGCTCAGAAGGCGTTAAATTTGTAGAGTGCCATATTTTCGCGTTTTACAGTATATCTAAACAAGAGGCCCAGGGGCCACATCGCTCACCTGAGCAACAATTGCCTTAATTCTGATCAAATTACCATTACAGTATTAAAATATCTTGACAAACGAGTACATTAGATCCTGCTGAAAAAAATTGAAAATCTGCCAATTTTTATCCACCTCTTATTTTTTGGTTAATACCAAGCCCCTTTTGTTGTTGCACCTGTAAGAAAATTTTTCTCTTTTCCTATATAACCCCCCCCCCTTTCGTGGCCCCTTTTTTCTCTAGGGAATCATGGTTTCATCAAACTTTAATCTGCATAACCTGTGCTTTCACACTAAGTACTGAGTTTTGGACTGAAAACTTTCCCAGAATATTTTTAAAGGTCTTCTCTATATACGAGGGTTGTTCGGAAACTATTGAGACAACATGGATATTTCCTTTTCTAAGTGACGAATTATGGTGAAAGTTGGCATGTACATTGAAGAAACCTTAACAAATAATAAAAGAAAGTAATAATTAAAAAATGTTTAATATTTTGTTTACAACGCTAGATTAACAAATCGGTGGTCGGGGTACCCGGCGCAAGCATAAACTCGGAGAACAAGAAAACTAAAACATCGTCTATCTAAGTGTCCGCAAACTTGCAGCTTATGCTAAAAGATATCAGATTATATATGTCCAATTCGCTATTTATTGTGACTAACTTTTGATCAAGTTTCACGAGTGTTTGAGTTGAAATACGGATATGGTACAGATATATTTACCAAGCAATAGGAATTAGAAAACGACACTATATATAAATTTAACGTCAAGGCGGCGCAGCGAATATACATCAAATTGATGGAAATTTCGGAAAAAGACATTTTAATACCACCCAACTGCTTTAACAAAAACTATACGATGGCAAGGGATAAAGAACTTCAGTTTATCGTCTTTTTTCACTAATTGTTTAGCTAGAATTCAGACAAAGTGACTAAATATCAAGTACTTTTTACACACTAACTGATGTAAACAGTTCTAAAATATGTACACAGAATCACTGTAGGAGACATTTCACAGTAATTTTACTTTCAGTTAGAAATGACCCGATTTTTTTCCACAAAATCAAGAATGGAGGGAATATGCGAATGTTGCCATCTTGAAATGTAAACAAAAGATGAGAAATGAAGAATTAATTCTTATTTCCCTTCGTTTGTTAGGTTTTTAAAACATAGGATCAATAAGAAGCGTCAAAATGACGTTGCGGTATTAGGTTTGCGGTTGCGCCGGGTTCCTGGGCGATGGCAATTAAGTCAGCTTACCAGGAATGATCCAATCATGCTATGGACAATAATTTTTTTACATTGATAAACCCTATCCATGTGTACGTTTTGGTGAAATTTCAAGGATTTATCTTTTTCCCCAAGGAAATAAGAGTAAATGTCTCAATAATATCCGAACAACCCTCGTATTCCTATGTAAAAATTCATCAGCATCAGGTATAAAAATACGTGTAACTGTTATATTGATTTCGCAGCTGTTTTTTAAACTAAACATGGAAAGTCATCATAGTCTATCAATGATGAATGAAACCTAAAATAAGTTACATTGCTTTCCATAATCCTTTATCTTTGCTACCTTTTCTTCCTTTCTTTTTCTTAACATATGTGTTTGGTACTTTGTAAGAACTAAGATCCACACCTTGAAAGTTGCTTGAAATTAGTGAACTTCAATCCCGATCAAGAGTAACTCAATTGCATTGCAATTTGATGTCGGGATTGAAATTCAAAATAACTAATCCATAAACTTATAACGAAACTACGGATAAACTTATCACAAAACTTTCTTTTCTTTTTTATTTATATAATCATGAAAGCATTTCTATTCTATATCATACTTATTTCACACAGAGAGAAAAGCGGAAAAGACATGTACCACAATAACAAAAGCTCAATTAACCTTCAATAAAAAGAACTCTGGCTTTCCTCTTACATGTATAGTTTATACAATTGAAATTACTCTTCTGTTGAGGAATTTGAACTCAATCGACTTCTCTTGTAGGCCAAAAGGAATTCCTGCTTTGTATGATAAATCTCAAAGCAAGGAGAAATGCATAGCGACACATTACACTGTCTGCATTTGTAGCTGGTCATGTGGCCACATCGCCTTTTCCGCTTCTCTCCTGGTCTTAATCGGGGTAGCATCTCCCTCTCTGCTGGTCCACAAACAATGCACTGGCGATGAAGAGGTTTTCCTCCTTCCATCAACTTTTCCAAAAAATGTCTCCCTGTAAGTCTCTCCAGAACTCTGGGGGCAGGTCGTCCAAGTGGTGTTGAAATGCTCCCTCCAGAGCTCTGGATGAGCTGCTCAACGAGCTTTCTTCGGAAATGGCGCTGAACCATGGCATTGTTGAAACTGCAATTTTCTTTGTACAAAATATAAGAATTTACAATTGCAATATTGATAATATGGAAAATAAGTTTTTTCCACCATTTCATAGTTTTGATGCCAAGTTTATAATTTTCCACCATTTGGTTGCTCCTATCAACAGCACCCATTTTTTGATCATAGACATGAACCATGGAAGGCCTAACTTTTGCTTCATGATTTCTCATAAAGTCAGGTCTTCTAGTTTCCACATTGACAGAGGTGTCAGTGGTGCTTATTAGGTACACAGCCTTTGCATCTAGATATTTTAAGCAGCTCAAAGGTCCATATGACATGGTTGCTGTGTCCCCTCTGTTGCTAAGCTGAGCTTTCTTTAATTTGTCTGGGATACCTTTCCTGTAACTGCGTACAGTTCCAGTTGCTCCTGTCCCGAGGACCCACAGATCCATAAAAAGACGCGGTGAACTGTTGTAATTGTCGCAATAAAGAATATGCCCTTTTTCAAAACAGTTTCTCATTAAATCCATTATAAGATCATATGTTGCCCCGTTTTCTGATGGCTGTACAGATTTTTTACCAGTATATAATTTAAATCTCAAACAATATGCATTTTCTGAGTCACACAAAACATATGCTTTTAACCCATATTTGACTGGTTTGTCTGGACTATAAACACGAAATGATAAGTTGCCTCGCCAGGCAACCATACTTTCGTCAATGGCCAATGCTTGGTTGGGTTTGTAAACAGAACGAAACTTTGTAAGGATTCTATGGTATAGGGGGCCCAGTTTAAATAGAGGTTCATGGCCCTCGACTCCACGTGGAATATATTTATCATTGTCGTTTAAATGAAGAAAGGCAAGAAGGAGTAAAAACCTATCCCTGGACATAACACTGGGGGAAAAGGGAGTTGATGTCACTGGATTAACGGTCCAGTATTCGGAAATATCCATTTGTGTTATGATGGCCATTGCTATAACAATGGCAAAGAACTTCTTCATCTCTAAAGCTGTTGTATCCCTCCATTTTTTAAAGCGAGATTTTTCCTTTAACTGTTTGTTTGCAAGAAATTGATCAGCGTATTTGTTTGTTTCATCAGAGATATTTTGGTAATCAAAGTCATCTAAAAAAAGTTCAAAATATTCGATCGGAGAATCAGAATCAGAAACTTCTTTTTGTAAACCTGGTTCCTGCTCAAAACTTAACGGTAAGGGAGTCCTATCACCTTCATTCCAAAGTTCACTATTCAAAACATTGTAATTGGCATGAATTGATTCATCATCTAATTCTGTAGTATTTAAATCCTCTAAATCAAAGCCTTCAAAATTGTCCTCATCGTCACTATCGCTATCTGCAAAGATTTCTTCTATTATGTTATCTCTGTCGGCCATAACGTCTATAGGGCATATTGTTTACATATTTTCAACAGGGTTTAATTGTATATCTCTCTTGAAACAAACAAATATTCCACTCAATTCAGTTTGTATTAACACTGAAAAAACGAAAACAAGCAATAGATTTCATTGTTTAATTTATAAAAATGGATATTTTTGCCAATATATCATCGGTAGTCCAAACGATACAAAACAGCTGATCGCCGCGTCATATCTCAACTTCCGGTGCCGTTAGATCAAGTGCTTCCTAAGATTGCGGCGTTATTTCCTTTAAACTAGTTTATACGAAGAATGGTGTGTTTGTATATACCTTTTAAATGTTAGATTTACTATCCTTGCTATAGTATTATCTCCTATTTACGTAATTAGATCACCAGACACCAACAACGAAAACACGTGTGCAGCAGCCATTTCTGTCGCGTTGTTTAAACGCCTATATCATTAACTAAATTTCCCTCCAAATTTCCAAATAATAAAGCATAGGTGTTACACCATTGTTTTGTTATGGTAATACAAATTTTAAACGTGAAAGGCAATTAAGCTAGTGTTTATCGATTCTTTCTTCTTTTAGTATTGAAAATTATAAGAATAATACGAGGTGGAATCCACCTACATCTATTTTTAACTGTATACAAAATGTTCCATATAACATTAGAAAAATACTATCAATAAATGCGTAAAAATTATATAATGAAGAAAAAGAAATATAAGTGTACTTGATATGAACATTAATAAATACAAGAGGGATATAAACATGCGATAAAATTTATCGGTTGATTCATATCAGGGTCCCGAATGTCGGCGTCTACTATCGCTTTCACTTTTAAAAATGGCGCCGATACAACACATTACTTACTGGAGAAAAATGCAAAAAAAATGTAACCAAACATCACTTTATTTTAATAAATCTTGAAATTATGGACCAGTATTATATATTTCCGAGACTTTTACCGGAAAATAAGAGCAATATAAAAAAAAATCATCCAGACAAAATCTGATCGTCTGTTTTTCATTGAAACGCACATATATGTGCGCCCCGCCTGGTAGCGCACACTCTGTAATGCGCACATATATGTGCGCGCAGCAGAGCAAGGGTTAAATGTTGGAGACTTCTTTACATAAAAAATGCACTTGTCCAGTCGGACAAGTGGCCAGCAATATTCACTTGTCCGCATATTTTTTTAACTGGTACCGGACAAGCGGACAAGCGTTAATGTCGAGCCCGCCATCACTGCCCCGCCCTACCACTAGGTTTACACTACCCGAGGATGCCTCTACACAAGTTAAAGCTTTTCTGGCCAAATAGTCTTTAAAAAGAAGATTTTGAAAGATTTTCTCTATATATTCCTAAGTAAAAATTCATCCCCCGTTGTGGCCTCACCCTACCCCTGGGCTATTATTTAAACAAACTTGAATCTTTATGATCTGGGGATGCTTCCACTCAAATTTGGGCTTTCCTGGCCTAATAGTTTTGAGAAGAAGACTTTTAAAGATTTTCTCTAGTATATATAAAAATGTGTCCCCTATTGTGGCCCCTCCCTACCCCCAGGGACCATGATTTAAACAAACTTGAATCTACATTATCTGAGGATGGTTACACGCCAATTTGAGCTTTCTTGGCCAAATGGTTTTTAAAAGAAATTGTCTCTATATATTCCTATGTAATAATTTATCCCACAATTGTGGCCCCACCCTACCCCCCGGGGACCATGATTTGAATAAACTCGAATCTACACTGCTTCTAATTTGAGCGTTCCTGGCCTAACAGTTTTTGAGAAGAAGATTTTTTAAAGATTTTCTCTATATATTCCTATGTAAAACTTGATCCCCCTATTGTAGCCCCAACCTACCCCTGGGGACCATGATTTGAACAAACTTGAATCTACACTATCTGAGGATGCTTCCACTCAAAGAAGATTTTTGAAAAATACCAACAAAGGACTAAGTGCGGTTTTATGCAATTTTTGCCCCCCCCCCCCCAATCAAAGTTTTAGAAAGAACTTTAAAATAAAGTGAATGTTAAAATCATATTGGAAATAAAGGTGTAAAAGGTTATCACCACAGTGACGTCATAATGTAGAAATGACGTCATGAATATTGCATTATTTTGATAAATTGATGTTTTGTAGCAAAATATGGGTGTTTTCCGATGGTTTTTCGACTGGGAAACATCGAACGCAGGCTTGCTCAAGTACCATTTTTTAGTATAATATGTATAACTATCTGAAGAAAAACATATGTTAAAATCGCACTTGAGCAGACCTGCGCTCTATACTTCCGAATGCAAAATATAGAGCAAAAATGAGAATATCTTCATTTGTTTGCAAATTTGCGGGAACTAGGTCATAGATAAACAGCGAGTGAGCAATGATGACTAAAATCAAGATTAAATTTATAGGCATCCTCTTTACAATGATTTGTGAAGATTTCATTTTTATACAATACTATTTAAAAATTGGTTGAAATCGGGGGTAGATATTTGACCATACCGCACATACTCCTTTTCAATAATTCTCAATTATCTCCCCTTTAAAGAGAGCGTGGCACTTCATTTGAACAAACTTGTTTCCTCTTCACCTAGTGGTGCTTTGTGCCAAATTCGGTTGAAATCTACCCAGTGGTTCTTGGAAAAAAAGATGAAAATGTGAAAAGTTAACGAGGACAACGACAGACAACGGACAAATTGTGATCAGAAAAGCTCACTTGAGCCTTTGGCTCAGGTGAGCTAAACAAGAGGCCCATGGGCCACATCGCTCACCTGAGGAACAATAGGTATGATAAAATCAGATTAATGGAGTCATAATACAAACTATCTGGACAATGTATAATAATACATGTAGATCCTGTATAAATAAAATCCATTTTTCCCCTGGATATTCTTATGTTTATAATCATTAGTCCCTTTTCTAACAGGATGATTTTATAGTCATATCATATGTTGAGTATTGCAGTTCTCAAAAAGATCCTTAACAATTGTTTATATATGGGATATAAACGTACATCAAACTCTGAACCTTCTTGTGAGGCCAAAGAATTGTCCTGGGGCCAAAGTCTTAACAATTATAAAGAATCATCTGGCTGATTAGTTTCTGAGAAGAAGATTTTTAAAGATTTACCATATATATATACCTTTGTTAAACTTTGACCCCCCATTGTGGCCCCACCCTACCCCCGGGGATCATGATTTTCACAACTTTGAATTTACACTACCTGAGGACGCTTCCACATAAGTTTCAGCTTACCTGGCTGATTAGTTTCTGAGAAGAAGCTTTTTAAAGATTTACTCTATATATTCCTATGTTAAACTTCGACACCCCATTGTGGCCCTACCCTACTCCTGGGGATCATGATTCTCACAACTATGAATCTACAGTACCTGAGAATGCTTCCACACAAGTTTCAGCTTTCCTGGCTGATTAGTTTCTGAGAAGAAGATTTTTAAAGATTTACTCTATATATTCCTATGTAAAACTTCGACCACCCATTGTGGCCCCACCCTACCCCCGGGGATCATGATTTTCACAACTTTGAATTTACACTAGGCCTAACAAAAAAATTTGTGTGTTTCGGGTAACCCGACCTAACCTACAAAAATGGCCCGATCCTACCATTTTTAGACTGTTTTCCCCAGGCCGATTTTGCATGGCGGTACCGCCATTGAAGATCCCCCGCCATGCTTCCCGCTATGCATGTTTATTTCAAAGCAAAATTCTCTATATATTCCTATGTAAAACTTCGATTCCCCATTGTGGCCCCACCCTACCCCCGGGGATCATGATTTTCACAACTTTGTATCTACACTACCTGAGGATGCTTTCACACAAGTTTCAGCTTTTCTGGCTAATTAGTTTCTGAGAAGAAGATTTTTAAAGATTTACTCTATATATTCCTATGTAAAACTTCGACCCCCCATTGTGGCCCCACCCTACCCCCGGGGGTCATGATTTTCACAACTTTGAATCTACACTACCTGAGGATGCTTCCAGTCAAGTTTCAGCTTTTCTGGCTAATTAGTTTCTGAGAAAAAGATTTTTAAAGATTTACTCTATATATTCCTATGTATAACTTCAACCAACCAATAAGGCCCCAGCCTACTCTCGGGGGTTATGATTTTCACAACTATGAATCTACACTACCTGAGGATGCTTTCACACAAGTTTCAGCTTTTCTGGCTAATTAGTTTCTGAGAAGAAGATTTTTAAAGATTTACTCTATATATTCCTATGTAAAACTTCGACCCCCCATTGTGGCCCCACCCTACCCCCGGGGGTCATGATTTTCACAACTTTGAATCTACACTACCTGAGGATGCTTCCAGTCAAGTTTCAGCTTTTCTGGCTAATTAGTTTCTGAGAAAAAGATTTTTAAAGATTTACTCTATATATTCCTATGTATAACTTCAACCAACCAATAAGGCCCCAGCCTACTCTCGGGGGTTATGATTTTCACAACTATGAATCTACACTACCTGAGGATGCTTCCACACAAGTTTCAGCTTTCCTGGTCTTATGGTTCATGAGAAGGAGATTTTTAAAGATTTACTCTATATATTCCTATGTTAAATTTCGACCCCCAATTGTGGCCCCACCCTACCCCCGGCGGTCATGATTTTCACAACAATGAATCTACACTACCTGAGGATGCTTCCACACAAGTTTCAGCTTTCCTGGTCTTATGGTTCATGAGAAGAAGATTTTTAAAGATTTACTCTGTATATTCCTATGTAAAACTATGACCATCCATTGTGGCCCCACCCTACCCCCGGGGGTCATGAATTTCACAAATTAGAATCTACACTACCTGAGGACGCTTCCACATAAGTTTCAGCTTACCTGGCTGATTAGTTTCTGAGAAGAAGATTTTTAAAGATTTACTCTATATATTCCTATGTTAAACTTCGACACCCCATTGTGGCCCCACCCTACTCCTGGGGATCATGATTTTCACAACTATGAATTTACACTACCAGAGATTGCTTCCACACAAGTTTCAGCTTTCCTGGCTAATTAGTTTCTGAGAAAAAGATTTTTAAAGATTTACTCTATATATTCCTATGTAAAACTTCGATTCCCCATTGTGGCCCCACCCTACCCCCGGGGATCATGATTTTCACAAATTAGAATCTACACTACCTGAGGATGCTTCCACACAAGTTTCAGCTTTCCTGGTTATATGGTTCATGAGAAGGAGATTTTTAAAAGATTTACTCTATATATTCCTATGTTAAATTTCGACACCCAATTGTGGCCCCACCCTACCCCCGGCGGTCATGATTTTCACAACAATGAATCTACACTACCTGAGGATGCTTCCACACAAGTTTCAGCTTTCCTGGTCTTATGGTTCATGAGAAGGAGATTTTTAAAGATTTACTCTATATATTCCTATGTTAAATTTCGACCCCCAATTGTGGCCCCACCCTACCCCCGGCGGTCATGATTTTCACAACAATGAATCTACACTACCTGAGGATGCTTCCACACAAGTTTCAGCTTTCCTGGTCTTATGGTTCATGAGAAGAATATTTTTTAAGATTTACTCTATATATTCCTATGTTAAATTTCGACCCCCCATTGTGGCCCCACCCTACCCCCGGGGGTCATGAATTTCACAAATTAGAATCTACACTACCTGAGGATGCTTCTACACAAGTTTCAGCTTTCCTGGTCTTATGGTTCATGAGAAGAAGATTTTTGAAAATTTCTCGAAAATTTTCATAAATTCCTAATTATCTTCCTTTGCAAAAGGGCGTGGTCCTTAATTTTCACAACTTTAAATCCCCTTAGGCTAAGAATGCTTTGTGCCAAGTTTGGTTGAAATTGGCCCAGTGGTTCTTGAGAAGATGTTGAAAATGTGAAAAGTTTACAGACAGACGGACGGACGGACAGACAGACAGACAGACGGACGACAGACAAAATGTGATCAGAATAGCTTACTTGAGCTTTCAGCTCAGGTGAGCTAAAAATGTATTGATAGAAACATTGTCCATGGTTAAATTTATTCATGAATGCTGTGATTTTTAATAATTGATTTCCATGAAAAATCATTCACGACGACACAGAAAAACTAATAAAACTAGTGTCAGTATAAAATCAACATTAATTATAATATTACCTTTTTTTCTGAAAATAGAACATTTCTCTTTTCCCCAGTTGAGTATCAAGTACATGCCAAACACAACAATCAACACCAAAACTACTAGAATCACTGGCAATATGATGACTATTGATGACTCTACTGCTTGTTTATCACTGAAATAGATGGTACAAATATCAATAAACCAAACACTATCCTGAAATATAGATGTAATGTTGTGATGATTTTTAAAGTACATGTAGTTACCATATTATCCCTAGTATTTAAGCGCCCCTGCCCCTATAAGTACCCCCTCCAACTTGTTTTAATTGTCGGAAAATGGGTCCCCTTTTGAACCTATAATAAAGTTTTTAGTCTATCATTGGGTGTAAATGCTGGTTCCTAAAAAAGTTGGAACACATAATGGTTCTAGTCCCTGTATACCTAAATCAATGGATTGTCTGTATTTTACATAATTTATATCAAAAGATGCCCATTAATTACCATGATTACAAAAAGAAAGTGAAAATGACACTATGGAAGAGTAAAGTAATTTGTATATAAAGAAGAGTTTCTAGTGTCAAAAGATAACTAACATTCTATGAACAACTTCATTATGAATATTTCCTGAACGTTACAGTTACCTACCAATTGTGTATGGATCAATTTCTTTCATTTTTTATGGAAATAAATCAATAAATATGACTTGAGTATAACAATCACTTACTAATAGGAGTTTTCTTAATTTGAACATTATTTTAAACATTTCTTGAAGTATACATATCACAGAATATATTTTAATACGAATACCAATTAATATTAACACCGCCCCTTTTTTCTAAATTTTCAAAGCCCCTGCAGCGCTAATTATAGATAGTACAGTAGTCTCTTTGTTTAAGTGATTTGTCTTTAAATACAGTCATAGTTAGGCTACTTGATACCAACATTTGTTTTAGGAAATACAAGAGGCCCATTGGCCACATCGGTTACCTGAGCAACACTTGCTTTATATGGGCGTTCGAAGGATATTGTGCCATATGGCCCCTCGGTAGATTGACATAAAATAAATATCCTAACTTTACTTTTTTTTATATATACTTAATCTTTGACATATTTACCTTAAGTTAATGGAAAACCATTTTTACTGAAAATAAGATCACATGCAATATATGTAACTAAATTTTCGGTTGGGGTTCACAGCTAATCTCCAGTTCCCTTTAGTTTAGTTCCCCCACCCACCCACCACTTTATAAAGCGATCAAAATACATGAGAGCATAAAGGTACATTTTTTCCCTCAAGTCAACTACTTATTAATTAGACATTGTATTTTATTTAAACAATTCCTATAGTGAATGAAAAAAATTCTACTTCAAAATGCTCCATTCCTCAAATTAAAAGATAAAGATCAAGTGATTTGTAGTCTGGCCTATGGAAATTCGAGCTCAAACTACGTTTATCTATTAATATAAAAAATGTCCAGATTATTTGTTTTGAAACGCCCCCTCTTCCGCTTCAGGTTTCAATACACATCCCAAAATAGAAAGTCTACAGGATTTTGCATTGCATCAGCCATGAAACAGCCCGGATAATAACATTTGAAAATTGCTCAATATGTCCAGATTACTTCTGAGTGGAGAAAAGATGTAAACATTTCTAATTATAAATCTTTGTAAGAAATTTGTTTTTGTTCCTGTAAACTTTAATTTATGAATGAAAAAGGATAATTTGTCAATGAAGATATCTCAAATATTCTCCATATCATTGATTTCAACTGTACTTCTTTCACAGGTATGTGTACAGGTGTATGTTTATTAAAATCATCAAAAAGTGATGGAAGCAATAACTTGGGACAGACTATAACTGAAAAATGACACATCATCACATGAGATGTTTAAAGAGCTATATTCTAATCAAAGTATTGACAGGCATATCACTCTATCATGCTATTGTACTAAAGCCCATTTTCCTCTTTATAACAAAAGGCCACTGGGCCACATCGCTCACCTGAGCACAATAGTATGATAAAATCAGCTTTGAGTCATAAAACAAACTATCTGAACAATGTAGTATAATACATGTAGATCCTGTTTATACATGTGAATAAAAATCATTTTTGCCCCTGAATATTATGTTTATTATCATTATTCCTATTTCTAACAGAATGATTTTATAGTAATAACACATGTTGAGCATTGCAGTTCTAAAAAAGATCCTAAACAATTGTTTATACAAAGGATATAAACCTACTTCAAACTCTGAACCCCTTTTGAGGCCCAAGAATTGTTTAGGGGCCAAAGTCTAAACAATTTTTAAGAATTACCCGGCTGACTATTTTCTCAGAAGAAGATATTTAAAATTATACTTTATATATTCCTATGTAAAAATTTGACCACCGATTGTGGCCCCACCCTAACCCGGGAGTCATGATTTTTACAACTTTGAATCAACAGTACAATAGGTTGCTTCCACACAAATTTATTGGTTTCTGAGAAGATGGTTTCTGAGAAGATTTTTTAAGATTTACTCTATATATATTCCTATGTAGAAATTTGAACCCCCCCCCCCCCCAAATTGTGGCCCAACTCTACCCCCAGAGGTCATGATTTTCACAACTTTGAATTTACACTACCTGATAATACTTCCACACAGGTTTCAGCGTTCCTTGCTGATTGGTTTATGTGAAGAATATTTTCAAAGATTTACTCTACAAATTCCTATGTAAAATTTCACCCCCCCCCTTTCCAACATTGTGGCCCCACCCTAACCACGGGGGTCATGATTTTCACAACTTTGAATCAACACCACCTGGGAATGCTTCCACACAAGTTTCAGATTTTCTGGCTGAATAGTATCTGAGAATAATATTTTTAAAAATTTACTCTATATATTCCAATATAAAAAAATTGCCCCCCCCCCCCTTTGGCAACATCCTACCCCCGGGAACTAGGTTTTAACAAATTCAAATCTATCCTACCTGAGGATGCTTTCAAACAAGTTTCAGCTTTCCAGGCTGAGTATTTTTTTAGAAGATTTTTAAAGATTTATGCTATATATTCCTATGTAAAAATTTGACAATTAATTTTGGCCCCACCCTAACCCAGGGGGTCATGATTTTCACAACTTTGAATCTTTACTATCTGAGAATGCTTCTTCTACACAAGTTTCAGCTTTCCTGCTGATTGGTTTCTAAGGAGAAGATTTTTGTAAATTTACTCTATATATTCCTATGTAAAAATTTGATCCCCCCTAGCTCTGGCTGTCATGATTTTCATAACTCTGAATTAACACTAACTTAGGATGACTCCACATAAGTTTTCGCTTTCCTGGCCAAATGGTTTTTGAAAAGACGATTTATAAAAAAATTTCAACAATTTATAATTTTATCCCCTGTTAAAAGGGCGTGGTCCTTAAATTTCACAACTTTGAATCCATTTTGCCGTAGGGTGCAGTGGTTCTTAAGAAGATGTTGAAAATGTGAAAAGCTAACAGACGAACATACATATGGACAGACAGACAACAGACAACTTAAGCTCACATCCATGCGACTTTTATGACGTTAGGACCAGTAATAACTAAGATATATTCATCAGAGGGCACCTGCTCCAAAAACTTTAATCAGCTCTAAAACCCTTAACCTCCTCCAGCATCCGAAACCTATGGCTCAGATTCAGCATTCAAGCCTGTTTGGTGCATCAGTATCATAAGACACCATTCATGCAAGTTTTGTTACATTAGGAACAGTAATAACTAAGTTATATATTCATGAGAGGGCACCTGCTCCAAAAACTTTAACCAGCTTTAAAAACCTTAACCTCCTCCAGCATCCGAAACCTATGGCTCATATTCAGCATTAATGCCTGTTTGGTGCATCAGTATCATAAGACACCATTCATGCAAGTTTTGTTAGGTTAGGACCAGGAATAACTAAGATATATTCATCAGAGGGCACCTGCTCCAAAAACTTTAACCAGCTCTAAAAACCTTAACCTCCTCTAGCATCCGAAACCTATGGCTCAGATTCAGCATTCAAGCCTGTCTGGTGCATCAGTATCATAAGACACACCATCCATGCAAGTTTGGTGAAGTTAGGCGACCATAATTTGATTTATAGTTTTAAGGATCCGCCGACTCAAAAATTTGCATTAAAAAAAAAATATTCAAAAATTGTCCAGCTGCTCATGTCAAACCTGTGTTTTATAATAGGAAATCACTGAGACATTCAAATGGTGTCTTATCTTTAGTAGTAATATACGGATGATGCAACCACATGCTGTGCAACCAATGTTTATTTCTTTCAAAGTTGTAATTAGTTAATAACTCCGCCAATTTAATGCTAAAATAATCACAAAACCCTTTGTTTACAGTTATCTTTAAAAAAAAATAAGAACCTCTACATAACGGTTGTAATTAGGTCAAAGAGTTGTACTAATACCCCCAAAATTCACAGAAATACAGAGACTGTCACTGTTATTTGTCATTTAGCTAACATAATTACAACACGTTTCATCTATTTAATGTATGAATGCATCAATTGAATTAAATTAATAATTTTTTAAAATAATTTTTAAAGTAATAACTTAGATACAGGACCTGCAAACAAAACTTTAACCAGGTCCGGACGCCAACGCCGATGCCAGGGGTATAGCATAAGCTCCCCCTGACTTCGTCTCAGTGATTTGAAAAATTCAACTCAGCTGAGAAATGACTAAGTTTGATTTGTAAAATGCAATTTGAGAAAAATCTCAGCAAAGTATTTTCTCGTGATTTGAGATTGTGAAATCGGAGCCTGGTGAGCTAAAAAGCAACATTTCATTGAAACTTATACCAATAAAAGACAATGTAAAAATCTATCAGACTTAAGCTTTGTTTACAAAACAAATAATTTTAAACTCTGTATATTGCTTGACATTACTCAATATTTCATTTTTAAAGACAAGGCATTAAAAATACCCCTATTAAACATTAACAAGAGGCCCATGGGCCACATCGCTCACTTGAACAGCAGTTCCTTGTAACATTCTATTTCGTAGCATATGTTATTTCTATTTTAAACTTCGATCCCCTTTCTGGGGCCCCAATATTCATCCGAGGTTCATGGTTGGCTTTAACAATTTAGAATTTACACTATTTGAGGATCCTTGCATAGTAATCTCACAAACTGTACCATTATAGTTCTGGAGAAAAACTTTTTGAAAACAGTTTCCATATGTATTAACTTTGAACCCCTCTTGTGGCCCTAGTATTAGTCCAGTGGTCACAGCTTTATTAGTTTAGAATCTACATTATTTAAGGATGTTTGCATAGTAATCTCACAAATTGAAGCATAAAGTTCACTAGAAAAAAACTTTTAAACATTTTAAACTTTGAACTCCTCTTGTGGTCCCCAGTATGAAATTGAGGGTCACGGCTTTTATAGTTTAGAATCTATATTATTTGAGGATCCTTATGTTGCGATCTGACAAAATGAAGCATTGTAATTCTCGAGAAGAAGATTTTTAAACATTTTCCATATACATGTATACTTCTACATTAAACTTTTAAACCATCTTTGGCCCCCAGTATTAGTTCATGGGTCACTATTTTAGAACTATTGACTCTACATTATCCAAAGTTGTATGCAAAGTAATCTCAAAAATTGTAGCATTCACAAGAAGATTTTTTAACATGTTACCTATTTCTATATTAAACTTTGACCCCTCTTGGGGCCCCAGTATTAGTTCGGGGATTATGATTTTACCAAATAAGAATCTACATAAGCCACGGAGGCATGCATAGTAATTTTACAAACTGTAACATTGTAGTTCTCGAGAAGAACATTTTTAAACGTTTTCTTTATATTTTTTAAAATGTTAAATTTTTAACCCCTCTTGGTGCCCCAGTATTAGTCCAGGAGTCTCAATTTTTACAAATTAGAATCTACATTATCTAAGGATGTATGCATAGTAATATCCCAAACTGTTGCATTGTAGTTCTTGAAAAGAAGATTTTTAAACATTTTCCTATATAATAATATGTAAAATTTGAACCCCGCTTGGGGTCCTTAAGTTTTGGTCCTGGGTCACAAGTTTTACAATTTAGAATCTTCACTATATATACTAGCTTTTGCGTAAATATTGGCATATCTGGTGCAGCGGTTCTTGAGAAGAAGATTTTTAAACATTTTTCCTATGTCTTTATATGTGTAACTTTGAACCCCGCCTGGGGCCCCTGAGTTTTGGTCCGAGGGTCATGATTTTAACAATTTAGAATTATTTTCACTATATATACAAGCTTTTGTGTAAATATTGTCATTTCTGGTGCAGTGGTTCTTGAGAAAAAGATTTTTAAAGACACACACCCTATACTCACTGTTTCGCAATTATCTCCCCTTTAAAAAGGGTTGTGCCCTTTATTTTGATAATTTACATTCCCTTCCAATAAGGATGCACTGTACCAAATTTGGTTAAATTTGGCCCAGTGGTTTTAGAGAAGAAGTTGAAAATGTGAAATGTTTACAGATGGACGGATGGCAACAGACACCAGGTGGTCAAAAAACCTCACTTGAACCTTTGGTTCAGGTGAGCTGAAAACAGAGAAATAAAATTTAAAATTTTAAGCTCAAATCATGTCTTAATCCCTTTAACAAGATGAAAAATGTATATTGCTTCAATTTTTTTTATAATGTAGTATTCATGGTATTGATTATAATATACCATTGATAGTTTCTTTTTGACTGCAAGCAGGTTTCTGTTGTTAAGTCTATTTACAAGAACTGCCCCCAAACCTGTCCAAATGATTTCAAATTTCATTACACATTTTATTGTGACAGTCATTTATGTTTAATATAAATGACATAAATTCTCAAAAACCTCGTGGGTAAATAGGCATACAAGATTTAACCCCACTTCTCACAGCTAACAAAAATTATATATCCTGCAAAAGATGATGATAACTCAAAAGAAAATGACAAGTTGAATGTACTATTAACTACTGTAAAAGTTAATGAAACAAAGTTGAATAAATTGCATACTTATTCACATCAGTGGCATTTGTTGTTGATAGAGTAGTTATTGCTGTTGTCTTTTTTGTCAACTCATAGCAACCTGGATCTGTACCAAAAGAAAAATACAATACAACTGATCTAGACAAAATGTACAAGTGGCCCCCAAGCAATATGCATTACTATCTACTAGCCTGTTCAAATACAATACTTCTTCTGCACTGAAATTAATATTCACAAAAGGTCACCATTAAAATTGTTTTATTTGCCCACTCCACATCCATTAACAAAAAAGATTTGAACTAAACATGCTTAAAATACTTTTTTTGTAAATCCAAATTTCTGGGGGTGAAACTCATGATTAGATGCTTGCAGTTCTATAATACCATGATTAGCTTTTATATTGTATTCCTGGTGCAACATTTAAAAGCAGAAATTCCACTTACTATCCTGAGGCCCAGATCATTATTAATTATTAATATTAAATATGTTAAACTTAAAGTTTTTAATTAACTTAAATCAGTACTGCTAGAATAGTCATGAACAGATCGATCGACTGCCAAAATAATTCTGAAAGTTAACAACGCAACCTCTTTTTTGGTAACCCTGCATATATCTATGAAAACATCACATAACAATTGAAAGCTTTCGGTGAAGAATCATTTATTTCCATGGGACCAATTTTTGTGGAACTGTATTTTAATTTTTAAATATTCATTGATTTAGATTGAATTTGCACATTTTTTTTCACCCTAAAATAGGGTACCTAGAGGAAGAATGATATTGTGGTGTGAAAATGATTTAATCATGTTATACACTATATAAATTCAGGGTTCAATCATGAATGGTAAACAAGGGGCAAACAGGCCTTAACGGTCACCTGATTACCATAGCCCATACACAGACATATCAAGGAATCTTATATAATTATATGCACTTATTCATGTTGTTTTAAGTTTCATTCTGGAGTAAAGAAAAATTACATGTAAAATACTGTAATGACAACCACCCCCTGTCTGAAATATTTAAAAAAAGGACTATGAAACTCATTATTTTGATGCAAAACTTTAAGATCTGGTCATAATAAAGTGCATGACCTGATATTGAATGGGTGCAAGACTGATAAACACTTATGCCCCCTCCCTTGGAAACATCTGCGAAGAAAACTACGGAAACTACAAATAATTGAAATTTTTACAACTCTGTCCAAAAATGCTCGATTGTACCCAAAATTAAACTTGACCTAGATATTATTATGATAACAAGAGGCCCAGGGGCCACATCGCTCACCTGAGCAACAATTGCCTTAATTCTGATCAAATTACCATTACAGTATCAAAATATCTTGGCAACTAAGTACAATAGATCTTGCTAAAAAAAGTTGAAAATCTGCCAATTTTTATCCACCTCTTTTTTTGGTAAATACCAAGCCCTTTTTGTTGTTGTACCTGTAAGAAGATTTTTCTCTATTCCTATATACTGTGGTTTCATTAATTTTCGTGGGTATCAATTTTCGTGGATTTTCTGAAAACCACAGTTTCAAGGATACATAATTTCGTGGCCAATGATCCTATCAATACAAAATGTTTGTTGAAAGTGAATTTCAATGAACATTTAATTTCAAGGATCAAATTAACAATGAAATCCACGAAAATTGGTATTCAATGAATATTGATGAAACCACAGTACCCCCCCCCCCCCCGCCCCCTCCCATTTCGCGGCCCCCCTTTTCTCTAGGGAATCATGGTTTCATCAAACTTTAATCTGCATAACCTGTGCTTTCACACTAAGTACTGAGTTTGGGACCGAAAACTTTCGCAGAATATTTTTAAAGATTTTCTCTGTATATTCCTATGTAAAAATTCAAACCGCCATCACAGCCCCGCCCTACCACTAGGGACTGTGATTTTGCAAACTTGAATTTACACTACCCGAGGATGCCTCTACACAAGTTTAAGCTTCTTCTAGCCAAATAGTCTTTAAAGAGAAGATTTTTAAAGATTCTCTCAATATATTCCTATGTAAAAAGTCATCCCCCATTGTGGCCTCACCATAACCCCTGGACTATTATTCAAACAAACTTGAATCTATACGATCTGGGGATGCTTCCACTCAAATTTGGGCTTTCCTGGCCTAATAGTTTTGAGAGGAAGATTTTTAAAGATTTTCTCTAGATATAAAAATGTATCCCCCATTGTGGCCCCACCCTACCCCCAGGGACCATGATTGGAATAAACTTGAATCTACATTATCTGAGGATGGTTACACGCCAATTTGAGCTTTCTTGGCCAAATTGTTTTTAGAAGAATTTTTTTTAAAGATTTTTTCTATATACTCCTATGTAAAACTTGATCCCCCAATTGTGGCCCCACCCTACCCCGGTTACCATGATTTGAACAAACTTGAATCTACACTACCTGAGGATGCTTCCATTTTAATTTGAGCTTTCCTGGCCTAATAGTTTTTGAGAAGAAGATTTTTAAAGATTTTCTCTATATATTCCTATGTAAAACTTGATCCCTCTCTTGTGGCCCCACCCTACCCCGGTTACCATAATTTGAACAAACTTGAATCTACACTACCTGAGGATGCTTCCATTTTAATTTGAGCTTTCCTGGCCTAATAGTTTTTGAGAAGAAGATTTTTAAAGATTCTCTCTATATATTCCTATGTAAAACTTGATCCCCCTCTTGTGGCCCCACCCTACCCCGGTTACCATGATTTGAACAAACTTGAATCTTCACTACCTGAGGATGCTTCCATTTTAATTTGAGCTTTCCTGGCCTAATAGTTTTTGAGAAGAAGATTTTTAAAGATTGTCTCTATATATTCCTATGTATAACTTGATCCCCCTCTTGTGGCCCCTCCCTACCCCCAGGGACCATGATTTTAACAATTTTAACCTACACTACCTGAGGGTGCTTCCATTTAAATTTGAGTTTTCCTGGCCTAATAGTTTTTGAGAAGAAGATTTTTAAAGATTTTCTCTATATATTCCTATGTAAAACTTGATCCCCCTCTTGTGGCCCCTCCCTACCCCCAGGGACCATGATTTGAACAAACTTGAATCTACACTACCTGAGGATGCTTCCATTTTAATTTAAGCTTTCCTGGCCTAATAGTTATTGAGAAGAAGATTTTTAAAGGGTACCTGCAGTGCCGGTCAATTTTTGATATAATGGAGATCTATGTGTAAAAACATCATCCTGAAAATTTTACAGCGATCGCATAAGTAGTTTTCGAGATATTTGGGGAAAACCCGATTTCACACCTGAACGAGTTTTGAATCAAGCCGATTTGGCGCGAGATGAACTGTGACGTCACGGGGTCAACGCCGCTGTATGAGAAACTGGAATATCGTGTGAAAACTGTTCGTTTTCTTGCAATGTTTTATCGATATATGAACATTTTTTTCTGTTGTTTTATTTCCTTATCAACCCTGGATGACTAATTATACTGTTGTTTGAGTTTAACCTGTATTTTATCGAACAAAAATGCCGAATTCGGATAATTGTTTGCTTCATGAATTTCGTCAAATGTGTAACACATTTTACATATAAATGCACACCATATGGAGCGAAATGACAATTAATCAAAGCATTATTGTTATAAGAAACATATTTTGTTAATATTGCCATTCTTTCGAATGATTTCCCAGTGACATTATTAACTGATTAATAATATTGATAATACATATTAATGATATTTCGTAAAAGGTAACTCGGGGTCTCTTCCTCGTATAAGGCATAAAATTACAAATGATGTCGCCCGATTATTCAATAATATTGATATCGGACCAATAAAAATCAAAACAGTATGCATTCTTTAACAAACATACACGGGATTATTAACGGATCAAGGCGAAAGTCCAAGATGGCTGCATGATTAAGTCTGTCTCGTATTCTTTTAAAAATACGATAATGGAATTTAATTTTACATTTATTTACATCCTTTGTCAAAATGTTACAGTTTATTTAGATTTCATAATGATTCGTTGTCAGTATTACAATTTAAGCTATACGGAGTTACATGTATTTAAAGAGGTTAATTGCTGACCATAGCGCTCGAAAGAAAGTTGCACTTTATAAAATAAGAAATTATAAAGACCACCGTAATTACTTCCGAAATAATTACTTGATCACATAAAAAAGGTTTCAATTGCTGAATTGTAACTTTGGTCATTATTTTAGTGATTAGATAAGTAACAATAAAGGCATTTACTTCGAACATTAGTTTTACCATTTAATAGTATCATGCATGATTCTTTAATTACTGATTGACGGACTATACACATGTTTTAGCTGACGAATGCTTGATTTTACACAGTCTAATTTATTTTTCTGTTTTATCTTTTAACAATTGAGTAGCTAATTATACACAAATCAATTTACCAGTCTAGAGGTGTGAAACTCTCTTTGTTCACCAGACTCGTGTACCTTGTGTATACATACCCCCAGATACACGTGTGTCTTGAGCAGTGGCTTCGTTAGTTTACCTGTTTACCTGTGTCATTGTCTCGGATCACTCGTGTGTGAAAGATATTATGTAATCAAAAAATGAATAATGAACATAAATCAGCCCATGTAAGCGTTTCAAGATATCGTATTCATCGGTAAAAAGGCGACGAGAATAACAAATTTTAAAATCCTTTAAAAAGAAATCTGATTGTAATAAAATAATAACGGATACAAATTTCTAGATCTACAATACTTAAAATAACAAGATACGTCAAAACATTAGACCTATATCGATCATTTTGGCTGAAAAATCGAATTTAATTTGTATAGCTTTGTAAGGAAATTTCCCTCCCGTTGACCTCGTGACGTCACTTCCGCTGAAGCCTCGTTATCGCCTAATTCTTTTTTCTCTTGATTAAATTTCCCAAAGCAGGTAAAAATAGCCACTTTGAAGAGGCGTAACTCCGTTATTTTTGCACCGATTTTTATGGGGTTTTTTGCATTAAACTTTGGTAAATAAACTCTTTAACATATATTTCACATCGGCTGGGCTGCAGGTACCCTTTAAAGATTTTCTCTATATATTCCTATGTAAAACTTGATCCCCTTCTTGTGGCCTCTCCCTACCACCAGGGACCATGATTTGAACAAACTTTAATCTACACTACCTGAGGATGCTTCCATTTTAATTTGAGCTTTCCTGGCCTAATAGTTTTTGAGAAGAAGATTTTTAAAGATTTTCTCTATATATTCCTTTGTAAAACTTGATCCCCCAATTGTGGCCCCACACTACCCCCAGGGACCATGATTTGAACAAACTTGAATCTACACTACCTGAGGATGCTTCCATTTTAATTTGAGCTTTACTGGCCTTATATTTTTGAGAAGAAGATTTTTAAAGATTTTCTCTATATATTCCTATGTAAAACTTGATCCCCCTCTTGTGGCCCCTCCCTACCCCCGGGGACCATGATTTGAACAAACTTGAATCTACACTATCTGAGGATGCCTCCACACCATTTAAGCTTTTCAGGCCGAATAGTTTTTGAGAAGATTTTTGAAAAATACCAACACATTTTCAATAATTCTCAATTATCTCCCCTTTAAAGAAGGCGTGGCCCTTCATTTGAACAAACTTGAATCCTCTTCACCTAGTGGTGCTTTGTGCCAAATTTGGTTGAAATCTGCCCAGTGGTTCTTGAGAAGAAGATGAAAATGTGAAAAGTTTACAATGACGACAACGACGACAGACAACGGACAAATTGTGATCAGAAAAGCTCACTTGAGCCTTTGGCTCAGGTGAGCTAAAAATATATACAAAATTTTATATGTAATATGTGCATCCTCTGCGAAGAAAATGAATGGAAACTGCAAATAGCTGGAATTTTTCTACGTCCAAGGGGCACAACTTTGTAAAAAATTGCTCAATCGTACCTAAAATCGAACTTGACCTATATATCATTATGATAAACCTGTATACTAAACTTGATTTCAATATGTGCATCCTTTGCGAAGAAAATGAACGGAAACTGTTGGTAAGCCGACTAACACACCGACCAACAGACAGCAGCAAAGCAATATGCCCTCCCTTCTTCGAAGGGGTGAATGCATAATAATTTCCCTGGCATATTTGTTAACTTTCAAGATAGGTTTTATGTGTATTTTTTCATAGATAAACTAAAGTAGGATGGATAGTATACATGATGAATTTAAAACAACCTTCCATCCCCAATCCCCAGGGGCCAGACAGAAACTCTCTCCTTGGGCATTTAACCCCCCCCCCCCCCCAAAAAAAATAACCAGAAACATCTACCTTCTTGTCTCACTTTTCATGCTTCAGGTTTTCAATACTCAACCTTTATTAATTCATCACCATCTGGCATTTATCCAAATATCATTTTACATGTACCGCTTATCACTAGTTATCAGTGATTTTGGTAAGCCAATCATCATGTATTACTTTACTATTAACAAGTCTATTTGTTTATCACTAAATGACCATTTTGGCCACACCCTGCAGTAAGAACCCCTACCCTATACATTATATGACTGTTTTGGCCCTGCCCTAGATTCAAAACCCCTACCTTGGGAGACATAAAAGGATCTTTTGTGAATATCAATTGAATTGACCTATAGGGGATATGGATTTCTTGGAAAAAATCACTTTTGAAAATCGAAGTTTTTTTGTTATTTTCTATTGTACATATTTCTAAATTTTTCGAATTGCATTTTGAACCTATCATGTTGCTCTTGCAATTTTATTATTAATCTTCAAAGTTGGTGAAAACAGCATTTTCTCAGTAAAATGGTACAATTCTGCATGGTTTTTGGTCTAGATATCTTTCAGGACCGCCTGCCCCTAACAAAAATCTAAGATATTTTGATATGTTTTGTTCAAAGGAATAAATTAAGATCATAGAATTTAATTTTTTAAGGGGCACTGGGGGTTGAATTTTGCAAAAAATACGACAAAAATTTTGGAAAGTTCTACACTGATTTCTATCATAGTAGTCTATCTTTACACTGAAGAGTGCAAGTTCTAGATAGCCCAGTAGGTTAAACCGCTAACTCTGTAAATGTAGATTTTTTTTGTGCCCTGGATCAATTCCATCTGTGGGCACATTTTCTTTTTTTCAAATTAACGACATTTATAAACGCATTTTCTTTTTTAAGCAGAATTGTGCATTTTGTATATTCAATTTTGATCTTCTTCCTTTAATGCACCATTGCTCTTTGAATTAAAGATATCGAAGAAAAAAATATATTCTTAACTACATGTAAAAGCAATCAACCGGAACTATACCTTAGTGTAAGCATGCTTAGTTTGAGGACAAGAATCATTCACTGTGTGTAGCTCAAAACAGGTGCCACGTTAAAAAAATAATGCCGAGCAAAAACTGTTGCATTTGCTTTTCCAGAGCATCTATAGAAAATGGTACAATTGTGAGAGAAGTACTGCTAAGTAGATGCAGTCGTTCTTTACAAAGAATGTGTGCATTGGTGACATGTTATGCCAAAAATGCAGGAGGAAGGTTTATAGATTAGAAAAAATGGGGGTGGTTCAGTTAGAATTTGAAATCCGCCCCCTTGTCATCCCAGCATCAGATAAGTCCCTTTATACAAAGGATGCAGCTGTTAATATGAAAAAAAGTTCAGTTGAATCTATGGTAAATGATGATTTTAAGTGTTCGAATGCCTCATAAAGTCCTTCTACATCTTCCTGATATTTCTGTTAAAAAAATTAAGGTGACGTGCATCAGTTGTAGCAAAGAGTCAAAGGGTTTGTGACTTTTGAAATCGCGTCACACGAGACTTTCGATAGTTGCTTTCATGTCCCTGGTTGTAAATAAACGCATAAAAAGAACATGTATCATAGAAAGTAAACTATATACTGAACTTGCAATTCTAAACTTATCGTTAGTTTGATCAATGCTTAAATTGAAAAGTGCTGCTAGAATCGCATGTTGTGTGTTGTTTTGATGCAACATACCGTTTTCCGTGCAAACTTTATAAAAGTTGGGAAGGTTTTACGAGAGCCGGATGAATAACTATTTAATTAAGAAGAACATAGAATTCTAGCAGCGGTTTTGATTGAACTGAGATGTTTTGCCTTCACTTGGTATGTTTATTTGAATTTGGAAACCGTGGGGTAGTGTTGTTCTATCTCATTTTATGTTACTAAGGAATATATGTAAGCTATTTATAGTTGTCACATGATAATGCACCAATGTAATGTACTACCAAATTTTATTGCACTGACATCTATTTTAAAGGATAATACTAAGTTTTTGATCTTATTTAAAATAGTCTATTAATTTCACGATTTTGAATATAACAGTCAAAATAAGACACTAAATTGCCCATATGCTTCCTTAACACCGCAGCGCACAGAAAAGAAAAACTTTACTTTTGGACACTATAAATATGAACTAGTTTACGATAATTTGGAGACGCAATGAAAATGAGAAATTATTGAGCCTTGGTCAAATTTTAGAATTATAAAACTGTAAAAATTATGCTTGTCAGCATCATTGTCATTATAATGAGTAATGCTTAACAAGTTCAAACAGCTGGTGAAGGACCCGTACAGTGGGAACAATGGGTGACACTCAGTTACTTGTATCTCATTTATGACATGTTGTCTCGCAGTCCAGTAGTATTAAACATTCTGGTCTTAACATGATGGATAAAATAAATAATTATCATGAATTTATTCAATATATGTTTGTATTTCGCTTTTTAAAACACCCAGTTCTGTATTTAGCACGTGCGTAAGGTTAGAACTAAATAAATGGCTTCATAATAACATCTGCTAAGACCAATTTTAAAACCCGTCCGTCAAGCCGGAAAATTCCGAACTCTTGAAAACTCGAACTCTTGAAACCTCAAAGTTTTTCCCTGGTCCCATGGACTTCGAGCTATCGAGAGTTACCTGTATTGAATTCCGGATAAATTGAAATAACCTGAATGGTCCCCTGCATTTCAATATATATAGAGTTGGCTGTATGTTCATAGATGAGTAGAAAATTGAAGTAACATCTAAAACTTACACTTGTAGGCATCTGTTGATTGGTATCCAAGTGGACATGGATTTTTTGTAAACTGTGTACAGTTTGTTCTGAAGCTTTGTTGAATAATATTTCCACCTAAATTGTATTCTGTACAGTAACCTGCAAATAGATACATTGTAAGCATAACAGTTTGTATCATTAATAAATCACTATATTATATAGCATGATATTTAATTTATATTCTTTTTAATTGTAGGGTAATTAAATATTATTTTTAATATTACACTTTAATTTAAAGATTATTGTTCAAAAACGAATTCCAATATATGGCATGCCTTAACAAAGAGTGTCTTAAATTCTAAGCCTCTACAAGGTATAATTGCTGAGAAATCTTTGACAATTTTTTTTATGGACAGACAGACACATTGATGGACAGACAGAAACAGTATGATAAAACAGGATACCCCACCTCCTAAGGAGCAGGGGTATAACAGATTGTTTTGGAGGTCCTGAGAGAACAGTCGCATAATAGACTTGAAATTGACAAGATTTTTAAATTTGGTGTTGAATTTTTACATTCTAGCTATATGTATCTTTACTCATGATCAATGTGGGGTTAGAACCAGCGACCTTTGGGTTACTGGTCTAATCTCTATGACCACTGAGCCATGTGTTGCACTTATAAATGTTGGGCCCTGAAGTATTTCTTTTACTGATTAGTTAAGTGGTATTAAATGTATTAACAATGTAAATTTGGTTACCTTATTATTTAATCATAAAATAGAATTTCATCTTGCCTGACTCTAAAGTGTTTTTTTTTTTTTTTTAATTTCCTCAAAGTGTTCCACAATATTATATTTTGTAAAAAAAAAAATATATAATGTTATACATAGAAGGCCAATATAATTATTGTTTGTTCGGAATTGCCTCCCGCCTCATTGAAATACCTCCAACTTTTTTTATATGGATATTTTTATTTTTACCAATTTTCAATTAGTTAAATTCAAGTTAAAAAAAAAATTCCCCTCCCTCTTTCCCGGGTCTAGAAACCTCCAGCCGGTGATTCAAAACGAACAATTTTTTAAGGATGGCCCTATTTAAAAGAAATATAAAGATCCTACATAATTAATATTGTTGCAAGTCTCTCTGGAAAATATCTAAGTAAAAATAGAGGGTTTATACATTATTGTGCCATAAAACATGTAAAATTAGCTAATATATCAAATCCTACCCGACACTATGATCCTGCTATAGGCGCATACTTCTAGCGTCTGATTAACAAATGCATTGATGACACAGTGATACACAAGACTCCTAGGTTCATCACAGTGACTGGCATAGACTGAGCAGTTCTTTCTCACTGCAGCCTCCCTCCATTGCTCCTCAGTGTCAGGACAGTCATCTACAGCCTGCACAGTTGATCTTGATACTGAACAGGAGTCACTTATTGCTATTGATTCCTGAAAGAGAAAGATACATACTGGGTATATTAATATAAAATAGACTGAAAGTGTATGAGTATAAGACCCTTTAATGGTACCTTTAAATTCTTACTAGATACAGATTTTCTTCTCGGTAAGAACAGAATTATAGCTATAAGTATCATAGTTCATGTGTGCAACCATTTTATTCCATGTAAGTTCTAGATATTATGATTTCATACACTGAGCTAGTTCAGCATGAACTTTGAATTGGTACTTATGTTAGTGAGATAAATCAATGACAGAATGCTTTAACTTTTAATAAATAATGCATACTATACATAAAGACTGCAAATAACCAGAAAAGAATTTACTACATACAGACATATAATTGAAAGATTTACAAGAAAAAATGTCAAAATGTTTACAATATTATGTGTTTATTTGTTTTATCAATAAAATTGAAGTCCTGATTGATATAAATGTTTGACAGGTTGGATCTTTTAAAATTATATCGGACAGGTATTATAATAGATATTTAATATGTATAAATAGGTAAAACTGTCTACTGGTCTGTAAACAATATCAAAGACAAATAAACACAACGTACACTCTGTATTTTAAATGGAAAAAGATAAACAATAACACAGATTTGAGAGATCCCTATCACCTTTTACTATCATGATACATGTATAAGATCTTAGACTCTCTACTATTTAAACAGGTCATGGTTTTATCTAATCCATGAATCAAGTTCTGGCATGCTTCCAATACAAATATACTTAATTAATCTACTCAGGTACTAAACACATCAACTTCTAAAGTGAACTTTATTTATTTTACAACAATTGATAAACAAGTTCTACAACTTATATTAATATCTCTTGTTGGCACGGATGTTAGCGCGAGGGGTCATTGGTGTGGGAAGAAGCCGGAGAACCCGAAGAGAACCCATATGTCCAAGCGGGCAACCGCCATACCCTATCATATACAACCACTGTCGATCACAAAGATCGAACTCCGTGAGAAGTGAGTGCAATGTCCACTACGCTACTTGGACACATCAACTTCCATCATTTATCCCACAGTTAGGTATTTATACATTAGGAAATAATGATTTTTTTCTTAATGTTCAATATTCTTTTTAAAAATACAACTAAATAACATATTCAAAAGAAAAAAATGATATCATACATGTATATGTACTTAATGGAAGAAGAGGCCCTTGTTGTAAGGTCGAAAGAATCATGCAAGGGATTCTTATAGTAGGGGGGGGGGGGGGGTGGGGAGTGAGTTAGTATGCCCCTCCCCCCTCTGAAAAATTCAACCTTAGAAAGTTACTGCAAAGTGGCCTCTAACAGCCCCTGATGAACAAAATTATCCTTTGGATCCCCCTGGGGAATTAGATCTGTGCATGGGGATGACCAATTTATCAAACAAATAATTACCCTGTAAGTGCCTTTGAGTGGATCAGGAAGTCATACATGTACTGAATAACTATATGTATACATGTTAAATGATTTGCCATGTTAAAACCTATGCATCATACATTAAAGCAGTAAATGACTGTTAAACAAATTAAATAGGTAAACAATCTTTAACATTGTTTATACCACAGTAGTCTCCTAATATTTTGAACACACATGTATTCCTTCACTTCACAATTTAAACAGACTTGTCAATACGGTCATTCAAAGTCATTTATTTTAATAAATGTACTAAGTCAAAGAGCTTATATTATAAAGATGATTTAAAGAAGCTTATCAGTAATCTTTGACCATCTAATCTTTGACCATCATGCTCCAATGGAATCAATAAATAAATTTAAATGTCAGACCTATACCTATATATACATGCAATAAAAGCAGTTCTATTACATTAAACTTAATTGAACACTTGCAAGGTGCCTTATACAGACCACTTCATGACAATAAGTATAAACAGTACATAACACTTAAGCTTCAAGTGTTTTTAACCGGGAATTAGAACATGACCCACTTTTTCATCCAATCAGCAGTCACTATATTTCCTATTAAGTGATGTTTTTAATCATTAAGAATTTCGTTAAGTTTACAGCAACGTCAAATTTCGATTGACAGCTTAAAAAGCGGTAAACAAAAGAGAGATAATTGATTAGTTTAGAAATTTTGATCAGCTAATGAAAAAAGGGGTTATGTTCTAAGTAAGTTAGATCATATTAAGTTAAATTTACGCGATTAAGAAGGGGCTCGGTTGCTTCCCTCCCTCCATCTCCATCTTAGTTGCATAAATCTTACTCAATATGATCTAACTAACTATTACCTAAACAATGAAAGTTGATGATACTGCACACTGTTAACATGGTTAACTTAATTGACACAAATGTTTAGCAAAAAGAATCCAAAACTTGACAGTCAGAGAAATTTAAATTTTGAAACAAGTAAGATTACACTTCATATGTTACCATTAACAATACCTTATTAATCACTTATAAATCTATGCCATTTAGTCCTCTTATTTTCTGTTCTTGTAAGTGAGAGATGGGTGTGTATTTATATATTCTTTTTAATATTAATTTAGATTTAATCTTTCATACATGTATCAAATCATTTTAAATTTTAAAAGCTGGCATTGAGGCAGCAGTGCTTGGATTAGATAGAATGTTCTATCGTTAAGATTAGCTAGCATATTATAGATTAACTCTGGATAATTATTGAGATGTACTCAAAGTAGCATCTTAAACAAATATCAAAAATGTGCAGATTGGTCACCATGGTCACATATTTTTATTGCATGACAGCCTTTTCTCCTGTGGAAGAAGACGGTTAGACATTTGGTATCTTACACTTTGATACAATGCATGGCATGAGCAACGCGACGCAAAAATATTTACCCAAAGTCCATGTCCAAGTATTACAAACAGCATTGCGATCAAGTTTAATCGCATGCGATTCTGGAATCCACTCATTATTGTAGCTGATCTATCTTTCTATTTTAAAAAAAAAAATTTGACGAAAAATGGACAGAAAAGTATTCTTAGCATCTAAAATGTACGTGAAACAATGATCAGAATCATGGGGTATTATGGCCACTGCACAGGTTTCGGTTTCTAATCATGAGCATTTTTTGGAAAAATTAAATAAATGCAAAGAAGCTTTGTACAATGTACTTACTGATAAAATAATTAAAATAAACTAGATTATGTGGTTTTTCTGACCAAATTTTAGAAAAAGTTCTTTGTTACCGAGTGCGACTAAAATGGGCAACAAAATATGGGCCGGATTCCATAGTGAAATTACAATCGGCTATCTTTAGAAAAACTGTTTACTTGTAAAACTTTCAGCGGAGACATTTTATGTTGTTATAGATAAGTACTTTTGAAGTTTTCATGCAGTACAAATACGTAAAATTCCAGCAATCTACAAAAACCCGATTTTTGAAAATCCCGGCTCGGACCGCATATCGCTACCTTTTTAGTTATTCCATTCGGCAAACCTCGGGCGATTCCGTAACATCGATACGAATCAGTTTAATTAAGGTGTGGTGCATGGCGACTAGCCTGTGCATTACAGATGGGAGCTCTAACTCGTTCGGCACCTGACTTTGAGCGTCTATTTCATACCCGCATCGTATGGATCTGGTCTACCTCCGATGAAATAAAAATATGCTTAAAATTACTTTTGTAAGATTGGCTGTGTCAGTGTTTGTAAAGACGTAATAAAAAAAACACATTACATTAAATATAATGATAAAACCACCTGCTTTTGATGAATGATTTCAAACTACTCGACCGTAAACGTAGAAACGGGACCAAGCACACCCCCCCCCCCCCTTTTCATCAAAGTACATGTATATCACAAAAGGAAAATAAGTTTTGGTATCTAGATCTCCTTTAATTGTTAAAAATCTAATGCTTGCGATGTTAGGGTACGCAGATCCGCAACATCCCACAAACCCCTTTCGAAAAAGACTATTCACAGAGAACTACGGCAACCATATTACAAGATTTCCATTAAGAAATTTTCAGAATGTTATTATTATTTAAAGTAAATCCTGACAGAGCACGTCAAACATATACAAGTACACATGCGCGGATCAAGGGGGGGGGGGAGGAGGGGATTTATTATTTTTATTATTATTTTATTCGGAACCCCCCCCCCCCCTCCCATAAACACAATAACCCCCCCCCCCCCCCCCTTGAAAAAAATTCCGCACATGTTAAAAATAAATTTATATACCTATTAATAAGCTAATATTTTATTTGGCTAATTCAGCTGGCACTGCCGGATCCGGTATTTCGCTCAACCATGCATGTATGTTACATACGTATGTCTGCAATCTCTCAGCTGTATGCCCAAACACTGTTGAATTGAAATGAATTGATGTTTAAAAACAAAATAAAACTTATGATTAATTCATATAATTTTAAAATATCGATTCTAGAAACTATTTATTTTACATTGTACATGTATCTGAAATCTAGGTAATAAACCTGTTATGTATGGACTGTTGTGTATGGACTATTTTTATATGTAGAATCTATCTTTTAGGCATTTCTATCTAATATCTGTAATCTTGTATGCCCTCTGGGCCCAAAATTGGAAATAAACTATTATTATTACTATTATAAACCTGTTAAAGCATGCAGCAGGACACCGGATAGCGCAAATGTTTAAAAACAAATTTTTAAGAGAGAAATGCTATCCACAGGATCCGTGACCCTACAGTAAAAATTACTAAGCACAAATTTGTATATTTTGAAAATGTACCTTCTTTAAAGCCAGATGACACGTTCCTCATATTTACATAACCTTTTACAGGAATTTGTTATTGATTTACTACTACTACTACCTTGACAAGCTTTCTTGCAAAAAATGAGGGTACCTTAATTACCAGGCATTTGTGCAAGATACTAGAATATGCAATTTGATTCCAATAAATCATTTTAAAAATGATAATAAATAATAATGATTTTCATTTTTTGAGGAACGTGTCGTCCGACCTTCAAGGAAACTAATTAACAAAATCCTTCTTAAAAACATTCATGTAAATAATTACTTATTGTACTCATGTTGAAAAAGATAACGGATAGAACTTCATTATCATGTTTAGGTTATTACAATTGACCGAAATGTCATGCACCAATAAATTAAAATTTTAGGAAAAAAATCTATAGAGCATAAATTATGCGTATAAACATACTAACTTGTATAATTGAAAATAGTTATATAACTATATAATATAATCATTCCACATTATATCGCTTGCATATACATGTTTACTCAATACACATAAGTAACATACGAGATTTTGAACCCTTTTCCACGCAGACATCTTCCCCCATATATCCAGACTAAGTAAAAATATGTATTTTGAATAGTTGGTTTTTACACTCGCTTGCCTCTTTTCTTCCCCGCCATATCAGATATTGACGCATTTCGCAGCACGAAAACATCATTTCTGTAAAATAAAAATAGTGTAAAGCATAATTAAAATGCGGGAAGTTTTAGCAAAGAAATGAATTCCTTTACAATGGCAGTGGTATATGTAGCACATCTCTCACCTTAAACACTTGAGAAGACACATGTAGTTTTATATACACGCATGCTTATATTTCAAGATTTAATGTTCTTAATTTTTTTGTATGAAGAAAGTATATCTGGTGTATCTAAGTCGATAACCTTTACGGTACAGTGTACATACTGAATAGTTTAGAACATACCGAGAACCAGTGCATGGGTTTGACATTTTTTCCAATTATGATAATCGACGTTCTCTGTTAATGCTCAATTAACATAGAAAACATAAATAATAATTCAAAAGACGGAACACTGCTAGACACTCTGGGAAGCAGCATCTAGGATCAATAGGACATATATTGGCGTGTGTGTGTGTGTGTGTGTGGGGGGGGGGGGGGTTATGCCTTTAGCTGTGCATTTAAACAATAAAAATGCCTTCTTTGGTGATCGATCAATGCGGGGTATGACGGTACCCGGGTTACGTTATTTTTCATTTATTTTTAACAATGAACGCTACATGTACCTGTATAAACCTCATGAACCATCAACGCATTGTATTAATTGTCTATATTTACATCTTTTTATTAACCAATGAAGAAATCTATCGTATACCTAAAAAGTAAGTAAAATTATCTAAATAAATTTCAGTAGATGTACATAGACACAACACTTTTTGCATTCTATTTACATGCACGTGTTACATTTTTTTCTCAGATGTTTCTAGGTGAATAAGGGAATGACTTTTTACATTCACTTAAAAAGTTTACATTTGTGTCATACTGAGAAGAATTTAAATGAAACAGTATTAATTAGAATTAACAATATGATATGAAAGTGGCTTACATTTTATTCTAAGATACGTTATGAAACTTTTGCGAAACAGGTATGACAAATTTTAGGTACTTCCTAAGTTATAACTTAGGCATATCTTAAGTTCTATCTTAGGAAACATCTAAGGAAATCCTTTGCATCTTGAGGACGATTTTGCATATATATATATATATATATATATATATATATATATATATATATATATATATATATATATATATATATATATATATATATATATATATATATATATATATATACACACACACACGATAAGTCGATAACCGAGATTAAAGTGATAATAGTGTATACGTACATTTGTATTATCTAATAGCTTTGGGTACTAATATTCCGTGAACTGAATATTTTAGTTTAATTACTTATTATATATATCTGAATGGATATTGTTTTACAAGCACTTCTTCTTCCTTTTAAAAAGGGGTACCAAGTACAGATTATATACGTTCTTGTGTTTTGTTTCGTTGATTGACATTTCATGATAGTTTATGCACGTGTATCCTTAGTAAACAAATTTAAGTCTAGTAGCATACTGGCATGATACATTTTGTACAATATGACATCAGATAAGAAAAAATAACTACTTTGCATATTTTATAGAAAGGTGGAATCAATTCACATTTACCTATAGTTGCCCGAATAACCGACTTCCATACATGTAGATAAAGAGAAACTCTAGCTGGGGGAATGCATCATAATCTGAGTTTGGTATGAACGTTAGCTTATTCCTACCTTTACGTATACATATGTAACTGCTGTTTTCAATCCTTAAGTCACATGAGCAATTCTAGAAATGGAACCCCTTCCAACCCAGGCAAACATAATTATTATCAGAACGGTTAGCTTTTTCCGATAGTGTCACGTTCAATTCTGTCAGCTACGTTATGCATATTAACAAGAAATTGCGTGACAACAATAACATCACATTGTTTGTCCAATGGGGAAGAGAGGGGGAAAAACTTAAAATTTCTTGTTCTACATGTATATACCGATGCATTATGAATCTAGTATATACACAAGTATGTAATCGTAAGGAGTTGGGTTCGCTCTTCTTGTAGTTGTACCAATCGGTGTTTTGGATTTTTTTTAGATAAATGTTTATTAGTAGAAATATTCATTTATAAAGTGGTGTATATCGATATTTAATAGTTTGCCCACTGTTATATCTAAATTCCAACACATAGATAAAATGTCCACTAGATCTTAAAACGATTGTGCCCAGCGTAATTAACAACAAGTTATAATAAGTTATAAAGACATGAACTTGGTTCAGTGTAACTACATGAATCAAATACAGTGTGGCGTAATAAACAGCAAGTTAAATTGTTCAATGTAATGTGAACTTGGTTTAGTGTAACTATCAAATGCAGTATATATGTTGTTGAGGGCTCTTTTTTAATGAAGTCTGTTCTCAAATAATACATGAATGCCACTGTCGCTGTCATTCAATCTTAAAGAGTGAGATACCTGATCATGAATGGTAAAAGATTCCAAAGTTGTTTTGCATTTTGTTACCTATATATTTATTCGTGGTTGAAATATCAGCCGAGGTATAGTGTGCATGATTTACTTCTTTTTTTTTTTTAGGTTTTTGGGAGGTAAAATGACACGAGATAAACATTGTCCGCCAGTCGCTTTTGTGTCCTTTTATGGTTGGCACGGTTTAACTCTTACATGAACCTGCATTTCTCATTTCGGTAAATTTCAACATTCATCATGATAAAGAAAACACTGCATGGTTAGGAAAATATGATTGATTTAAAATACCCGTTCAATATGTCCTATACAAATTTAGAGCAAGGTTAACTTGACTGTAAATATTTAATCTAGGCATGTCTTTATATAAAAAGTATCACTGTTTAAACCTCAATTTATTGATTTTGCCTTTGCACCCCCTGAAAAGTATACTACCGGTAGTACATGTACATCATTTCAATTCAAATAGCAGAATGCTAGTAATTGGTGCATCACCGCTGCGCAAGTTTACGCTATTTAATCTTATACCGATTGTTTGGAAACAACACTCCTTTTACTTCTTCCATGTAAATGAATTATAGTAGTTAACCTTGGATGACCTTTAAACAACTTTGATTAATATTCATGTCTGAAGAATTGTTTATCATGAAAGCAAAATCTACTTTATTTGTTTGAATTTAATTGCCTATTTAACAGTGGAGTAATTGTATATGATTTCGCTAATTGTCTGTAAAATACATATATTTCATTTCAACTTTGGTTATGTTAATGAAGAAAAAAAAAACATTGTTGATTGTTATACTTTCATATTAAATACTGAAATCTGATTGGTTAAGACGCAGTTAATAATATTTTCTATTACCCTCAGCGTTAGCAACGCACTAAGCAACGGGTAAAATTAAAAATGTTACATGCGCGAAAATTATGCACGTACGGTTCGCTGTAGAATTCACGTTATTCCTATATAAAAGCAGTAAAATTTTCTTAAAAATTAAGACATTCAGTATAACAAAATAAATAATGCCTGTTTGGGAGGATAACAGTTGAAATTAACACCCCTCGAAAACCATTGTCAACCTCCGCTTCGCGTCGGTTGACAATGGTTTTCTCGGGGTGTCAATTTCAACTGTTACCCTCCCAAACAGGCACTATTTATATACTGTTAAATATTTACACTAAGAATCTACACGGTCACAAGACAAACTCTGACCCGCAGGTAATACCGACATGCAACACACATTTACTAGTCGCAATTTACATCCATATATAAATTTCAATTCAATCATTTATTTGATTTCAGTCGTTGAAATCATATATAATGTCAGTTAGCAGTAAGTCTGTCGCTCCCGGTCTGGAAAAAAAAATTCGGAATAAATCAAAACTAGCGAAATTTTTTGCGACATAAATTACAACTTTTTAAAACGTTTACGTACAGAATTGTAGTTCCCAGATCGTCTATCCGAATTTTTCAGACCTGGAGGTACAGACCTGTAGCTAAACGTCAGTTAGTTAATAAAGATCATTTTGTTCCATAGCGACCTTGGTATAGCCATAATACGATTCGGTGTCTTTAGACATCAATCAACAGAAACGTTTGACGTGTCAAACTGTTTTATAGACACACTGTAAACCAATAAGGTGGACCCCCCTCTCTCTCTCTCTCTCTCTCTCTCTCTCTCTCTCTCTCTCTCTCTCTCTCTCTCTCTCTCTCTTAAAAGCAAGTGAAATAAAACCTAAGCATTCTAAGTGTAATCAAGAGGCCCAAGGGTCTTCTCGGTGACCTGGGTAACTGCAGTGTGGAGTTTGCAATGTATATTCATGTGCATTTTAATTAATTACAGGGCTAATGAAATCATTTTTAATATTCCGAGACGGTTTAATCCAATTAACTTTCTAATTCTAAAAACAAATATTGAAAAAATTTAGCATAACACACTGTGACATAATTGAACAAATCTTAAGTACAAAAAATATATAAGCAGTCGGAATTACACCACCCCACCCTATTAGATATTTAAAACCCTGCCCTAAAATGTAAAGACAGTGCTCCTGTATGGCTCAGAAACATGGAGGATGAATGTATCTACAACAAACAGGATCCATACTTTTACCAACTCATGTCTGAGACGTACCCTCCAGATCAGATGACATGACAAAATAAGTAACACAGATTTGTGGCAGAGAACAAGCCAAGCTCCTATTGAGGAAGAAATAATGAAGAGAAGGTGGGGGTGGATAGGGTATTCACTACGCACCACAAGATAACATCATGAGGCAAGCCCTATCCTGGAAACCCCAAAGGAAAACGAAAGAGGGGTAGGCCAAGAAACACCTGGCGGAGAGATTTAGAGACGGATATAGAGACTGAACAGATTGCACAGGATAGAGGGGCATGGAGAAATCTTGCCAGCGGCCTATGCCCCAGAAGGGGTAGCAGGCATAAGTAAGTATGTAAGTCTTCCTCATTATAGCTATACGTACTTAGTTAATGAGCTTTTAAAATACCCAGGAGCAACGGAGAAAATTTACAAAGAATTAATGTATTTTCACTATATAATCATTAGAGCCTCGCCCTAGAAACAGAACCCATGATCCAGGGGCCATAAAATTCACAATTTTGGAAGAGGCATACTATGTACTTAGTTTACACCAGAACCTGTGACAATGGGGCCATAAATTTCACAATTTGGTAGAGGGTTCAATGCTTTTTACCAACAGTTTAACTGTTTGATGCCCAGGAGTAAAAAGAAGATTTTTAAAGATTGCATTAATTTTTATGGTTTTTGATGGTTTTACTCCCACCCTCAGCTCCCCCCCCCCCCGGGGGGGGGGCAGGGGCCATGAATTTCACGATGTTTACTCCCGTTCATCCATAAATGCTTTATGCCAAAATTGATTAAAAGCGGTTCAGTAGCTTAAAATGTTTAAATGTTAACGCACGACGGACGACGCATAACGCACGACGGCGGACGAAAACAGATAGCAATAGGTCACCTGAGTTAAGCAGATACATGTAAGATCTTCCAAATATCGACATTACATATGCATATGTACATTTGACTCGGTTCAGACATGTTGATTTATTTATAATTTTCGTTTACTTGTAATTCATTTCAACAGTGGGGAAATGTGCATCAAAAAGATCAAGTATAGTATCTCAATTCTGTATTTTGTTAATACCGATAATTTATCAATACCATCCACAATCTGGCGATAGCTAGTGGTAATAAACCGTTTGTTATGTTATACGTATATTCTGTTCTTACCTTGAGATAATTTGATCTACACCCTTTTCTTCAATGCTAGAACTTCTCCTGTTTGGCGAAAAATAGAACTGTGAAAGAAGCAAACTTTCTGCTTCTTCATGCAGAACGCAAATACAGATTCACTGAACATTTGCAAATTAATAGATCCCTACCGAGATATCTGTCTCCATTATTCAACGCCAATTTGATTAATACTGATGTTATCTATGTTTTATTTGTATTTTAACACCACTGAATAGTCCGTTGAGATGTCACTTTAAGCGGTTCTCTTTCGATATAGAGTAAGTGTATTTCAAAGGAAGAGAATTAGACAGGTAATGTATGGAAGGGAATCAACATTTTTCAATCCAAATATCTTCGAGTTAAAAAAGTTTTAAAAAGTCCCAATTAATCTGTCTCAATTTGGCTTCTCGGTCGCCTATGATCTTTCTACACTACTGTTTTGATAAAGCTCCAAACGAACCGAATATATAGAAACATCTAAGATTCTCTCTCTCTCTCTCTCTCTCTCTCTCTCTCTCTTGTAGTTTGTAGTGTCACTAAATCATATCCCTAATTGCTTCCAATCAGCAATCGGTTATATGGGGCGCAAAGCAAAGAAATACTAACCATGTAAAGCGAATTATTATAGCCAAATGAGAAAAAAATAAACTAAACACAACTAAAAAACATTCTGTTTATGTTTAAATAGTGACGTACCTATCTTGGAAAAAACCAAGTCAAAACGGATTGCACGAGCCTATAAATAGGTACAATCATGGCATATCCCCTGATCATTCCAAATTAGAACACCTGAAACGTCAACAGAAAAAAATTGACATGTATGGATACAAGAAACAAAATCAAAGTGTACTATATGTACATGCATTAAAACGCAAGTAGATTGTTGAACATACGCACATCTGCATTGTAACTTGTCCCTGTTTAGATTTCACACGTGAACCCACCTGCTTGCATCTGTGTAATGTGTCGATACACCCATGACTGTCTCAATGTCTCTTAATTTTACATCGAAGTAAAAGATATCGGTTTAAGCAAGTTCAGCACGTTACATGTCTTGTTAAAAACCAAACGTCAAACATAACAAAATCGACCTCCCTTGTAATAACTTAATTGAAGTCGCATATCTCTCATATTGAACGAACGTTTAGAATGATAATCCACACACACGCCTTAAAACCAAGATTCGATAGAGGAACAATTCAAACTTCAGTGAGATCGATGCCGATGTCGGCTTCTAAGAGTCTAAAAAAGGATATATCACGAGGTACGATTTCTGTGCTGTATGATGTCCCAGCATTAACATATAAATCCACTCCGCGACTCCTGCATGCCGACAACACAAGCTTTGGAAATGTTACAATTGACAATTGACGGTTCACATTCGTAAGTTAAAAAAGTAGCAAAAGTGACACAATATCCTGTTACAGAACACATTAAACACACAGGTAAGAATTGACTGGGTACATATGTAAAATAATTCCCGTGTTCTATAACGAAGAGGAATATCACATGAACACCTGTCAACTTTTATCACATTTTGTAGCTTTGCATCCTTCAGAAAATTTTGATAACCTTTCGTGTTATGAGGTGTATGTTTTATCTACAATGCAAAACGCCTCGATGGTCAAATGCTCTTAAACTGATTGACTGGTTTTATCACAAATCATATATCTTTTCAATTAAATCAATTTTTTGTAGAACTGTACATCTGTGTCTCCACTCATTTTGATAAATTTACATTCCACATATATTTTGCATGTAAAGCTACTGCAGATATAGCAGCATAACATAGTCAGGGTACTAAAAGGTTAAATCACGAGTTTTAATTGTGACGTCACAAACCTTGAACGCTGATAAATACAACGTCACAAGCGAAAATCAAACGCGCGTTATTCAATTTGTAAGCCCACACCGTTGCAGTTATGAGACTATATCTTTCAAAAAATAAGGATGCAATACTTAAATAAAAGCAGTAAGCACAGAATATATATACATATGTCGCTGTTAATGCCCGGCATTGCATACTCTGACAGCAAATCTAAATAAACTTTTGCTTATAGGTTTATAATTATGGCCGTTTATCACCAATTAGGACCTACACAAAACTCGTTTAGCTTACTGAATTCATTTCACATTTACGTTATTTCAAAGTTTTACAGACACCCCGCTCTCATACGTTAAACAGATTAAAAGATAAAAGCATAATTATCAACCAGGTAATTTGATTCAACTTAATTCAAAGGTAGGAGTGACAAATAATGAATACATAAGTAGCTACTATAAATCCATCTGAAAACCAGAAGATAAGTCACAGGGAGATACAGAGACCAGAATCATCGTTGCTTCTTTTTTCTTCTTTTTTTTTGGGGGGGGGGGGGGGTTACAGCGCGAGGAGTCTTGTGTTTGTTTACAAACAACGGACTGTAACGAAATAATTTGCACGCATGCTGAGATCTCTATGAATCTATCTTAGGACTAAAATAGACTTGAGGCACTTTTTCGGTCAAAGTTGTGTTTACGAAAGAATCTTAATTTAAGAAAGTTTCTTAAACTTATGACATATCCTATGTCGGGCAATGTTTGGGACAATTGTCACGCTCATGTTATTACTCATCTGGCGAAATCGGTGTATCAGACGTGACAAAGTGTTTAGGGACATTGATAATTCCTATGATTATCTGGATGATGAAGCCATTATGAGAAGGTATTAGTATCATAATAGACTATCAAGGTCCCTAATCCATGATTCATGTGTACATTTTAGTCGCACATCTCTCACTGTATTCGCTTTAAAGGGGCATGGTCACGATTTTGGTCAAAAATGATTTGTCCGATTTTAATGTTTACAATGCTTCAGTAGGTAGTTTTTAATAGGCAACTAAAATTTGAGTATAATCCGTTGATTTATAAGCGAGTTACAGAGCTTACAATTCTTTGCTATGTAAACAAAGCTCTTGTTTATATTTTGAATGTTGAATTAAAAATTCTAGTTTTAGACCAGAAATAATTGTGTTAAACGTTAGGAACTGTTTATTTATTCTTAAAATGAAAAGGAAGATAGACAAATCAGCTTGAAAAAATATTTTTGACAGGTATATTGAACCTACGTAAACAAAAACAGGGCACGAGCCTTGTTTACATGACAAAGAATTGTGAGCTTTGGATCTAGCTCAAAATTATTCGCCTGACTCTCAAATTTCACATGATTATTATAAATACATTCCTAAAGCATTGTAAATAATAAAAACAGTAAAATTGAATTTGACCAAAATCGTGACCATGCCCCTTTAAAATCCATAAGCCAAGATTTTAAATGTGTATTGGGGCCCAGTTGCTTTTTGTGAGTAATTAAAAACACCGCACTGTTTGTAATTCAATTAATAGTTTCAGTGTGGTCCTCTCGGATTGCAAGTAAGAGCAACTCGATAAAAAACTTATATCTATGTGCTTTATATACAGTGTTCCGAACGCAGCAACCCAAGCATGCATTGCGTAATGTATTACATTTGACAGTTCATATTGTTACAAAAAAAGAAGACTGACACATACATGTTGATATCAATTTACAGAAAAAATTATTCGGTATTCCCTAGGCATCTTAAAGATAGTCCAAATGCAGTTTAACGTTCATGATAAATTTATACTTTAGAATCAAATTAATTTTATATTCCCTTGTAGCTTACAAGTATGATGAATGATGTAAATGTATGATCATTTGATAAGAAAATAAATCCTCGATCACCTTTAAGAGTTTGGCGAATTGATTTTGCTTGTGCAGATATTTGGTTGCTAAGATGCACATGCTTCTGACTTTCATAGGTTAAAAGAAATTGTTTTACTTGAATGTTTATCGATTGAACTGAATATACAGAATGCACAAGTCATGCTTCTGACTTTTATAAGTTAAAAGGAATTGTTTTTTCACTTGAATGTTTATTGATTGAATTGAATATACGGAGGGAGTATATGTTTAGATTTAAGATAAATATGCAATGTAATATACATGTAGTTTTGTAGTCACTTAAAAGTTTCCAATTCTAGTACATGTGGATATGCATTGTTCCCAGCTACGGTAACAACAATCAGCAGCTATCTGAAGTCTAAAAAACCCTAAAGTTAATTTAGACATCATTTTATGTATTTAGGACTTGTTAATTCTGTTCTCGAATTATACATATATGTATTAAATCACCTGTTGTTATTATGTAATCCTCACTTAAAGACTTATTGCGATTTATCTGTCAAAAGAGATTTGAAAGGTTTTTTGGCCATTTAAACGCCGGTGTAATGAAGTATAATGACCCCCGTAGAATAATGACCGGGGGTCATTTTTCTACGTAGAATGATGACCCCCCTAGCTGAAGAAAAATTGGATTTTTCTGAAGAAAAAAGACCCAGGGGTTGTTTTTCTTCATGTTAAACATGAAGAAAAATGACCCCCATAGAAAAATGACCCCCCCCCCCCCCCCCCCGTAAACATGAATAGAAATTGGTTACCCCGTATCCAAGATATGACTTTGAAATTACTTAATTTTTCACTCTGTTCAACTGATTTTGAAGTTATAAACACCGATCTTGTAAATAAATCGCTGTACATTGTATATAGTTTTTCCTATCCGTAGCAAGCACACGCAAAACTCTCTTACATTGCCACAAATTGATTGTTAACAGTTACGTCACTTCTCTCGTCGACAAACGGCGGGAAATGACGCATATAAAGAAAAATTCATACACAATGAGGATATTGTGTGATAATTTACGAACAATAATCATGAAAGAATAATTGTTGTAATGATATAAGCAATATTCATTGGTGAATGAATTGTCAATCGAAGAATGATACATGTATATATCTTTATGGAAAAAGACTTAGGGGCAGGTAACGTAGGAATATGAATACTTCTAATTACATTTCTTGGGGAAAGTGATTTTTAAAAAAAGCATTCTGCGTTAGTTTTGTTTTCTTCTACGTAATACATGAACATCAATATTCTAAACATTTGTTGTAATGTTGTATTTGTGATCATGGATAGACTTTATTCTTTTTAGAGCAAATTTGTGACTATAGTAAATCTTAATAGATGATAAACACTGATCGATTATAATAAGAAAAGATTGTTTCTAAAAGCGTTGATAAGAGGTTAGGACCCATGTTAGGGGTTTTTATCCCGCTTGATTTTGATCACACGATCTTTATTGTATCCAACGTTACCAATGCTCATCCAACTAGTGATGCATTAATCATCTTGCTATTAACTAAACTTACTAAAGTATGCCGATGATAAATTAAAATATGTTTTCCATACGCGTACTCTCAGTACTTTGACGAATTTCCTTATTGGCCGTTAATCTCTATTGGCGTAATGGCTCTAACTTCAGCTTGGTTATAATGCCTAACAGTGGAGTAAACTTTACATAGTTTTGGTTAAATCATTAATTCTGGGTGATGCACTTGTATACCCAGCAGTTTGTATTGCGGAAATATAATTCATGAACAATATGAAGAATATAGAAGATGCGACGGCGAAGCGCGAAGATGCGAAGACGAAGAAGTGATACTACTACCGCTTCTTCGCCTTTGCGACTTCGCACTCTAGCCTTCGAATCTTCGCGCTTTCGCCTTTTTAGCTCACCGAGACGAAGTCAAGGGGAGCATATGCTATACCCCCGGCGTCGGCGTCCGGAGCTGGTTAAAGTTTAAGTTGCAGCTCCTGTATCTAAGCTATTACTATAGCTCTTCATCAAAGTTACATGGAGGATGCATCTGGACCTACTGAATCTGGTTCCTAATTTTCAGATGCTGGAGGAGGTTAAGGTTTTTGGAGCAGGTTAGAGTTTTTGTTGCAGGTGCCTTAAATAGCAATATCTAAGTTACTGCTGGTCCGTACTTCACCAAACTTGCATGGATGGTGTGTCTTATGATACTGATACACCAGACAGGCTTGAGTGCTGAATCTGAGCTATAGGTTTCGGATGCAGTAGGGGGTAAAGGTTTTTGGAGCTGGTTAAAGTTTCTGTTGCAGGTGCCCTCTAGTGATAATATCTTAGTTACTACTGGTCCTTACTTCATTGAACTTGTATGGATGGTGCGTCTTATTATAGTGATGCACCTGACAGGCTAAAATGCTGAATCTGAACCACAGGTTTCGGATGCTGGAGGAGGTTAAGATTTTAAGAGCTGGTTAAAGTTTTTGAAACAGGTGCCCTCTGATGACGATATCTTAGTTATTACTGGTCCTAACTTCACCAATTTTGCATTGATATAGTCTTATGATTCTGATGCACCTGACAGGCTTGAATGCTAAATCAGAGCCACAGGTTTATGATTCTTGATGAGGTTTAGTTTTTTGGAACAGGTCACATGTTTTATAGCTAGATAGATAGCTTGCATAGTTGATTTAACTATATTATAAATGAAACGCAGAGGTTGCTTCAGATGCAGAGACTGATCTCCATTATCAAGGATGCTAAAGAAATCTCCTACCTCACTCAAACCTGCTTGATAGATAGATGTAGTTGTTGTTAAATGATGTAACATGATCCCTATTATATTGTAATATTATAAAATATCGTATCATACGATATTGTATAATATTATATTGGTTTATATGATATATAGAGAATAATACATACCCTTTTCCATATCACAGCTTGTATCAGCCCGAGGGCCGAAGGCCCGAGGCTTGATATTGGTCGAGGGCTGATACAAGCTGTGATATGGAAAAGGGTATCTATTGTTATATTTATTACATACTTAGTAATAAATTTAAAAAGAAAACCCATCAACTTGAACAAATTGATTATTCATATCATTTGAAAAAAGTCTGGACATGTACATGTATTTAATAAAAATATGAGTTCTTCTTGTTTTAACAAATATGAAGCTACAGAACGGAATTTCATCAGGTTTTAAAAGTTGACTGCTTTAAAACATTTGCTAGCATTTTTCAACTGCACGTAAAAATGTCGACTGTAACTGAAAATGTTTCATTTTTCGTCTGTAAACATGCAAAAATGCCGAAGCGAAAAAAGGCAGAAGAGTTCCGCAAGGGGTGTGAAGCCCTGGAGGGCTGATAACCTGTATCAGCCCTGGAGGCCGATTCGGATTTGTGTTGTCATCTGTATCACATGTGCCAAAAAACCTGTATTTATTACTAAGTATGTAATAAATTATCATATCACATGAAATTGTATTTTATGAGATTTTAATATATATTATTGTATCATATGATACAATGTGTATAGTATGATTGTATTATATTATATTTTACTTTATCACATGATATTGTTTCATTTGATATGATACAATGTTTATCAGATTATATTGTATTATATAATACAATATCATATCATGTATCAAATATGATACAGTATCATACAATACAAAATCATACTATAATGTTTACATTCACTTTCTTTCCTTCTATTAAATTGCATTGGTTAATTTTAGTGATATTTAGACACAACACAGAAGACTTACTCACCAAATCTGGTGCGTTTGAACACATTAAGTATTTCTTCAGTATTTCTCGAAGAACAAGAACTGACTCTTCTCGCGACTTCAAACCGGATAACGACCTCATATTATACTTACGCTGATAAATATTTCATTGATGTAAATATATTTTGACAGTTAAATGAATTCAATTGATTAATTTCTTAGTATACCAAGAGTAAATTCATTAAATTACAGAAAGAAAAATAAAATGTTATTAGAATTTAAAACGCTGCGTACTATTTTTGTCAGCATATTGTAGCTGTTCCAGTGGCCACTCTGTTATTTCGCATTACTTTTTGAATAAGACAGAGCCTTTTAAAAAAATTATATTTGAGGGAAGGAAATACATGTTTAAAAAACGTAAATATAAGCATTGAATCATTATTTTTTGAAAGATGTGGTCTCATAACTGCAACAATGAGTGCAAACAAATTTTCATAACGCGCTAGCGCGCGTTATACAATTTGTATGCACACACCGTTGCAGTTATGAGACCACATCTTTCAAACAATAATGATTCAATGCTTAATTATACAATATAATATCATATGTTTCAATGTTATGATATATTATTGCAGTTTGATATTGTTTCATATAATACTATATTGTATTACGTTTTATGATATAGTATTGTTTGATCAAATACAATAATGTATAACACAATACAATGTCATTTCATACGTTACAATATCATATCTCACAATTTTTTTACGGTATTTTATGGTATTATATGATATATATTGTAATTATGATAGGATGCAATTTTAATTTTATATTATTGTATTGATTAACATATGAACATATGATTAACATACAATTTTTTGACAGATGATATACGATATTGTTTCAAACCAGAATCCATGAATATCCAAGATAATAAAGGATGGTTTTCATATAATACGATAAAGGTGGTCTCATAAAGGTTATACCTCATAAAGGTGATGCCTTGTCTCGGTGAGCTTTGTAATCTGTGATTACCTATGTTTTATAATTGCGGAGCTCTCCATCGTTTAAAGGATTCCGAGGCATATTTTGGAAATTTTATTTTTATAAAATTAATAAAATAAAATTATCCAGGGGGATGGGGTCCGGACTCCCTCTCCCCTTTTACTGCGTGAAATTATTAATATTGAATTTTCCGGGGGGCGGACCCCCAATCCCCCCAATCCCCCTCTAGATCCATGCATGAGCAAAGAGTGTCGCATAATGAAATTACATTGTTACAGTGTTTGGTCCACGGTAAACAGACGGCTGGTAAGTGACAGGAGTCTGGAAGTGCACATGTACACATCATGGCGGACATTAAATTTTGTGTGGAGTAGATAATGATTAGGCATAGCCAGCACTGGTAAACATATATGTTGCATGTACACATTAAAATATTTATAAACATTCATAGTAAGCGCGATGTCCTAGCGCATGCGTACCAATAATAGCATGGATTAATCGGAAAACCTTGGCGAGAACGGTGCCTGTATTAAATTCTATGTAATCGACCGAAACTTGCTGAATGCAATCAAAAAAGGCGAAGGCGAAAGTGCAAAGATGCGAAGGCCAGAGTGCAAAGTTGGGAAGTATCGCTCCTTCGCCTTTGCACCTTCGCACTTTAGGCATCGCGCTTCGTTGTCGCATCTTCGCACTTTTGCTCTTTCGCCTTCGCACTATCGCCTTTGCAACTTCGCATCTTCGCCCTAAGGTCGAAGTGGCCCTATCGGAACACCATAGATATATGTAAATGTAATTGTTAAGATGACAACCATACCCCGATGCAATACGTCAATATCTTGTTATAACGGAAGGATTTTTATTTTCTAAGATAAACTCCTTCGTTCACTTTAAGTTTATTTGAATATGAATTATAATTTCTGTTACTTTCTGTAAACTTCAGCAGTAAAAATTTACAACAATGTAAAGACTATTTCACAAATAATAAAAAAATATACTGAAAAACTTTAATCTTCAAGGGGGTCATTATTCTACAGGGGTCACTTTTCTTCATGTGGAGTGTGCTCATTTTTATGAAAATGACACTTATTCTTCAGGCAAAGGGGTCATTTTTCTACGTAGAATAATGACCGGGGGGTCATTTTTCTGCGTAGAATAATGACCGGGGGGTCATTTTTCTACGTAGAAAAATGACCCCCGGTCATTATTCTACGGGGGTCATTATTCTTCATTACACCGGCTAAATCAATTGGGATAGACTAAGCTGTACATGTTATACTTTAAGTATCGTTGCTTTTCTGCATGGATGAAAAATGACACCAGGTAGAGAGAGAAGAGTTTCCCTGAATGAATAGGACGGTTTTTCAACTACCTGAATTTATTTTACATTTCGCAATCTGAAATGCCGTAAATAAAAAAAAAAAAACTGGTTACATGAGATTTAAAAGACCTGTTCAAAGTACCCTACTGTATATATATTTTGATAAACATATTGAGTAAATATTTTACAGAAAGATATTCCTATCTTAGCAAAAGTGTAAATATTAACGCACCAATCAATGATTTTCTAGTTGTACCCTTAAATTAAATTTTCCTTGAAATAAGTGGATAAAGAATGCAAGTACACAATGTAATACGTGTATTGGCGCGGAACTAATCAAGAGGTTGTAAAATACAAAACACTCTCTTTAAATTCTATTGTGTAGATTTGAATATCGATATCTAACCCCCACATGCCCTTTTAAACAACCTTTTAGTTTTAGAGGTACCCGGTGTTTGATTACCTTTCATGTTCATTGAAACGTTTACTTTGTGTCTATCCTCCGAAAACTCGTGTAATCCAATAGTAAAATTACATAGGATTTTACCACAACATCTTGATTTTGATAAATTTGTATTTTCCTTTTGCCGGTTTGTTAATGTTTTTTATTTTTTTTATTTTCACTGTTTGTTTGTTTTGTTTATTTCTTTTTGACGGGCTTTTCAATTAAAATCACTATACTCGTATGTATAATGCAAAACAGATCATATATGCATATGCAAAATCGAATTAACATTCCAACCTCCCTCAACCTCCAACAGGGCTTCCGATACATTGTATGTGCACATGTGTATATACATGTGTAAGTACATGTGTATGCCATTTTTTCATATTTCTACTGAACAAGTGTTACACAACATATGTAAACAGATAACCATGTTATGACCTTGAATTGTTAATATTACAACTTGGTCACTGTGATACTTATATATACCTAGATACTGGGCAATGGATTGCGGTAATGATATGATTAGCAGAAAGAACGCTGTGACTCTTGTAGCACTGCGCAGTATTCCTAAATATTGTACAACCAGGTGCAAAATGCGGGCACAATAATATCCAAATTGGGAGTTTATAATTAAGTTGTCAGATTCTGTGTCTGAATCGATAGCTCTGGTACTCTATACCGAGTCATGTATTGCATGTTTTATATATTCTTTGTAACCTTTTAAACAATGAACTCATGTATACTTTTATATATGACCTTTTAATATTGTACGTAAGGCATTGATACTGCAAGTTGGCCATGTAATGCTTTTTCCATCTGTTTAACCTTTTTAACCTCAAAGCCATGTATTAATGAATGTATTATGCGTAAGCAATGCCCCATACCCAGGTGGGGGACTCAGAGACCTGGAACTCGGAGACTCAAAACCTGCATCCATACTCTTTGATAGACAGTTCTGATAGTTTTGTTACTTTATTTAGAAATAAAATATAACTCTGGTAATTGAACACTAAATGTTCACTCATGATAGATGGGCTGAACTATTTAGTCAATTATAAGTAAAATTTCATATATCCATGTAAAATGATGTTAAGCAGATCTTTGATTTGGGCTGCTTATAATTGTTGTAACTTTGACAAAACTATACGATCACGCTTGTTAATAAACTGCTTGGTAACCAACAATTGGATTTGGTGATTCCTAAGTTTGAGTTGATCCTCAAGAAGATCAAGAAGACAGAAGGCATACACATCGTCGTTTAGCTAATATGAAGGACGATCATCGCATTAATTCATTTTATATAATTGAAATAAAACTGAAAAAAGGTGAACTGAACAAATTTTCATATACCTAAATGATATTATTTGCCCACTGCAAGTAAAATCAATACAGTGTCTTACTTGAAATTGTAATGGGTGAAATCTTGATGTACATGTAAGTAGGTGTAAGAAGTAAAAATTATGTAGAATGACAGCGCTCGTGCTGAACCAATATCATAAATCGGTGTCTATATCAAGGTATACAAACGATAATGGACCACAGTTAATCATACATTTGTCTTGATAAAAAAGAATGAGGTGATCTCACTCTCCTTCTCGCTTGTTCCATACCACAAAACTCATGACCTACAAATACATTTTCTGGGCTCAATAGAGCTGTCATTTAAATAATGTTACATCTATAAGCTTAGGCATCATCCGTGCCATATGGTTGATGTCTCAGTCAGTATGCATTATAAACATAGTGGTTTAATTTAAAACATGTACAAATTTAGTCATATTACAGTAAAATATGAAAAGGGGTCAAACTTATTTACAATCATTATTATGGTCTTAAGTATGTAAAGGTAAAAGAATTGTACCATTCTGTGAAACAAGGCACACCGTTTTGTACATATGTACACATATCCTGTCTTTACCTTGAAAAATATGTCACCCGATCCTTTTTATCCATAGCAGTCGCGAGTAGTAACTCGTCTGGTGTCAAAAAAGAGAAAAAGAAGTAAAATATGTTTGTAGTTAAACATGCAGACAATAAAAAAACCAAACAAAAACTAAATAGCTGTAAATTAATGAACCCCTACAGAGATATCGAGTGATTCGATCTTCAACGCAAATTCGATTAAACTAAATGTTTATCTATGTTATTTTGTATTTAAATCTCCCTGAATGCGTCTATTGAGCAGTAACTTTAAACGACTTATTATATATCTACCGAGAGTGCTAGTTTTAAGTATAAAAAGAATAAATTAAATTGGGTATATGTAAAAGGAAAGTACGTACAGGTACACCACCAAGTTTTGCTCATAAAAATGATTCAAACAGATACCAAAGTCCTAATTTAATCAATTTGAATTCATGACCTCTCACGATTTTTGTAAGTGTTCTAAAAAAGGACTGTACTGTCGGAAAGCGAAAAATGCATAATGCTTAACCTTGTATAGTGTAGGTTTACACCGAACGATCGACAGTGTAGTAAAACGCAATTGTCGTAGAAGACATTCATAAAGGGTAATTGAAACTACGGCAAAACTTTGGCGAAACAGTACTATTCTTATTCGATCATGCGACAATCATCTACAGTGTAACTACGCTTCTTTGAATCGTATGGTCTATCATCCTAGTCCATGTATACTAACATACAGTCTTCAACAGTAACATAACGATAAAGTGCGATCATTCAGTGTAGTATTACAAAAAATGGCACCGTAAAGTTACTTGGACGTCAATACTCGTGGATTGAGTTGCAAATCTGTGACTCGAATTTGATCTAGACTCGTGTCTGTATCGATTGATTGAGAAACGATTAATTTATTTATATTTTGAGCACAGTGGTTTCCCCATACCGTGGGCAATGCATAAAACACCCGAGTCAATAAGCTGTTTGTGCAGAACGTGAATTTCTTTCAACATACTTATATTTTTAAAAAAATTTCTCGAAAAAGTTTAAATAAAATTGACACACAGTCTCCAACACTGAACAGTATATGCATGTGGAATAATTTAATGTAGATTGGTATTTTGGGATAAATTGCCAATTTCCAATTACCAATTGCAAATTATCTTACCGACTTTAGAAAGTATAATGTTTCCAAAACTTCCAAAAACTTTATCTAAAAAAATAAAATGTTACCTGTTTTATACGGGTACAACAGACACAACATGCATGTGTTGACAAATAAAGAGGAATGATTTTGTGTCGTATTAGTGCACGGAACAACCTTCACAATGTTTAGTGTTGATAAACTGTACCGAAATAATATATGAACATATATCACTGAGGTAAATACAACTATGTAAATCTGCACACTGATAACCTCTCGTTGATAGCTACTGAGATGGCGGCGAGACACCGGTATGATTATGGTCCGTAAACATTACAGTCATTTTAATTTGCTATCAAATCACAGGATTGAATTTCGACAGGGAATCGAAAGTTTTACAAGACGCATTAATACTGTTAATGTAGGGATTCTAATAATAATCTTTTTTTACTTACCGTAAGAAGTTAAACTGTCTCTGAAAACAGTGAAAAAAAATCATTATTACATTGAAGCTGCACTTTTGACCGACTTTTCCTTACATTCAACGGTGCATACTTTCATCTCTAATTTCTTTTTACCATGATAATAAAAAGGATCTGTATACTGTTCGCATATGCCTGGAATTCACATTGTTGAGGGTAAAAAAAAATGCACGTTCAATGTTTATATAGTGGAAATAATTTTTTATTCACTTTTTTGTACACAATTTTTGGTACTGAACAAACTAGATTCGCCTATCAGTGTAACAACACATTTATTTATCCTTAGTTTTGAACGTTACCAATAATCAAAGTTAATTTAAACGGTACAAAATCTAAACATTGTACGTCTACATTGAGGGAAAAAGAGGGAGGGAGGAAATAAGAAAAAGATATCGGTCAAGAAATGCTACAACACGTTAATGCAAGTTTAACACTCAGGTAAATAACCTACCGTATATAAGTAATCATGTCCTCGCAGTCGAGCCGTTTGACTCAAAATGATATTTAATGTATCGCGTATATCTATCTAGAAATATTTAAATATCCAATAACAAAATTCCCGTGCAGTGGCTTTTTTATAATGGTGTTTATGATCAGATAAGATTGTACCCTTGTATATCCATTTACCCCACTTGTTCTGCAACGTATAGACATAAATGCATGTCGGAGATTTATAGTTTATATTTGTCAAACAGGAGAGATAATTTTTGTTTGTGAATAGTCCAATCACTAATCATATCATTGGGTTTTTTTTCAATGCTTTATTTCTGTAGATTAGAATTTTTTTGAAGCAACAATTCATTGTGTTAATGAACACTAAGTAATGCTTTCATGAACCCGTGGTTTTATGTACATGCACTTCGCTTCTGGACGTATATCTTCTTTATTTCTTTTAAGACCTTTTTCATCCACTAAAACGGGTTTTATTACATTATATACAACTTGCATAATTAAAAAAGTAACAACTTTTTTTCCTCTCACTTTTTCGAACCTTTTTTTCTGATATTTTTTTTCCTGCGGTCCGTTGGTGTCTTCTAAATCTCCCATTACATTACCATATTCTTTAAAATAAAAAAAAAACGAACTATAGTTCAAACTGAGCGCAATGTCTACATTTCGACAACAAAATGTACATTTCTTCAAGAATTATCAAAATTTGTCATAGTTTACTTAAGTAGTACAATGAAACCAATATCGTGAATCAGGAAGGTTCATCATTTAAATGCATAAAGAATGAAAAAAAAAAGAAAAAAAATCACACATATAAACAATGTCGATGTGGTAGCATGTTAAGATACTTAATTGGTCAGTATACCTTACTCTCATACCCCAAAAAATTCAGCGCAATAATCAGCCGAGTTAACAGAGTATCAAAGATCAGAGAAGGGATTGAGTATGTGTGTGTGTGTGTGTGTGTGTGTGTGTGGGGGGGGGGGGGGGGGTGGTGGCTACATTCCTGATTCAAAAAGTGGATGCATGTATAACGCATGAAACATGTACGTTAATGGGCGTTTTCTTGAAGTAATTACAGATTTCAATATATACTACAACCCAAATGGTCATAGTGGCGCTGCAAGTGTAACCTATTATTGAAATTATCTACTTATCATAAAATTCAAGTTGTAACCGCATTATTTATTAAGAACTGAATTATCTAAGTGGCTAAGACCCTCATATTTACAAGTGAATCACCTATTCTTCTTATGCATCTTGAATGGTTTGTCAAGACGAACTACATGTAGTGGGATACATTGTGGAGTTAAATGTAACTGAACTGAACTGAACTGAACTTTATTTATTTTACAACGATTGATAAACAAGTTCTACAACTTATATTAATATCTCTCATTGGCACGGATGTTAGCGCGAGGGGGTCATTGGTGTGGGAAGATTCAGTGTAACTGATTATGAAATGTAATGCTTTTACACATTCAAAAAAAGTTAGGATATAATCATTTTGCACAAAAAAGTCTTGGAATCATCAGCACGGTCTAATCAGTGTTCATTGATTTAGATTTACATCTATCAAGAATGATTCCCACTATTTCTAACGAAAACTTGAAGTTAATTAATAGTTCTTTAGAACAGTTGTAGAAACTGACAGGACTGAAATGTATGCACCCTGTTTATCGATTGGCCGAAACTTACAGCAACCTAAGAAAAATCACGGACTGCATGAAATAATCATGATGATGTCAGACTCAATCTCCCTTAGGAGACGATGAGGCTGTTTATTTAAGCTAACGTACTGATGAACATGGACAGCAATTTGGTGAATTTTACTTGACAATCAATTAATTTGTTAAAAGAAAGATGCAAATATAAACAATAAACTGTTCTCTTTGATGACTCATTCGGGTTTTGAAGGTAGGTAGCGATCATTGCCGAAAAACGAAAGAGAGAATTTTACTGTTGGAAAATAAAACTGTCTTTCAGTATATCTATTCAATTTCAACGTTGTATTTAAGCTTAATTTGTGACTAACATGTATTTAAGGAATAAGGAATCATTCTTCTAGTAGTACATGTATGATGTGATAAATTTGGTCGGGGCGTGATTATATCCAATATAGGCCGAATGTATGTATGATAGATTTTAACACGCCCCGATAGAAATCATCACCTCATAATATTCAAAGAATGATTCCTTAAGTATTATGCAATTGCACGATTAAATATTTGAATATAAAAAAGCAAACTCCACTTGCACCCCGAGTGTAGTCTTTTGATTTATTGAATTGTATAGTACAAACTCGACTTCAAAAGTTGATAAGTACTCGATGTAGCAGAATCCTTTATATACCTTATATATTGCCATGTTCGAAAGGAATAAGGTCTGCTGACTTCAAAGGCCGTTTCATTTTCTCAAAAGTCTTTCCCTCAAGGTACCAGTTCTAGATGCAAGGTCTGGCGTACTTATTATATTAAAACAAAGTATACGCCCATGTCCCCAGCAAAAGATCTCACAATTAAAGAATCTCATTTCTGTATTTGATAACTGTCAGTGCTTCATTTTTGATGTCGTATAGCTACAATGTGCCCTGAACAAAAATGTTTTCCAACATCCACAAAAATGTTCATTCTTCTGTCTCCACACGCCGTCTATCATTAAAATCATTAAAATACACACAGAATTTAGATAAGTCCATAAGGAGTTCCGTGTCAAGCGACGGATTTAACGTTTTGCATAATTTCTTGCAAACTCTCGTCTCCTAGCTTTGTGATCTGCATTAAGTCTGCATTTATTTGGGCGTGTATCAGGCCGTTTTGCTTATGGATTAGCATCGAAAAGCCAATTCCTGCAAGTTTGATTTGAAATATTAACACCGTTAGTTTTGTGAGTTAAATCTGAGTAAACGTAATCCTTAAGTCGGATTCGCTGTGCTTGTAGTACTAGTTACAGTCCTGCTAGGCGGTCGAAAAGCGTGGTGTTCTAATTTGAGGTCTTTCCTGGGCTAATCCTGCTTCCTACAACCTTCGCCACAACTGATCAATGACGCTTTGTGGCCTGTTCATCAATCTACCAACTGCATTTTGTGACATTCCAGTTTGTAGCATAGTTATGGCCCTATCGGATGCCTGTACGTTAAGACGTCGTCTTTGAGGCACTGCCTTTAATTATTCCGTGTATGAACACTGTTTGTTTGTCCTTATTTTTTGTAATCCTGAGATTTTGACAATATTTCATAAAACACGTTTACCAGTCTTACTCTGCTTTGCAGTCTAGGGATAAGACGAGCACTGATAATGATAAGTGTACATGTAACAAACAACATTTGGACTTACGGCTAATCATACATGTACACATCAATAAAAAAAATAGAATAGTCGAATCCAACTTAATTATATTCAACCCTTAAACAATACATCATCAAGACAGGTGTACTATGTAGCGTCCCAGTGCAATTGCTTTTTTACTTTATTTTACAATAACGTTTGTAATTTTCTTATTTAAAAAAAATTAAATTCATATTGTCCCTAACGAAATTTCCGAAAAAAAGTTTAAATGACATTTAACATGTTTTACTAGCCTATTGAGGTATACTATGCAATTAATATATTAAACGGTAATAAGGATCATAGTAATTTTAAATGCTAGCTTACACAAGGGACCCAACCATTATATTTGGTCAAATTGGGTCCCAGGAACCTATAGTGTTCCTTATTTTCCAAAACTTCCAGTTTAAATGAAATTTTATTGTAATTATCAATTATCATTTAAACGCATTCACAACAGGTTATTAATACGTATTATGACATTTCCTGTATACTTTTCCTATTCTATTTCAAATTCATATGTAGTGACTTTTGACTCTGTTATAAATACAAAAAGATAAATATATTTTAAATTGTCTTTGCTTCACATCGTTTGTAGACAATCACCAAAAAAGACTTCGCCACGATTCCATACCACATGCATGGAATTCGAAAATATATGGAGTATTGAAGTTTTTAAATAGTTCTGTTTTGCTTATTACAAAGGAAAAGATCAAACCTGTTAGTTTTTCACACTGAATTATTTTTTATCGGAGTGCAATCGTTTTCGTGATATTCACGCATTAATACAAACCCCGACGTTCACTTGAATTTTTGCAAATTAAGAGACAACTAAACACCACGGCACATCTGTTTCTACGTTGCTTCCTTGACGTCGAAACTTAAAGATTTTATCGAGTTTTTGTATAAAGTTATCCAATATCGTTTTGAAATTTATGTTATCTAAAGTCATATTATACAATTGGAATGTAAACAATGCAAATAAAACATACCAAAGAAATGAAAAAAGTTAAAGAAAACCAATATGAATTATAGAATTCAAATTGAAGTTATATCATGAAAGTTAAAATTTATAGAATACAAATAAATCATTATTCAATACATATTGAAAAGATAAAATATTGTAATGTTTGACATGCCATAGAGTAAGAAATTAAGCCACGTCTTGCTGGCACAATATTTACTGCGACTAATTGAAATTAAACTATATTCAATTGAATATACATTTTCTGAAACATGTACTTAAAAATAACCTAATATTAATTAGATATATCATAGCTCTACTTCTAAATGCCGTAGTATAAAGCATACTCTTTTTTCATTAAAAGTTTAAATGATAGTTAACTTTCACTATTATCGGCATTTAACACAATGCGAACTAATAGAACATTATCTAAGCAAAACATCTACAATGAATTTCCTTTTAAAATGATGTTAAACAAATTATTAAAGTTTCTATATTTATAAAACTATATGAAACATCTGTGCTTCATCAAACGGATATCGGATAAATATCGGATAAACTAAATTCTGATAAAATCTTTGAGTCAAGGAAGAAACATGAATGTAAAACAGATGTGCTTTGGTTCTTAGTCGTTGTTTAATGTGTGAAAACTAAGGTGAACGTCGGGAGTTTGTTGTAATATTTACTACGAATGATTATAATTACAGGTTTTCAATTGTACTTATGAAACTACACAAATCGTCTATGTCTGTTTGGCAATTTATAATGTTTTCTGAGTTATATACAAGTTGTGGCGGTTCATGTACGAAATCAGTCAATAACTCAACGATAACAACTTACTTTTAGATGATAAAATGCGATCGAACACGATTTTCGTACAAAGAACTGTACTATACAATGGATACATGCTATTCCTAAGAATAGATAGGAGTTAATTTGAATATATTTGATGATACGTAAACAAGTTAATATTAAGATGTATCAATAGCTCTACTTTTGTATAAATCACTCACCTAAAATGAAGTAGGATATGGCATTCTCTTTTTTATAACATGTACCAAAAACTTAAATGATAAATAACTTTAACTTATATCGGCATTTAAAACAATAAAAACGACTTAAACATTATCAAAGCAAACAATCTACAATGTATTTCTTTTTTTAGTGATGTTGAACAAATTATTAAAGTTTCCATACTTTTAAACGGTATGAAACAGCTGTGCCTGATCAAATGGAGGTCGAATTACCTAATACCGATACTGGATACAATCTTTGAGATTCGATGTCAAGGAAGCAATGTTGAAACAGATGTGCTTTGGTTTTTAGTCGTTTCCTTATTTGTGAGAATTTAAATGAACGTTGGTGTTGGTATTACTTAGAAAATAACACAAAAACGTGAAAATGTGAAAAATTAAAAGATTGAAATTTGATCTGTAGAGTAAGCAAAACACAACTATCGGAAACTTCAATATTCTATATAGTTTCCCCAAATGTGGAATCGTGCCGTTTACATATTTTTTGCTTGTCTACAAATGATATCAAGGAAAGAGTATTCAAAGTATAATTATCATTTTATTCATAACAAATTCATAAGTGACAACACTTGACCTAGAAAGGTACACAGTTAGTGCAATAATACGTAAGCATACCCTGTTGTAAAAGTGTTTGCATAATTATTGACTATAGGGATTTTAAAAGAAAATATTTGTCATAACAATGTAAATTTCACAAGCAAATTATGTTTGGTTATTCTGTCATTTAGTTTACTCAAGCCAATATAGTCAGCGTTTTTGTTCTAGTTAATTGGGTGTTCGTGTTCCAGTGGCTTCTCATACGAATGACTTCTCATACGAATAATAAGCTAAACCACATCTCATTGTCACAATATTAACTAAATTTCACTAACTATACTTAAGGAAAAATAAAATTATTATAAAAGTATCGCTGTGGCGATTTATGTACGAATTCAGTCGATAACACAATGCTATTTATTAATGAGTATGAAAAGGAATTCAAAACGAGTGTCTTACAAATGAGTAAAGAATTGAGTAACATATGCATGATATTCTTATAGATAGGCATTCATTTACCTTTTTTTTTAAAATTGCTTAGTCCGATTTTTGGTTTTTTGCAAAATCAGATGATTCTATATAGAAACCAGTTATCTTAGAAAATCATAGACTCCCACCTTTTTTTTACACCAAACTATCGATCTTCTTTCAAAGTTAGAAATATTCAAAGTAAATGAAAATAATTTCTTTATTTGGCAAAATAGGGGGATCGTCAAGCTACGTCCCCAAAATTATTGAGTTTATTCAACCCGCATGTTATGCATCGATTGTAAACAAAACAAACCTCATGAAAATTATTGAAAATGTACATAGGGCAATTTCTGATTTGCCAAAACATTTTAGTTTTCCCACCAATATTTTAAACGAATGTCAAAGAAGTAATACAATTATACCCGCCTCGACATCGGGGGCGAATCTTAACAAGGTGCGAAATTACGCGGTACCCCTATATGTAAAGTTTATTCTGTACAGAAATTTCTATAATTTGATTATACGTTATAATTTGCATTCACATAACAGGTTTCTAAATGTACAAAAGTATTTGTAATTTTATAGATGGATACTAACTAACGCTTTAATAAAGATTTTAGAAAGTCATATATATTACATGTATGTTATTATGTAATTTCAATTACAAAACAAAATAACAAACCGTCATTTCGCTTTGTATTATCACAATCTAACAAATGTTCAATTTATGATATAATTTGATTTACCCTGTCAACATTTATTCACTGTAATATTTTATTATATTTTAGAACTATTTCTGACCAATAAACGCTTTACAAAACACTCTCTTCGAAATTGCGCTCAATAAACTTAAAACTATATTATCAAACATAACAATTCTTTAGGTTGCAAGAAAATACGAATCATGTTGTATAATAAATAAAACAAGGTGAGTCATTTTGATGTGTGTGATGGTTGGGGGGAGGTTTCAAAGCAAAAGCAATATCTACATTTGTGAAAGTTGTTTTGTTAGGTACAATGTCACTTAAAAGAAGAAAATATTTTCGAAGATCTATCATGCTTATAAACACACTCAATATAATTAAATTTTTATCAATTAATATTAGGTTAAAACTTCTAAATGAATATTGATGAATTGTTTAGATTAAAGGGATCGGCGCTGCATCTATTTTTTTTTATTTTTCACAGATACATAAAATGTATTAATATAATTATACCCGCACTTTCTAAAGAAAGTTAGGGTATATTGTTATTACTCTGTTCCGTCCGTCCGTCCGTCCGTCCGTCTGTCACGTTTTACTTTCTCAAACTGCTTTTACATCTTATAACCAGCAATCTGAACTCTAGGAGTTTGATTTGGGGTGTCATGTTGTTTTGTAAAAAGGTTTCAAAAATTCTCTGGTGGTCCTGGGGGTCAAATAATTGGTAAAAAATGACGTTTTTTCACAAAAAACCTTCTTCCTCGAACTCCTCCTACATTTTCATTAGTAGACAAATCATGTCTTGGAATATGTTTTAGGATATGCTATAGATGCGCAATAAGGTTTCAGAATTTTCAATTTTGTCCTGGGGGTCAAATAATTGCTAAAAAATAACGTTTTTTTTTTTTTTTTTTTTTTTACAAAAAAACTGGTTTCAAAAACGTCATTTTCTTTTTGCAGTAGCCAAATGATCTTTTAGAATATGATTGGGGGTGTCATATTGAAGTGTGATCAGGTTCCAGACTTTTTTTTTTATTAAGGGGATCAGTAGGCAACAAAAAAATGATGTTTTTTTTACAAAAAAAAGTATGGCTCCTAGAACTCCTCTTACATTTTTTGGGGTAGCTAGGTCATCTCTTGGGATATAATTGGGGCTGTCCTATAGATGTGCAATAAGATTTTAAAAATCTAAATTTTATCCAGGGAGTCAAATAGTAACAGAAAATTGACGTTTATCACTCAAAAAAACCCCAATAGATTCCAGAACTCCTCTTATGATTTAATGGATAGACACATTATTTCTTGGGATATGATAGGGACTGTTCTATAGATGTGCAGTAAGGTTTTTAAAATTTAAATTTCATCCAGGGAGTCAAAAAGTAGCAGTAAATTGACGTATATCACTTCAAAAAGACATAGATCCTAGAACTCCTTTTATGATTTAATGGATAGACACATCATATCTTGGGATATGATAGGAACTGTTCCATAGATCAATGTAGATGTGCATTACGGTTTTGAAAAATTAAATTTAACCCTGAGGCCCATTACCTACATATCTTTTGATGCCCTTTAAGGATCAAGAAAATATATGGTTAAAGGGTGGGGATCTCAACCGTTTTCGAGATATTCTTGTACTTCCTGTTCGAGGGGGGTCATGACCACCCCGGGGCCCATGACCTACATACCGTTTGATGCACCTTGACACAAGGAACAAGAATATATATGGTTTAAGGGTGGGGATCTCAACTGTTTTGAAGATATTAAGGGACTTGCTGTTTGAGGGGGTCAGGATCACCCACAGGGCACATGACCTACATAACATTTGATGCCCTTTGACATCAGAAACATGAATATATATGGTTAAGGGGTCATGATTATAACAGTTTCTGAGATATACGGTAATTTCAAATTCCTGGGGGGTGGGGATGACCCCCAGGGGTCAGATCTAATAAACCCTATATATTGCCAGTAACAGTCAATATATGATTATGAAAACCCTATATTATTATCTTTGTCTGTTTTCAAGTTACCATTTAAAAAAGAGTCTACGATTCTTCCTACAAGGTTCAATGTTAGACCCAACACCCTTTTGACACCCGTTAGGGTCATGACTTACATGCCATAATGATCTGATGCGCCATGACCTAAGGAGGAATAATATCTTTGAATATCTTTGGATTAAGGTGGGGATCTCAATGGTTTTTATGATATTTGATAATATCAGGAAGAGCACTTGGGATCATGACCTACATACCATCTGAAACGCCTTGAACAAAGAAACAATAATATAATATGTACATGATATATGATTTAATTGAGGAACCCAGATATACTAGTAGATCAATCATCTATGTTTTGTAATACTTCCTATGTATATATACATGTATTAGTTTGTGTTTTGTTCTATACTATTCATGTTCATGACTGTTGTGTGGCTTAGTCTTATTTTAAATTACATTAAAAAATTGTCAAATATATGACTTGGAACCCCCACCCCCAAACAAGCTCAAATATAAACCGGCCCTCTCCCCTTAATTGTCGAATGATCTATTAAATCAAAATATAATTTGGGTGTCTAAAAACTTTTATAAACTGGTAAAAAATGTTATTCTTAAAAAAATTTACATTACACCTTGCATAATTGACAAATGATCTATTGAGATATGATCAGAGGTCATATTTCTACCTTGGGATCAATAAATAGTATGCATTGACAAGTTAAAATTAATAACAAATGATTCAAATTATAAATGTTTATACTCCACATTCACCCCCCCCCCCCCAATCCAACATGGTTGTTAAGATTCAGTCTTCTTAATACATTCTGACATGTTTGCAGTAGCAAATTTTAAATCATTTCTTGATTGTTTTTTTTCTCCTGATGCACATTAACATTTTGAAATTGCTTAATTCAATTTTTAAGATTTATAAACAAAATGTTATATGCATGTGTATTCGCCTATTTGGGGCAATTGTAACGTCTCCTAAACAAAGCAGTGACATCATTAGGCTAGAAATTACCCACATGGATCAAACACTACTGTAACATATGAATAAGATAAAATACTTTATTGGGAGTTGATTTTAATCAACTCTCCGATGCACTTACTCGGGCAAAGCGAGTTAAAGACAACACCTAGCTGGGGGTCATTAATGTACTTTACACCATTTGATGCATCATAATGACATTAGAAGATATTTTGTATTTTCCTGTTTCGTGGGGTCAGAACAGTTATAGTCTGTCCCAAGATATTTATGCAGCACATCTGGACGATTTTAAAACAAAATACACATACCTGTGAAAGAAGTGCAATTGTAATAGTTGAAAGGGATAATTCCAAGATAATTTCATTGACACATTTTCAACTGTCACTCAGAAAAATTCACAGGAACGAAAACAGATTCCTAACGGAGATTTATAATGGGGAATGTTTAAATATTTTCTCCATTCGGAATACACTCGGAATACATCGCGCAATTTTTCAACGTTATCATCCGGGCTTGCTGCCAAAAAAAATCTCCGTAGACATATCACATTTTTTAGCATTGTATTGAAACCTGATAAGCTTATGCCCCTTTCACAATTGGCGCACGAGCAGAAGCGACCAAATATTCGTGCAACCGAAAAAATAGATATGAATCGCCAATTGTTGCCGAAATAATCGCATCTGAAAAAAGTATTCGTACGAATTTCGCACGATCTAAGCGAGCGTTGTGCGATGTAAACGCATCGAATCTTGCGATATATCTTGCGTCTATATGCGACTGTTGTACAATGAAAGCAACTGTTGAAAGATAATACGATATGAACGCGCGAGAGACTAGATGATCGGACGATTGAACGTGCGCCAATGTGATTGGACGTGCGATTATGCCTTCCATGGTACGAATGATCGTGCGAGTCAGTGGGGGCATGTACACCGCCCATATTCAGTAGACATAGTTGGAAGCGGGAAAAGATGAGGCCCAAGAAGGTACAGATATGCAGCAGCATTTATTATTATACCTCAAAATGATTATTCTATTATATCTGATTGGTCTAGAAAGTCACGTGACATGGAGATATCATAGGAATGAATAAGCAGATATGAGCATACGATGTAGACAAATATGATTAAATAAAAAAATATTTAATAATTATGATTCTCTTTATATCTCAGAACCAACTTAACTATCTATGATTTATGAAAGAAAAGTAAGACAGTTGCATGGGAAATCAAACAATCACGACGTTAATGTTGCAACTGTTGAAAAGTAAAACATTATTAGAAATCAACGTATTTCGTGTAATCATATGTTGCTTGGTATTATAAAACGTTTATTTCATTAATGTTCAGGTAATATGAGGATTTATTCCCCAGAAAAAAAACAAATTTCTCTCGGGCGAAGCCCTCGGGAAATATGATTTTTCTTGAGGGAATAGATCTTCATACATGTATTTCCCTCACCATCATGCAATAAATGAATATTGTTAATTTTGTTCTGAAACAGAGATACTTATAAAGGGTATATATACTAATAGTAAAGCATGGTATATTGAGGCTGATAAGTCGTGCAATGATAGTAAAACGTTGCAAGATTACATGGGATACGTTGAGCAACAGTCTTAAGGTCGCAAAACAGACGTAAAACACCAGCGATTTATCTTACGATCTTTATAAATTGTGTATCACTCTTGCGAATACACAAAACGTTGTAAAACGTTCGTACTAATGTTCGTGCGTTGCACTGCGATAATTTGGATTGCGTTGGGTCGCGTCTGAATAGTGTGCATGTCCACTATTCAGAGGAGACTTGATGCGACCAGTAAAACGTATGCAACGAATGCGAGAGCTCGTGCAACGTAAGCGAGGGCTCGTGCAACGTATGCGAGAGCTCGTGCGAAGCTAAAAAATTTCGATCGCAAAGTGGTGTAAAGTTGTCGTGCGCCAATTGTGAAAGGGGCTTTACAGGGGCGTTTCGACTGAGAAATCTTGGACATTTTTTATACTTTTGAATGAACATCGTTTGAACCCTGAGGTATTTATAAATATCAAGCAATTAAGCAAAATGTGAATCCAAGATATCTTAAGACAAACTATAGTCCCATAAGGTCATGACCTACATTGTATTTGATGCATTATAATACATTAAGAAAGAAATACTCCTTCCTTCCTATTATAACTCATATAAAAATGATAATTAAGTGTCTAGTACACTTACTTACATGTAATACACAAATTTGTTTATACAGGGTCAAGATGGGGTCAACTCAATAGTGCAAGTCTGACAAATGAAAAAAAATACTTTTGCAACTAAAATGACAGAAACTTTACAAATTCGATAGAATAGGTAACGATGATAAGCTTATTTAAATATTAAAAGATGATGATACAGTATGCTGTCAAAGGGAGATCACATTTAGAAAGTGAAAGTACATGTAGAACTTATGTATGCTGGCATCTCATTATATTGTGCTACTGCTACTACATTTATTATGCTTACCTATATTGGTCGGCATCATAATGATAATCCAATTAAAACACAATAATGAATTCCTTTAGCTGATCTTAACTAATCCTTTTCTGCATATGGAAAACACAGACATGCATGTATACACGCGAACCCATCTAATCAAAGAGCTGGGTAAAACTAGTACCCGCTAATGATACCTGCATACCTGTGTTGTGTACGTAACTTCAGACAAAGATCAGTTATTTGTAACATGCATGTATTTTTATGACCTATTCTTTAAATTCACTTGCACCGATTTATTAGGTAAATAACAGCTTTAAGGTGGTGCAGGACACCTGCATATTGTTATGTATACTTTCTATTGAGATAAACAATAAAGTATGATAAATATTGATTAAATATTTACCCCCCCAAATTATGTTACCTAACATTGAAGCGCAGTGGGTTAGAGCGTTTACATGTCTGTAAGAGCATTGGGGTCCAAGGTGTATTTTTGGTAATTTTACAATTGATAATATAAATGAATTTTCATGGGGGGGACAAGTGTTTGGACCCCTCACTCCCACCCCTTCTCTAAATCTGTGCACGCGATGATGTTCATATACATGCACACAGAAGCAAATCTAAAACTGGCAACCGCCACGGTGAGGGGGCATAATTTAATTTTTAAAATTTTGTTTGTAATAATTATATAGACCGTTTTACTTTCTATGACATGAAATGTTAAGATTATTGATTAACTGAAAATTCACTGCAAACAGTTCAACCCCAAATTGCACATAAAGTGCTGCTCATGTGTATTATCATATGGGAAGGGATCTCATCCTTCACTTATGAAAATTATAATTTTTAAATGTATTACCGGAGTTTGCATGTGGCCTTCATTTTTAATTAAACTGGTACAAAACAGTGTTATTTAGGGGCAAACACTTGGTGCGGGTATTACTGTCCAATGACAGCATCTAGTTTCTTTTGGTTAACGTTATTTATAACACGTAAAAGTGTTCTTTCAAAGGACATTAGAAACAGGAAGAGAATAACTAAATTATAAACATAGTGATTCTATTTCTGTTACTCACTGGTACTGCTCTTCATATATGATTTAGAATTGGAATAAACAGGAAGACCTATAGACAAAATCATCTGTCAAGCATAATCAATGGTATTGTGATAAACCAATTTTAGATCGAAATAAAAAATAATATTTTCAAAGATATATCATAATAAATTAATAAAAACAGTAACCTTAACGCAATTAAAGAGGTTTGGAAGGATCAAAGTGTCCAAATCTCTTTTTAATAGGGTTTTTACTTAAGAATCAACTAAAGTTAATTCGACAATTATTCAACATTTATGGAGTTGTATATATCCATTTTCATAGAAATTAAACTTATTTGTTATAATCTTTACTTACATCAGGCTCATTTATTGTGTTAAATGTACATGACATGTTTTTTTACAGTCACGCTGTGATAAAAGTCAAAAAAGTGGCAGTTGTGATAATAAATCTGAGCCCACCCCCCCCCCCCTAAAAAAGAATATTATTATACAATTTTAAAAGCTAAATAAAACATATCATGTGGTTTCTGTAATCAGTGTTTTATCATGTTCATAAATATTTCCTTTAAAAAATGCCAATGTCAAGCATATGATATGAAGACGATTAGAGGATTTTTATCATTCATTTGTAAACCTATGCAAGAATACAACAAATACAACAGCTTGTTATATATTTTAAGATGATTCATATGAATCCGCTTATGTTTCTACATACAGTGTGCCATTCGTTTAGATAAAACAACAAATGACAAATACTTTTTTCGTATTTTGAAATTTCCTGTTAAAAATATAGCAAAGAAATCATCTCACACAAGCTACAAAGGATGTCAGTCACATTTTTAATATATATTTACTAAATAAAATTTTAATAAGGAGATATGATGCTTGTATTTATAAACTTCTGCCACAATACAAATTCGTGGGAAAATGTCAATGGTTTGTGCTGATGGCAATCAAATTAAATATGTTTGTGTAATACACTTGTACAAATAGTATTATAGATTCATATAATGAGTTGTAATGCGGCATATAATTTAAATATATTTTTTTTTCCTGCAAGATTGTTTTATATATTTATGTGAATACAATAACCTGAAACTAATTAGAATTATTGTTAGGTTCAATATATTTTGCAGCAAAGCATAATTCTATCCTTGTGTAAGTGTATCTTGCTGTGGCTTTCAACTTCACATATAGATATATTAATGATGTTTTGTCCATTAACAACTGTCACTCACACTCTTATGTTAACTCAATATATCCCAGTGAGCTTGAAAAAAAGATACATGTACCACAGATTACCAAACATCTGTTTCATATTTGGATGTTTTACTAGAAACAGACTTTAAAACCACATAATAAACGTGATGATTTTAATTTTTCCATCGTCAACTTCCCTTACTTATGTAGCAATATACCATCTTAATCTACTTATGAAGTTATTTGTTATGCAAGAGCAGGTTCTACCTGCGAACAATCTTTTAAACGAAGCAAGCTACGTAAAAATAAGTTTTTTAAAACAAGAATATAAAGAACCTCGATTAAAATCATCTTTACGCAAGTTCTATGGATACATGTTGGCTGACGTTTTTCATACTTGCTAGACCATTATTTATACACCAGACCAACTTCGGTTTCTTTCGTTTTTCATGATCTTGACGATGAGCACACGGCGTGTGCGACCGTTTTGCAGGGGATGCTTATTCCTCCTAGGCACTGTTATTGAGGTCCGTGTTTTCTCAAGGTTTGTATTTTGACCATCACAGAAAAACGTCTGTTTCGTTTTTACCCGATTATGAAATTTTCTCGATTAAGGTATTGACCTCGATCATGACATATCCATTTTTGAAAAGGAGGGCACTGCGGGTCAGCAGGGCATTCTTTATCCTCCTAGGCACCTGATCCTACCTCTATTTTTTAGGGGTCTGTGTTGCTCTGCTTTAATTCGTATTTTGTGGTATGGATTTATGAGATGGTTGACAGTTTGTTATTGTAATTTTTTATCCTAAATTTTCAATTTTTATCTATTTTATGTATGCAAAAGGGGAATTAACACTTTTTTACTTTTCTCTAAGGTGTATGTTTACATGCTCTAATTCGTCTTATCCCAACAATTAATTATACATATCTTTGTAGTTTTAGTTTTTTGCCACAGTTGACAATCCAATTAAACAAGATAAACAAGTTTCTGCCTTCAAAGATTTACTTTTAACAAAAAAGTACCCTTTTCTTATGCTGAAGTGTGCTTAAGTTTATGTTTATCTTACGTCTCAAAAAGTGTGATGACATGGATATTTTTTTTCTAAAAAGGTGTTTTTATTTTAGTCCACCTGAGCTGAAAGCTCAAGTACACTTTTCGGATGACTTTTTGTCCGGCCTCCGTCCGTCTGTTTGTCTGTCTGTAAACCGTATACATTTTAATTCTAATTTTTACAATTACTACTTTTTCTCTTATACCAAATTTCAACAAAACCTGGCACAAACTATAATTTTGCAAAGGAAATTCAAGCATGTTAAAATGAAGGGTCAAACCTTCTTTCAAGGAGAAGAAACATTTTGATACATCTTCTCAGATATAATGATTGGCCAGAAAAGCTGAAACTTATGTGGAGGCAGAGAGAATTGTTCATGTTTGTTTGAATCATAATCACAGGGTATATAATGGGGCTACAATTGCAATTGGGTGACAAATTTTTACATAGAAACAATTAGAGAAATTCTTTTCAGAAACAAATCGGTCAGAAAATCCGAAACTTGTGTAGAAGCATCCTCAGATAGTACAGATTCAAATTTGTTCAAATCATGATCTTGGCGATAGGGTATGGGCGTAATGGTAGATCAATTTTTTACATAGGAATCTATAGAGACAATTCTTAAACAATATTCTTTTAAAAACATGCCTAGAAAACCTGTAACTTTAATAATTCAACTTCAGTTAGTGTAGATTGAAAATTGTAAAAAAAAAAAAAAAAAAAAAAAAAAAAAAAAAATCATAATCATCAGGGGTAGGATGGGGCCCCATTTGGGGGTCCAACAGGAAGTACGCAGGGATATTTAGGGAGCATTTGGAAACGAGGTTACATGTCATTCCACGAAATAACAAAAGTTTGTTAAATGTATTACTAACTTATTTAAATTTTAAAACAACGGAACGCAAACCAGAAACTAATACAAATTTCCATAAAAACTTTTCTTTTTTTTTTTACAAATTATACTGTATTTCGTAGATTTTCACATCGACGACTTTATGACTGAAAGTGGAACTTAGTTTAGATAAGATCAAAAACATTGTAAACATATTCAGAATTTGAGGAATCTAAGAAATCAAATAAAGTATTTTAGTATGATTTGTTTACAATGGAACAAGATAATACTGGGACAAATGTTAACTTTATGGAATTTTCGTTAAAAAGTATTTCTGATACATTGTTTTTGCCAGGGTTTCCACTGCCGTTGTTTACGATGTGAAAAATTCGACTAAAACAATACTAACAGGAATGGGTAGTCTAATCAATGCTTTAATTGATAAATGCTTCTAGAAACCTGAATTATGAATTGTTTTGATGTAACATACCGTTTGCCGTGCAAAACTTAACACCTATGAAAGGATTTTTGGGAACAATACGAATAACTATGAAATCGAGATGGTGTAAATTTACTTGATAGGTTGATTGTTTCATTTAAACGAAAAATATTAAGTTTTTAAGTCTTATTCAAAACAGTTATTAAGTCTTACGATTTTATTTTTTACAGACGCTAAATTGCATGGCCATATGCCTCCTTAACCTACACGTGTATTCACAAAAAAACTCAAATGTTTTAATTGATGGTGTTACTTATATGCGAGCATTTTGAGATATTGTTACACATGCAATTCTTTAATACTGTAGATTCCTAATTAAACGCGAGAAATTAATATCCGCGTAAATTCACGAGAAGCACTCTTCGCTGATTTTAAAATCTCGCCATTATTATGTGAGAGTTCAAAACTATAAGAAATAAGGAGAATAGTTCCACGTTCCCGATTTAATATTCTCGCGATTTGATACAAACCAGCGGGATCAAGGAATACTCGCATAATATAAGGAATTAACAGTATTAATTAGATTTTTGTCCCTGGACAATAATTTGATCAGGGGCCCCACAAGAGGTTATTAAAGTTTGATATAGGTTTATATTCCATGAATAAACAATTGCTTAAGATCTATTGATCTTCATTATAACTGCAGTGTTCAATATGTGATATGATAATAAAAACATGCTTTTACTGAATTATTGAATTATGGATACTGATCGTGTTATATATTTTTGTTGTTTACTCTTTGGGAGCATCGGCATTGTATATGAGTTTCCGTTACGTGCTCTATGAAGTTTGGGTAAATGAAAGTGCTATAGCTAGGAAGGGGAAAGGCGAAAAACAACGTACGTAGGTTAACCAATATTAATTTGTTTTTTAGAGGATGTTATAGCTGATGTGGTAACCGTTGACCTGGCATTAAGTGAAACCAGTGAAACAGTTTTACTCGACCATTAGTAAGACCTAGTACATTTATCAACTCTTTTGTAATTTCAGAAAAAAAGTAGTTTTATTTGTTTTGTATTTCATTTTCACTTTACTTTTAACAATGATTGATAACAACATTAAATTAAATCACATCGATTATTGTAGAATAAAAACACTGGTAAAATAGTTTGTGCCTCACTAGAAAAAAAAATTCTTTGTTAACGAGGTTTCCACTTTCTAAAAAATAATATTTACGTAAGCCCCTGTGATTAATCTAAACAGATTGCTAATTTCAATGATTTATGCAACATTAAATTGAAAATGATATTATCATTATATTTTATTACAAATTTTATCTTTTTTATAATTAAAGCTGAACACACACGTAAAAAGAAATGTCCACCACTGATATTTCTCTTCTTTGCCGCTATTCTTACAATCCATATATTTTAAGCAGCATAACCCCTTAACAGTTCAAAGCATTTTGTTCTAGAGTTTGGAGGGTAAACGTGTTTAAAAATCCAGACATGTAAACTTGTAAATCCGAATAAGTATGTTATCATGTTGGTGTGTGAGACTGATTATGAATATGTGTAATTCTGATCGTGTAACCTATAAAGCTCGGGCAAAAACGCGTGTAAGATTTGACTCAGTTTCTTTGCATGATGCACATTCTGCAGCATTATTGCTTTCATCAGTTATATAAACCTTCAACTGTTCACACTTTCAATCCTTAGTTTCTGCAATTATGTCTTCAGACTCGTCAATAGATCATCTGACACAATACAAATTGACAAATGTAAAGTCTACAAGTTTGTCGAATTTGACATAACCTAATATGGCAACTGCCTTGCTGCGGGGAAACGGCATGCCGTAATCGCCGGAATGGATAAAAAAAAAACCATGATATTCAGCTTAGCTGTTGCAATAAGATGTAAATAAACGACACTTTTTCTATCGAAAATGCTGGTATTATTTTTAGAAAAAAAATTCAAGTATGATTGAATCTGGACCAAACAGGAAGAGGGTCATGCATATAAGAATCACCACAGATGTGACAAATGCGCTAATTTCTGTAAAATTATTCTCATGGTATTTTACGATAAGTAACATAACAATTCTATAGGTTGCAATTGCAAGAAAATACGAATTATGTTTGATAATAAATAAAACAAAGTAAGTCGTTTGGAAGTGTGTGTTGGTTGAGGGGGGGGGGGTGCAAAGCAAAAGCAATATCAACATTTGTGAAAGTTGTTTTGTTAGGTACAATGTCACTTAAAAGAAGAAAATATTTTCGAAGATATATGCTTACATGTTTAAACACACTCAGAATAATTAAATTTTTATCAATAAATATTAGGTTAAAACTTCTAAATGAATATTGATGAATTGTTCTGATTAAAGGGATTAGCGGTGCATTGTAAACTTTAATTCACTGAACGTCATCTATTTCATTTTATTTTTCACAGATACATAAAATGTATAAATATATTTTTTTTTTCGTTAACGTTATTTATAACACGTAAAAGCGTTTTTTCAAAGGACATTAGAAACAGGAAGAGAAAAACTAAGTTATAAACATAGTGATTCTATTTCTGTTACTCAATGGTACTGCTCTTCATATATGATTTAGAATTGGAATAAACAGGAAGAACTATATATCGACAAAATCATCTGTCAATGGTATTGTAATAAACCAATTTTAGATCGAAATAAAAATAATAATTTCAAAGATAGATCATAATAAGTTAAGAAAAACAGTAACCTTAACGCAATTAAAGAGATTTGGAAGGATCAAAGTGTCCAAATGTTTACTTAAAGGCCGAACATTTTACAAACGCCCAATTTTTTACCTGTACAAACTTCAAAATGATGCCGCTTGTCAATCAAGTTTGAAACAATAGCACCCAGTTTTATTGACGTGATCGTTCGAGCGTGATCTTGCTAGGTCCGCAGATTTCTGTTAACTAGCAATTAACAACGTTATCTTTGATATCTTCCGTCATGTATTAAGGATTACGTTTACTCAGGGTTTGAGATTTCAAAAAATATTTTTACAAAGTTCAATATCTGAAGTCTTATGTTGTTTTAAAAACACAAAATAACAACGTTATTAACAAATATTTATATTGATATCCATGATTTGTTTATTTGATGAAGATATGCTCCGACAAAGGTGGATAAATATTAAAACAGAGGAAATTCGGACTAATTTTTTTCAATTTCTTATTTTCTTTTAAAAACTTTCTGTTGCAATGAAATTGCAAAAGTTAAGATTCTATATGTTTTTTCATATCTTTTTACATATTTTTTGGTTGTATTTACTTGTCTATAAATTTATATTACTGGCTGGCACGGGATTGGAAAAATCTCTCAAATACATAAAATCGATTCGAGATAAAATATCTCGAAATTTTAATCATTGACCTCATATAATGTTAATGTCAACATAATACAGACAATAAAAACAGTTTTAGGCAATCAATGCTTTGGAGCTCCTATTAGTCAGTTTTTTTTGTAAAATTCAATCAAAAATGGGTACAATTTGGAAATTGATAGAGGAAATTCGGACTAAATCAAACTTAAAATATGAGCTTAAAACGATTCATTCAAATATAAAATTAGTAAAGCTTTACATATTTTATCATTTCCCAATCTACAAATTGTTTTATTATTTCTAATAATTACAAAATAAAGAAAGCCTTGCAAATGGTGGACAATTTTGACAAATTTTGTCAATTTTTTCAAAAAACATTTAGAGGTCACTAGCAGAAAAAGTAGGTCATTGACCTAGATATTTGAAAGTGAAAAATAGCACCAAAATAGTGGGGCTACAATGAACAATAAGTAGTTTTTCGTTCCTATTAGTGGATTTTTTTTTTGCCCCTGAGTAAACGTAATCCTTAAAGGGGGAATTGAAAATTGATTTTTCAACATTACCAGTATTAAAATTGATTATGAAAAATAATTATTTAGTGATTGAAAATACGCACAATTTATATTTGAATTATATGTTGAATGTGTGTGACCTAATAAGTTCCACGAAAATGCATGGACAGCTCCAAAACATATGGAAATTTCTTTTTACAACAAACGTACAATATGCTACTTAAGCTATATTTACTGGTAAGAAGTTGGTGCATGTAAACGTCACTCCGTGGAAAACGAACTCCATTAATTGTCGACGTATAATGGCTGTCTTCACATTTCACATTCTTACTGATCGTATGGTTTTCTTATACGATTATGATTGTTAAAATTAACCTTTAAACAATGACAAGTGCTAAACACAGTGTACTGAGTTATACTCATATTGCAGAATTAATTTACTGCATTTTTTCAATTGTGCTTTACACACGTGTGCTTAGAGAAAATTCGGACGACACATACCATTTCCGTATAAAATCGCTTCGTATGGTCATTAGAACAATAAGATATTTAAACCTAGACCAATTCTGACTAATTCTTTATTTCCTGTGTATTAATTTGCCTCCTGTGTATAGCGATTAGCAGCGTTCACGACCACAGGTAGACTGCAAGCCTCGGAGGCTTTCAGGCCTCATATAATTAAGCCCCGCCCCCACCTGAGATTTACCACCCGGTAAAAATGTTCGGCCTTTAAGAATCAACTTGAGTTTATTCGACAATTATGCAACATTTATGGAGTTTTTTTTTGTTATACTCTTTACTTACATCAGGCTCATTTATTGTGTTAAATGTACATGACATGTTTTTTTTACAGTCACGCTGTGATAAAAGTCAGAAAAAAGTGACAGTTGTGATAATAAGTCTGTAACCCCCCCCCCCCTAAAAAAAGAATATTATTATACAATTTTAAAAGCGTAATAAAACATATCATGTGGTTTCTGTAATCAGTGTTTTATCATGTTTATAAATATTTCCTTTAAAAAATGCCAATGTCAAGCAAATGATGTGAAGACGATTAGAGGATTTTTATCATTCATTTGTAAACCTATGCAAGAATACAACAAATAGAACAGCTTGTTATATATTTAAATTTTATGAAGATTCATATGTATCAGGTTATGTTTTTACATACAATGTGCCATTCGTTTAAATAAAACAACAAATGACAAATACTTTTTTCGTATTTTGAAATTTCCTGTTAAAAATATAACAAAGAAATCATCTCACACAAGCTACATAGGATGTCAGTCACATTTTTAATATATATTTACTAAATAAAATTTTAATAAGGAAATATGTCGATATGATGCTTGTGTTTATAAACTTCTGCCACAATACAAATTCGTGGGAAAATGTGAATGGTTTGTGTTTATGGCAATCAAATTAAATATGTTTGTGTAATACACTTGTACACATAGTATTATAGATTCATAAAATGAGTTGTAATGCAGCATATAATTTTATTTCCTGCAAGGTTGTTTTATATATTTATGTGAATACAATAACCTGAAACTGATTAGAATTATTGTTAGGTTCAAGATATTTTTGCAGCATAGCATAATTCTATCCTTGTAAGTGTATCTTGCTGTGGCCTTCAACTTCACATATAAATATATTAATGATGTTTTGTCCATTAACAACTGTCACTCGCACTCTTATGTTAACTCAATATATCCCAGTGAGCTTGAAAAAAGATACCACAGATTACCAAATATCTGTTTCATATTTGGATGTTTTACTAGAAAAAGACGTAAAAACCACATAATAAACATGATGATTTTAATTTTTCCATTGTCAACTTCCCTTCCTTATGTAGCAATATACCATCTTAACCCACTTATGAAGTTATTTGTAATGCAAGAGCAGGTTCTACCTACGAACAATTTATTAAACGAAGCAAGCTACGTAAAAAAAAAATATGAAGAACCTCGATTAAAATCATCTTTACGCAAGTTCTTTGGATACATGTTGGCTGACGTTTTTCATACTTGTTAGACCATTATTTATACACCAGACCAACTTTGGTTTCTTTCGTTTTTCATGATCTTGACAATGAGCACACGGCGTGTGCGACCTTTAGGAGGGGATGCTTATTCCTCCTAGGCACTGTTATTGAAGTCCGTGTTTTCTCAAGGTTTGTATTTTGAGCATCAGAGAAAAACTTCTGTTTCGTTTTTACCCGATTATGAAATTTTCTCGATTAAGATATTGACCTCGATCATGACATACCCATTTTTGAAAAGGAGGGCACTGCGGGTCAGCAGGGCATTCTTTATCCTCCTAGGCACCTGATCTTACCTCTATTTTTAGCGGTCTGTGTTGCTCTGCTTTAATTCGTATTTTGAGTTATGGATTTTTGAGATGGTTGACATTTTGTTGTTGTTATTTTTCATCTTAAAATTTTTAATTTTATCTATTTTATGTATGCAAAAGGGGAATTAACAGTTTTTTACTTTTCTCTCAGGTGTATGTTTACATGCTCTAATTCGTCTTATCCCAACAATTAATTAGGGTCTTCTGTTTTCAACGGAAGACCCTCTTGTTATTCTTCGGTTTCTTTTTATTATTAGGGTCTTCCGTTTTCAACGGAAGACCCTCTTGTTATTCTATTGTTTCTTTCTATTATTATTATTATTCTTTTTATTTTTTTTTCTGACTCCTTTTTGGCTTTATAACTCAAAAAGTTTACAACCGATTTTGATGAAATTTTCAGAGGTTGTGTGCAACTATAATACCTTAAAGTTTGTCAAGTTTCTTTGAAAACGTCACTTCCGTTTTTACGTTACGTCATTTTTAATATTTTCAAAAAGTCATTTTGTCCGCGGCGTTTCTCAAAAACGCTTTAAGATAGAGGCTTGAAATTTTCAATGGTTATGATTTAATCGATTTACCTCTGTTATAAGGCTGGAAATGAAAATCTGTCACTTCCGGTCGAAACCGGAAGGGAATCAAATTTTTCGAAAAAATGAATTTTCTGATCAAATCAAAAATGAATACGTGTTTTATAGAACTTATTTAGCTGAATCTAACACTGAAAGCCGTTTTAAAATCGGACGATGCATTACAGAGATATACGAGTTCAAAAAATTATTTTTCCGGAAATTTTGATTCCGCGTTTTTGGTTAAGAAATTAGTATCAAGTTCTTGGTTAAATTAACTTGTACCTAAAAATTAATTGTTAAGTCGTACTGTAACACATTCGGATTTTTTTTGTTTAGTCGTTCTTCAAATCGGAAAGGTTTTTGTTAAGTCGTACGTAAAATTATTCGGTTTTTGTTAAGTCGTACCAGGAATAATTCGATTTTTTCATCTTTTTATTTTAGGTACTCTTGTTACTGGTTAAAGAGCTCTGCTTCTTACAGGAACTTCCAGCTTTACCTCCGACATTAACGGAAGACCCACTCGTTGCTTTGCAACGAGCTTTGCTCTAGTTATTATACTTTTTCTTTTTTTTTCTGACTCCTTCTCGGCTTTATAACTCAAAAAGTTTACAACCGATTTTAATGAAACTTTCAGACGTAATGTGAAACTATTATCCCTCAAAGATGTTAGAATTTTCTTGACAACGTCACTTCCGTTTTGACGTGACGTCATTTTTAAAATTTTCAAAAAGTCATTTTGTCCGCGGCGTTTCTCAAAAACGCTTTAAGATAGAAGCTTGAAATTTTCAATGGTTATGATTTGGTCGATTTACCTCTGTAATAAGGCTCGAAATGAAAATCTGTCACTTCCGGTCGAAACCGGAAGTGAAACAAATTTTTCGAAAAAATGAATTTTCTGATCAAATCAAAAATGAATATGTTTTTTGTAGAGCGTATTAAGCTGAATCTAAAACTGAAAACCGTTTTAAAATCGGACAATGCATTACAGAGATATCGGGGTTTAAAAATTGATTTTTCCGGAAATTTTGATTCCGCGTCCTTGGTTTAAAAAATAGCATAATGTTTATCGTAAAGTTAACTCGTACCAAAAATAATTGTTAAGTCGTACTTAAACACATTCGGATTTTTTTTGTTAAGTCGTTCTTAAAATCAAAAAGGTTTTTGTTAAGTCGTACTTAAAATCATTCGGATTTTGTTAAGTCGTACCAGGAATAATTCGATTTTTTTATCTTTTTATTTTAGTTACTCTTGTTGTTGCTTTAAGAGCTCTGCTTCTTTCAGGAACTTCCAGCTTTACTTCCGACATTAACGGATGACCCACTCGTTGCTTTGCAACGAGCTTTGCTCTAGTTATAAATATGTTTGTAGTTTAATATTTTGCCACAGTTGACAATCCAATTAAAGAAGATAAACAAGTGTCTGCCTTCAAAGATTTTACTTTTAACCAAAAAGTACCCCTTTCTTATGATTAATTGTGCTCAAGTTTATGTTTATCTTACATCTCAAAAAGTGTGATGACATGCATATTTTTTCTAATAAGGTGTTCTTATTTTAGTCCACTGAGCTGAAAGCTCAAGTGAACTTTTCTGATGATTTTTTGTACGGCCTCCATCTGTCCGTCCATCTGTTTGTCTGTCTGTAAAGCGTATACATTTTTATTTCATTTTGTACAATTTCTACTTTTTCTCTTATACCAAATTTCAACAAAACCTGGCACAAACTATCATTTTGTAAAGGAAATTCAAGTATGTTAAAATGTAAGGTCAAGCCTTCTTTTGAGGAGAAGTAAGGAAACATTTTGATACATCTTCTCAGAAAATAATCGTCCAGAAATGCTGAAACTTGTGTGGAGACAGAGAGAATTGATTCATGTTTGTTTGAATCATGATTTTAGGGGATATAATTGGGTTACAATTACAATTGGGTGACAATTTTTTTTCATAGAAACAATAAGAGACATTTTTTCAGAAACAAATCGGCCAGATAAGCCGAAACTTGTGTGAAAGCATCCTCAGATAGTACAGATTCAAATTTGTTAAAATCATGATCTCGGTGATAGGGTATGGCTGCAATGGTAGATCAAATTTTGTACATAGGAATTTATAGAGACAAATCTTTAACACTATTCTTTTTAAAAACATTTGCCTAGAAACCTGTAACTTTAATGAAATCAACATTAGTTAGTGTAGATTGAAAATTGTTAAAAAAACAAAACCCATAATCATCAGGGGTAGGATTAAGGGCCACATTTGGGGTCCAATTTTACAAAACAGGAAATACGTTTAGGGAGCATTTGGAATCGAGGTTACATGTCCTTCCACGAAATAACAAAACTTTGTTACATGTATTATGGACCGATTTATATTTCAAACCAACAAAGCGCAGACCAAAAACTAATACAAAATTCCGTAAACATTTTTTTTTATATATTATACTGTATTTCGTAGATTTTTACATCGACGACTTTATGAATGAAATAAGAATGTAGTTTAAATATGATCAAAAACATTGTAAACATATTCAAAACGTGAGAAATCTAAGAAATTTAGTAAAGTATTTTAGTATGATTTTTGGACAATGGAACAAGATAATACTGGGACAAATGTTAACTTTATGGAATATTCGTTAAAAAGGTATTTCATTATACTTTGTTTAATTTGCCAGGCTTTCCACTGCCGTTGTGTACGATGTAAAAAATTTGACTAAAACAATACTAACCCTCGTATTTCGAACTTCGTTAACATGAATGGATAGTCTAATCAATGCTTAATTTGATAAAATGCTGATAGAAACCTGCATTATGAGTTGTTTTCACGTCACATGCCTTTTCCGTGCAAAACTTCACACCTGTGAAAGGTTTTTTGGGAATAATACGAATAACTATGAAACCGAGGGGAACATATGGTTTTATTGAACGGAGATGGTATACATTTAATTGATATGTTTATTGTGTCGAAACCCTTGGCAGTATTGTTTTATATCTGGCTTGCATTGACTTTTATTTAAACGAAAAATAGCCAAAACATTTATTAAGTCTTACAATTTTATATTCTACAGACGCTAAATTGGTCATACGCTTCTTAACTTACCCGTGTATTCATTAAAAACACTCAAAGGTTTTAATTGATGGTTTTACTTACATGTATATGCAAGCATTTTGACATATCGTTACATGTACCCACAATTCTCTAATATTGTTTAGGTTTTGGTCCCTGGACAATAACTAAATCATTGGCCTCATAAGAGGTTTAAAGTTTGATGTAGGTTTATATTCCATATATAAACAATTGTTTAAGATCTATCGATCTTCAATATAACTGCTATGTTCAATATGTGAAATGATAATAAAAACATACTGTTACTGAATCATTGAATGATGGAGACTGATCGTGTTATATACTGTAGTTGTTTACATTTTTGGGAGCATTGGCACTGTATATGAATTTCCGTTACGTATACATGCTATGAAGTTTGGGTAATCGAAAGTGCTTAAGCTAGGAAGGGGAAAATCAGCAAACAGCGTACGTAGGTTTACCTCTTCTTTTTTTTTAGAGGATGTTATAGCTGATGCTGTTACATGTACCGCTGTTCTGGCATTAGGTAAAACCGGTGAAACAGTTTTACTCGATTAATAGGAAGACCTAGTATATTTATCAACTCTTTTGATTTTTGTTGTTTCAGAAAAAAATAATTTTATTTCTTTTACATTTCATTTTCACTTTACTTTTAACAATAATAAAAAACAACATTAAATTAAATCACATCGATTATTGTAGAAAAAACACATTGTTAGAATAGTTTGTGCCTCAGTGAGAAAAATAACTTGTTTGTTAACGAGTTTTCCATTTTCTGATGATGTTTTTTTTTTATTTACATAAACCCTTATGATTAATCTAAACAGATAGTTGTTTTCAATGATTTATACAACATTAAAGCGGAAATGATATTATTATCATATTTTGTTACAATTTGTTTTCTTTTTTATAATTAAAGAACACACTCGTAAAAAGAAATTTCCACCACTGACATTTCTCTTTTATCGCCGCTATCCTTACAATCCATATATTTTAAGCAGCATAACCCCTTAATAGTTCAAAGTATTTTGTTGTAGAGGTATCACACATGTAAACGTATATCTTACATTGTCCTACTCGGTCGCGATGAAATTATCGTATTTATACGCACTTTTTCGAAGCCCTGAAAAAACTTTCAACAAAGAAGTAGAGTTTTTTGCAATATTTACTATCAAAATGTCCATAAAACAAAATAAAATGCACAATTGTATCTTTTATCACGAAAGAGATCATACTCGTCAGCCAAACATGGAAGGTTTGTAATCGGATGTTACGAAATCGAAAGATTGAATATACCTGTGAGATGATGCCTATTTATGAGTTGTGTTCAGCTTTGATGAATATATATTCAACTTAAGCGTTCGTTATCATAACCTTCTTACAAACGTTAGTATTATGCAAGAAAAATAAACGTTGAATAAGATTGTTGAATTTGATTTATATGAATTGTCAGAAATCTAACACTGTAACTGAATGCCTGTTTATTTATCTTGCTGATCAGGTACAGATGGCTTAATGGATAACCATTGTTGACACTTTCGACGCAATAACCCACTGTGTATAAAATTCGTTTTTCATTGATGAACAGCATCTTGACTGAATGTAAGAAAAACGGTTTTCGTGTTCTATTTTTTTTTTTGCCATAATTTTATCAACCTATTTTTCCCTTTAATAGTTATATCCCTGTGTGTACTGTCGATAACAAGCATTTTTCTGACGATCACACCTTCAGTTGTTAGTTTTTAAGAACTATTTTTTCAATCTGCGAGTAAAAGGCGGTTTGATCGTATCTGAGAAATTCCTTAACCATCCATCCGTAAGTTCTGAAAGAGACAGCATGGACGAACAATTCCAATTTGATACATCGGTTTGCGTTTTACGCGCATTGTGTACGGTTTGTACTCTAGCAAATCTAATTTATGTTTTATTCTCCGGAGGGTTCTCAAGCATGACATTTACTTACAAAATAGCAATTATCTACACAAATATATGTATCAATATTGGCAATACATCTTGTCAAATTTTATAAAGAGGGCCTCTTCAAAATTCTCATCAAAATTCTCAAAGTTACAATATAAATACTATACTGTTTGTACTCTACCAGACCTTTTCCATGTTTTATTTTCAAAAGGGCTTTAAGTAAGACATTTATTTACAAAAAAAAAAATCTACTTAGTTACGTATATCTATAGTGGCAATACATCTCTTCAACTTTTACACAGTGGACCTCTTCAATATTTTCATAGTCAACTTATAAATACCATGGACAATTTTCATGCACATTTGTTAACATTTAATGTTTTGTTGCTATTTAATTTTCGACATTTTTTTTAAATTTCCTCTCCAGATGTTTCATCTTCGCTAGCCAAGTGTTAACGAATCACTCTGCTCCTCTACAACCCTTGGCAGATTTAGCCGAGAAAATGAAAACTTGCGCAACGGAATCTGATTGGCTGCGAAGCCAGGCGATATCCGGGAATCTATTAATTATCGGTTTAGTTTGTTGTGTTTATATACATAATTTAAATTCATTGTTACAATTTTTACGTAATTAATGAATTACATACGATATATAGTTACAAATATATGGGTTTGCTTATTCTTATTTTTTTTCTTTTTTCAAGACAATTTCTTCCTTTACCTCTCAGATGAAAATACGTATGTTATCTGCTAAAATTTAACTCAATCGCTAGACGGCGCTGTGCTATTTCTGAAATTATTGTCTAAATTTGCCAAGGGTTGTGGAGGAGCGGATTGAATCGTTAACCCTTAGCTTGCGAAGATGCAGATGTTTGAGCAACGCTGACATTTATTCTGCTCCAGACACAACAAATTTACGTCACTTAAAATGAACACTACTCTTAATAAAGATTATTTATACAGAACGCGGATTATACTTTAAATAATATGACTTATCATCGTCAAAGTTAGACTGAAGTGACGTTATGTTAAAAAAAATTAACCTGGTTTCTTTTGATTCGGTCTGGTCATTAAAATTGAAATTTGTTCTGTCTGTCTTTTCAAAGCTAGAACAAATCCGTCTAAATAATGTCATATGAATTATTTCCTGAAATAGTAAATCAAAACTAATTTAATCTAAAGTGAAAGGAAGAAGGAAGTTGTTCTCTCATATATATATATATATATATATATATATATATATATATATATATATATATATATATATATATATATATATATATATATATATATATATATATAACATGTAAACTCAAAGTTCCATGTTGCCTGTCAATATTGTTAGACGTCTATTAGAATAGCAGGTGATTCAAATAACCGACAACCAATGACGTATGAAAGATTTTCAGAATTCGTAATCCTTGTTGCAGCATACACTGGCTGTACAGGTGTACCTACACAAGGACAGTGTAGAGGGTAGTTATTATATTATTAGAGTGACTTTATAAATAAGATTAAATGTTTGTATGATTTTGTTTCATTTGCAAAGGTTTGAGTTGTGGTTTTTTTTAAATGTCTATGCATTCCTTGGTCAACAATACATTTGAACGATTAACCTTTTTCTGGCAATTGATTGCAGCTATTCCAAAGGTTGCTGTCCGGATTATTTTTGGAATAGTTGGACTCAGTTATGCGACCGTACGTAAACGTCTACTATTTTTATGGTTAACAAGAATAAGATAAATATGTTTGTCGAACCAAATTTGGAATATACCGATTTTTGTATTACTTAAAGCATCATAGTGGATCTATATTAATTTAGTAAATTCTGACAAGATCACATTATCATGACATGTATATTGTCACTAGCTTGAGTTTGCCATCATATAACTTCTTAACAATTCAATTAGTTTGTTTTTAAAACGATTAAAACATGATAATGTACAATATCCCCAACAGGCATCGGGTTATCTTTATATATAGCAAAAACAAAGACATTTATTTTTGCCTTATATTTTCTAGCATGTATGCCAGGTTACAATGGCTCCAACTGCTCGATATCCTGTCCTGTTCCTTATTTCGGAAACCAATGTCAACAAAAGTGCACTTGTATCAAAGACTTGTGTGATGTTACGTTTGGATGCCAAATTGTTTACAGAGGTATTTTCACTTTTGTACATTTTTTTAGCATAAGACAATGCATCGGTTATTATTATAAGATATTTCTACAAAATGAATGTATAATTCAATGTGAAACAAGAAAGTAGATGCCAATCTGCAATATACTTAGTGTGATTCCTGATTAATTAGACAACTGATATGTTACTGATTCTCTAGAGCTAACATCAGTAATGAGTCATATCCCTTACTTTATTAAATATTTTGATGATAATGGAAGTCTCTAATTATCTAGTGGTCAGAGAACACTAATATTTTTTACAACCAGTCTTTTATATTCAAATTGACTTATAAAACGTAACCTTTACTAGATATATTGTGTTTACTAAGACATTGCTCAAATTAGTAGTGTATATACCTATTAAATACGCATATTGAAATAAATTGAATTGGTTTTATCAAACGTATTTATTTTTTATAGTAGACAGAGAAGACATAGGAACACTTACATCGTTTGAGAAACATTTCAAATATATTATAGCAAATTCTTAAAAAATGAAATCTGTTCCAGCATTTTCTAGCACAATTTTCAACATGTTAAAAAAAAGAAAATAATATGCTACTAAATGATGAAAATTTTAGTTATGCACAATGAGTCAATGAAAAATTAGCTTTAAATTTTTTGAAAATTGTCCTATATCTTAGACAAAGTCTTGTATTTCAGGAATTTAATGTAATGAAGTTTAAAATAACCACGGCTATCTTACTGAAATTGAAGTTATTTTGGTAGCCAATTATTATTTATCTTTTTTTATATTTGTTTTTCAAGATACGACCACAACCTCTGGGAAAGGATTTCTATCTATAGATAACAACGCCCTCTCAACAAAAAGTTGCACGTATTATAATAATAATAAAAAATTAGAGTCATATTCAACCAACGATTCGTTTCTATTATTCATCAAAATATTTGGAGGTGTCGATATATCTATATCTTTTCTGTATATTGATGTATGCATGTACGTCAGACAAATACTATCAAATAGAGTAACAAACACGTGTCATGTGTCATTATGCCCGGAAAGAATTCAAGTTATGAAAATGTCGATATGGTTTTGTCTTTGGAACCAGCATCCCTTTCTCGATATTATGATTCTGATTTGTCAATTTTTCTAATCGTTAAGTAAATGCTCTACTAAAGTCAGACGAACGAAATGTTTTTGGGATCACTGTGTATTCGTATGTACATTTCAATTTAGCATGGACACTGAATATGACAATTGTATGCTTTTAATACCTGTTAATTTATAATCAAATTAATTCAACAATTCCTAAGATTTAACTTTTCCTGATATGTTAACTCATATTTGGAGTTAATGTACATGTACAAAAGAATTTAGTCATTGTTTCTACTTTGATTTATTAGAAAAAAGGAACATTAACTTTAAAGGTGATGCCTCGCTGTGATCATGTTAAAAGAGACAGTACAGCTGAAAGCACCTGTCTGTATCACGTTCTGATTTTAATGTTAACTAAAAAAACGAGAATGTCTAAACTATATCATTCACGATATTTTAACGAGACCCGTTCGAATCTTGCACATTTAGAGAGAGAGAGAGAGAGGTTTAGATCGAAAAAAGTAAGTAAAAGCTTATGTTTTTTTATAGGCAAGCTTTTTTGAAAGTATTTAAAGTTGCAGAACAATTGTTAATTAATGTGAATTCGAAGTTTTTTTTTATTTATTAGCCCTATCTCGTTAAATATTGCTCAGCATGCATTGCCTGACAACATTCCTCGATTTTGCCAACAATCTAAAACGTGCTAGAGGGTAGTCATATAACGGTAAGAATATACTTACATTGAATATACTTACAACTAGATAAATACCTTTAAAAAAACATACAATGCATTAATTCTACTACCGGTGATACCTAAATGTTTGTAATTAAGTTTCGTTGTAAAATGTGACTAACCGACATGTTTTGGTATAAAATGTGAATGCAGGTGTTTTATAGTATATGTAGTCAGTTTCTACAAATATTGGATATAGAATATAAGATAATGGGATTTGTAGAAATCCCATGAATTTCTTATGCTGGAAATGGGTTTTTCAGATTTGTTGTAACTGTTATTATTGCCTCAATCTGATTAAGGTCTACATAGAATGTTGATAGTACAGACTTGATTGACCCTGATTTTGTTACATAAGTTATTTTGCTTTAAAAAGTATATCACATGTGATTTATCGGTATAATAGTACATATTTCATTTGTAATTCAAGTTTACAAATCTTCAGGGTTTTGTTAGACTAAAATGCATTTTAACGCTTTTAAAGAAACTAAAAGTAATGCAACTGTCTTTAAACATTGTATATAAAGATAAAGAAATGGTGAGCTTCGTTTAAAAATAGAAGCAAAATGAGGTTATATGTACAATATTAGAAGATATTACATTTTCAGTAACATATTCTTAAGAAATTGCATTGATTATATGTTTGATGAATATATAAATGTTGCCAAAATTGATTCTTTTAACACTTTGTTTATTTTTTTTTTAGTTTCCAGACCATGACAATAATGAATATTTATTATATGAAATACATGGAGATTAGGATGGAACCTAATGGAACACATTATTCAAAACATCTAATTTATGTTACATAAAAAAGGTTTGGGCTTTTTAAATGTTACCGGCTGTATTCTTTCAACAATAAATGCCCGCAACCATTTTATCGAGTGCACTTGTCTTGTATTTTTCTTATTCATGTTACACGTTTTCTATATCGTACATGTGTACAGTGTATTCATGTAAAAAAAATACGTTGACAAATTTCTGAATAAACCAAAAATAATTTATTTTGCATATAGCATTAAATTGTAATTTTAAAGAATAATTTGTTAAACAAAATATTTGTATTAATCAATCAAAATATGCGAAAGTTCATTCAATGATACCCAAAACGGTTGATAGCTATATTGATATACTAAGCATTAATTTTTCACTCCCAATTTTTATAGATATTCCAGTCCGAATTACCTCTATCAGTTTTCAAATCCCTACCCATTTTTGATTCAATTTAACAAAAAAAAAACCTGAATGATGATTCTATTAAATAGTATAAAAGTGAATATATTGCTGGCATAAAGTTTATATGTGGTCAACGATCAAAATTTTGAGATATGGTGTCTTTTTTCGTTTTTAAGCTTTTTCAATCTTTTTGTACATGTAGTGTATGCCATACGATCTTCTAAATGAAAAATGAGAAAAAAAATATGTAAAATTATGTTGACTAACAAAATTACATCTTAACTTTGAATATTACAGTACTAAAAAATCTTTAAGGGAAAAACAAAATCTGCGAAATTGAGTGCGAATTTCCTCTGTTTTGCTAAAAGACCTAATTTTTTTTAGCCTTATTCCATAATATATTAAAAATATCGAATATTATGTCAATAATGATTCATTTCATAAATACTTTTTGTGTTTAGAACAAATTTTACTCAAGACACTGAACTTTATAACAATCTGTATTTGAAAACTCAAACACTGCGTAAACAACGTCCTTAAAAATACCTAGTGTTAAATTGAATGTAATAATACAATGCTAACAATCTTGTGAATCAGAAACGTTTAATTCAATAGGTGGTCTACATGTGTTCATCATTTAAATGCATTAAACATTATATGAACAAATCAGACATAAAAACAAACAGCGTCCATGTGGAAGCATGTTAAGGTATATAACAATTTTCAGTGTAATCCTTGGAAATCAGAAAACTGGAGTTATGATTTTTAAAGGCACAAGTCAGATATCTGTTAGCCAATGCTTACAAGTGATACCCTCGCTCTGATGTTAATATACAAAATAAGCAAAGTAGACATTTAACGGGAAGTTGAAATTGAATTTGTTAAACAATGAACAACTTCAATATAAAAGAAAACACAACTGTTACAGCAATATTAAGATTAACGCAAGTCAATCAGTATATATTCAATAACATGCATATGGTTTAAGGACATCACACTAGAAACACAAAACGAATAAAAAAGTGCGGTATAAGTATTTTCACATAGTCATTTAAACGGTTTTACTTTGAAACAACTCGTTACGGCTTTTATCCTTCCTTCAAAATCCTCTGTTTATTATTTTGTTTTTTGAAATATTCAACCAAAGACTTCACTTATGCAAGATTATCTTCAAATGTATGTCTTGATTCCTTTAAGAAGTATAACTCTGGTTTGTTATACCCATTAGGCAGGTTTGCAAGTTTGAGTTGGTTGTCTGCATAACTGTTTTCAGAATGGATAATTGCAAGTCCTGTCAATTCATCACTGATACGTTAAACAATGTTGGCCAGTCCTAGGAAAAAAGTATCGAGTGATCAAAAACTTATTTCGGCAAATACTAAAATGTAATAAGATATTCAAAGAAGAAGGAATGCGACCAACAATAAAAGCCATATATTAGAGAGACATTTTACTATATTTGAAAACTCAAAATCCACGTATAAAGTAAAAAATTACATGATATGTTTTATTATTTTAGTCAGTCGATTTAAATGCTTTTTGCATAATAAACTCTGTCAATGTTTAAGATTATTCTCAATTATATTTTTTGACCACCCAATGTCTATTTTTGAGTAAAAATTCTAATTTAACCTTTAAAATAACAAAATATATGCGTATCATTGTTCACTTGACTTTTTTATCCGATAGGAATATAAGAAATAAGCAAAGTCTTCATTTAACAGGAAGTTGACGTCTGATTTTTACTAAAATAAATTTCTCCATATGGCATGCCTAAACAAGGGTATGTTAAAATTTCAAGCATCTGCAAATAGTTGCTGGGAAATCTTTGACGAACATTTGTTTAAAAATTAAGATAACAAATAATCAACGTTGTTATTGAATAGTAAAGAAACATCTAATTAGCATAAAACTGAATCCTGACATTTCAACATAAGACTTACCAAAACAAAGAGTGTGTTAAAATGTCAAGCATCTGCGATTTACAGATGCTGACTAATCTTTGACGAAAATTTGTTAAAAAATTTAGGATATACTTCGTCATTTAGACGTGTATTGAAACCTGATTTATCTCTCTATAACCTTGAAGGCAATGTAATGGGAATAGTATGAACATTCTTTATAACAGCTCTACTCTATGTTAATTTTAGATATAAACCTACAAAATTGACAACATGCCCATTTCCCATGTTTCAAGCTGCACATTGGATACATCATCACTGTTTACTAACTACTTAAGGATGCTGATCAAATAGGACCAATTTTACAAGAAATATGAACATTCATTTTGAACGTTATCACTAAACTAAACTTTCAATTGCCATTGAAACAAACATTGCGCTCAACGATGATTAGATAGGTAAACTACCATTTCCGATGATTTGTCAAGATGGTGCAATATGAATGTCTTCTGAAAAATAAGATACAATACCAGTATTTCAGTACAATTTATGTAATATACAGTTATTTACTTTTAAACTTGGCAACTGTTTTCTCTTTTTCCTATCTAATATCGAGTTTTAAAGTCCGACAAAATGAACCAAGAGTAAAGTTATTGACATCATAAAGATATACTAAGGATATGGACAATATATTATCGGTCAATATGTGGTGATCTAAGAGTAAAGAATATCTCATACCTGTTTTTGTATCCTCTGTTGCTCTTAAAGACTTTAATTCCTCATCATATATATTTATTTCATCAATAAAAAAAATTAATTATTTAGATTACAAATTTCATCATTTACTACCATAGTTCTTGAGCAATACAAATCACCCACAAATTAATAGATTAATATACATGTAATGTTATAAAAGCACAATGGCTGTTTCAGTAAGAACAAAAATTGCATTCATTTTCAAACAATCCATACATTTCTTTGTTGTTGTGAGTTATTTATTTATGAGAAAACATGCATGTTTCTAAAAAAAACCAATTAGAAGTGTCCTGATTGCATTTATACCCATACAATGCTAATTTCAGATGGGACAAAATGAATTACATAAAATAATTAAAGTATACAGAGGCTTCCCGCTTAAACTGATTGTCAATTTGTAACAAACAAATTATCGGATTGCATGATTAAAACAATATGATAATTTTGAAAATAATATTTTAGTTGACAAAGAAAACAATCCAAGTTTTAGAACTTATTCATATGTTATACATTTACCGATTTCTGTATGCGGTGAATTTTTAGATTGTAATAATAGAAAATTCAAATAAGATATGTTTTTGATTAATCAAAGGTTATGTTCAAATTTAAATTTTATGTGTACTCAAGCACGTAAATACAAGGACGTTGATTTCCAACTCGTGTACTCGTTAAAAAAAATATACTCACTTAAACCAAACCGTCAATAGATAGATATAAAAACTTCATTTACTGGAGATGTTGTATATTTTTTGTTGGTAAACATGTTTAAGTTATCGGACCTAGAATTTAACATAGTGACTTGAATAACACTAGAAAAGTTTCGAAACTAAAAATATAAAAAGTGAGGGAAACGTAATGCTACCAGTTAGTTTCGATCACCACATGTTTGCACAGTAAGTATATATTTTAACCCTTTAATTTGACAGCTAGAAATTAATCAATTCTTACTGTATCTGTTTGATTGCCAGGTGTGATCATATTTTCACAACGAGAGCCTAAATAGAAGTGACATGGGTGAGAAGCCCAATTTTGAAGGTGTTATGACATACACTAACTAGACAACATTGAGATGGTGACAATCTCAAATGGTTCTATTTGAATAATGGACAATAGGATGAAAAGCATTTTAGAGAATATTGATTCAACGTTGAACTATATATTAGCAATTTTCCAGCTTGCAGAAACCTTGAATACAGTTTCACTACCCTTTCATACAGGTTTATTTGTTCAATATGAGCATTATTAAGTAGATGAAAAATACTGTAAACGTATTACATTTGGCTGTGTATTCTATTTAGCGCTCTAGGCGGAATACTGCTTCCGCTAAATCAAGTACATGGCTAAATGGCATGTATCCATAGTCACATTCGGGAATACACTAATTCAAATCCACCCCAGCTTGTCCAAAAACGTATCTTCGCCAAATATCGTACACGCCAAATATTATGTGTTTACAGTAATCTACGGTCTAAAACTGAGATCTGTCAAGACATTCACATTGACTTGGTTCAATTTCACATTGACTTGGTTCAATGTCACTGCACACCATAAACGATCTGCTTATGTGAAGAATGAGCCAAGAAGGGCTAAGAAGAGATGTCATATATGCTGTGATAAAAGGATTTTTTTTTTTTTTTATTAAATTTTTATTGTCATTTTCATAATTATTACAAGGAATTCAAAAAGACAAAGCAAATATTTATTGGCACTCACACACCCTTTCATACACTTGCACACATAAATATCCGAAACACATTCTAATTGTTTACAGGAGAATTAAATTTCAAAAATATTTTTCCAGTTTGACCATTGTTTGTCAAATTTTAACATTTCACATGATTTAATTGATATGTATCTTTCAACCTTATATTTGAAATAGATATGTTGTAATAGTCCCTTTAAGTGAGGGATCTTTTTTTGTTTCAAACAGTTAAAAATATACTGTTTGGTATACAAAATTATAAAGTTTACAACTTTGTTACCCTGATTTAGAGGTATTTCACCAAATATTACATTATTAACATTACATCCAATTCTATTTGTAGTTTTACAATAGATATGCATGCTGAGTTTATTCCATAATGGCAGTATTTCTAAACATTTAATAAATACATGTTGAATTGTTTCTACATCTTCTTTGCAAAAAGAACAACAATCATCAGTGCTTACATTGATTTTTTAAAGATAGTATTTTGTAGGCAACATTCTGAAAAGAATTCTGTACTGAAGCCATTGTACTGAGGTATCAGCACTCGTTTTAAAACATACTTTAAAGAACTCTTTAACAGAAACATTAATTTCTAGTTGCATGGATAGTTCAGTGTTCCATTTCTGAATGGAACTTGGTATAATATCTTTACTTTTAATAAGATTGTACAAGATTTTCGAACATTTTTCAAACAGTAAAACATACTCAAAGTAAAATGGAATGTATGGATAGTAATATTTTCTAACATCAGATCTTTTTATAGACTGAGATCTAAGGAAACTAGATATTGCATTAATAACACTGTTGTATAGCATTGTACATACATTAGACAGTCTATAATTTTGTGCAAAATCATGCTGTTTCAAAAACTGACCATCTTCATTTAGAAAGTCACCTATAGTTTTAATACCATGTTCATACCAATTATAAACAATGATAGGTTTATTACCAACACATATATTTGTATTGTACCAGATTGGCATAGCACATACATTTGTTGTAGATAATGAATAGTCAATTGTTCTTAAAACCTTTAACCATGAGTGTAAAACATCTTTCCAAAATTATTACTATGATTTATTATGTTTTGTACATATTTGTCACCAAAGTCTAACAAATGCTTTACCACTTTGTTGCCATGAATGTCTAAAAACATATCCGTCCATGGTTTATTATCTTTTGTTAACCTCTTTATCCTTGAACATTTTAACGACACTAAAAAATTGTTAATATCAAACATTTTAATACCACCTTTTAAGTAGTCTTGAGTAATGAGTTGTCTCTTGACTTTATCTATTTTTGAATTCCATATAAATTCATAAAAAAGATTGGTAAGGGAAGAAATAATTTCTTTATCTGGACTTGGTAAGGAAATAAAAAGGTGATTGAGTTTTGGAAGAAGTAATGTTTTAACTACAGTAACTCGACCAAAAGGAGTAAGAATTCTCCTTTTCCACTGTTGTATTAAAGCTTTGATTTTAGGTATTTGAACACTATAGTTTAGACTAACAATTTTTTCTAACTCAACAGAGAATTCTATTCCCAGCAGATTGAATTTTGTACAACCCCACTCCAGTTTCCATCTTGTATGATGGTATACTTGTTTAGAAATTTTTTTTTGAACCTATCCACACAATTTTTGTTTTTGAACTATTTATCTGCAATCCTGAAAAAGTTGAAAAAAGATCTATGGTATCCAGAGCAGCAAAAAGAGATTCTGAAGAACCATCAAGCACCAAGGTTGTGTCGTCAGCATATTGGGATATTTTGTGTTCTTTTCAATTGGCTACAATGCCTCTAATATCTACATTTTGTTTAATAAGGATAGCTAATATTTCTGCACAAAGAATAAAAAGATATGGGGCAATCGGGTCGCCTTGTCTACAACCTATATATATAGGAAATTGTTCAGATAGCACACCACACTGTAAAACAGAAGCTGTGATCTTGGTGTTTAGGATTTTTATCCAAGTGATTATATTTTCACCGAAACCAAAATATTTTAAAACTTTATAAATAAATTTCCAGGATATAGAATCAAAAGCTTTCTCAAAATCTATGAGCACCAGTAAACCAGGTATATTTTTAGACTCAGTGAAGGATAATAAATCATAGACAAACCTAGTATTTTCACCAATATAACGACCCTTAATGAAGCCAGATTGGGTTTCCGATATTAAAAAATCTAAGGAGGATTTAATTCTATAACTAAGGCACCCTGAAATAAGTTTATAGAAACATTCAAAAGAGTAATTGGGCGCCAGTTTTTTAAAAATTGCCTAGGTTTGTCACCTTTTGGAAGACATGTAATGATTCCAAGTCTTTGTGATATAGGCAGCTCCCTATTAGCAAAAATATGATTAACAGCTAAAACAATATGGTCTTTGAGATCCCTCCAGAAAAACTTAAAAAAATTCTACTGTAAAGCCGTCACTTCCCGGTGATTTGTTGTTTTTCATATCTTTTAAAACAGTAAGTATTTCATTCTCAGATATACTACTCTCTAAAATATTAGAGGTGTTTTTGTCCAACTTTGGAACCCCCAAATTTTGTATTAAATCCTCTAAGTTGCTATCTATGGTATCTGAATCTTTGCTAGCATAAAGGGTTTTATAAAAAGTTCTGACCTGATCTAAGATTTCAAACTGATCATAAATAGTTTTATCATCAATTTCTACTTTTTTTTTATAGTTTTATTCAAAAAATTCCGCGATTCTAAAGAACAAAAATATTTGCTAGGCTTTTCCCCTTCTTCAACCCATTTTGCTCGTGATCTAATGATATGACCCTGTAATTTTTCTTTCCTTAACCTTTCGAGTTTTAACTTCTTTTCCTCTAAAAGATCCAAATCTATGTTACACATTGCCTCAATAGTTTCAATTTCTTCAAGCAAGATTTTTTCAAATTTATCTCTCTCTTTTTTCTTGTATGATGAGTATGAAATAGTGATGCTCCGAATTTCCATGAGAAGAACTTCAAGAAATAAGCTATGATTTTGAAAAATATTTAGATTGTTACCTTGTAAATATAGATTCCGTACTTCAAAAATAGTTTTTTTCACTTTTTCAACATATATTTGATCTGTGAGAAGACTGTTGTTGAACTTCCAAAGCCCTCGACCTCTTGAAAATTTATTAAATTTCAGCTCTAAAACCACAGCTGAATGATCAGATCTATACCCAGGCTTAGTAGAGAACTTTTCTACCATATTTGTTAAACTTTCTGATATTAAAATGTAGTCCAAGCGACTTTGCTTCAGAGGATTTTTTTTTCGCCATGTATAGATTCTTCTGTCAGGATGAAGAATTTTAAAGTAATCAACTAACTGAAGATTTTTCATAATATCTAATACCTTTTCTCTGGCTTTTGGGTTATCAATGTTACAATAATTGAATGTATCCACCTCTGGGTTCAAAACAAGATTAAAATCCCCACATAATATAAAATAGTCATTGTCTAAATTCAAAAAGGTATCTCTAACTTTTTCATAAAAACCCGGATTATCTGCATTTGGGCCATATATATTTATTAAAGTAACATGATTGTCTTCAATGGTAGTATCAATAGCCAATAAGTTTCCATCGTCGTCCCTCATTTCATTGTGTATTTTAAACTCAAAATTGTTATTAAAAAAAAATACTGACACCCCTAGAATTTGACTTAAAAGAATTAAAGACACATTTATAACCCCACTGAGTTTCAATAAGTGGCTCAATATCACGTATAAAATGGGTGTCTTGTAAACACAAGATAGAGTAGCCTTGTTTTTTGTAATAATTAAGTACATCTTGTCTTTTTGAGCTCGTAGCTAAGCCCTGACAGTTTACAGACGCTATTCTTATGAGGTCAGCCATTTCTAACAATCACAAAACGAAAAAAAAATAGAAAATAAATGTCATGAAAAATTGACAGACTTTATGTTGTATATATAACTCTTCGTTCACTTGAACACATTGAGACTGTAGACAAACAAGGTTGACTATGTAAGAAATTTACCTGTAGTTTAATGGTAGTGAAATAGTGAGGTAAACTGGTATTTGGTAGTAAAGACGATAAACACAACACGACATTCATACACACACACTCACACGCTAATATGCACATTTCGATCCCGATCACAAAAGGTCCAAGTTTCGTTTCCAGATCCCGATCTTAACGATTGGAAAAACTGCTCCGCTGTTCCTCATGACGATGTTTGACTTTATCTGACACCTTGTCCAAGATGTCGAATCGATGCCTCTTCCCACCGTGGTCCTCCGCGAATACTTTGCCGTTATAGTACCACGCGCCTTTGATCCGCTCGTCCAGATTTAGAGTTTTGATGAGTTGCGCGTTCATCTGAGTCAGGTGGTCGTGCATCACAAAGCGCTTCTTAATTTCATCTTTGGAACGATTTTTGATCACTTTAATTTTTGTGTCTGTGTCGCGGAACTTCGCAATGACGGGGCGCGGTCCTCCTCTGTTTCCTCCCGGTACTCTATGTATGGCTAATACGTCGGACGCGTCCAGATCTATGTTGACCGTCTCCTTCAGAATTCTACAGAGATCGGAACGGAGGTTCTCATGTTCGCTCTCCTGCCAATTAGTAAATTTAATATTGCTTTTCTGCGAATATTGTTGGTTGTTGTTGGCTAGGACAACTGCAGCGTCGGCTACGTGTTGACATTCCTTTAAGTTTTGTTTTAGCTCTCTGAGTTCCTTTGCCTGTGTAGAAAATTTTTCTCGCAGAGTTTCAAATTCAAGTTGAAAGCCGTCGGATATTTCTTTCGTTTGATGTTCAAATTCTTTTGTTTTAGTGTCTATTTTGTCATTAAACTCTGTTTTTATTTTGTCTGTCACACTCTGTGTTAATTCGGGCATGATCGTGGCCTTAACCTCGGCTAGGATTTCGATTTTTATTTCGCTTTCAATTCGGAGATAATAGAAGTTACGATTTCTTTTACGTCTGTTTTTCTGACCATTGTATTTTTAATATCAGCAATGCCTTCGTGTATTAGCCTAATGTCACCTGTAGTGTCTAAATCAGGGGGGCCATTAGGGGAGTCGCAGTCCGTGCTACTGTTTCTTTTTGTTTTTTTTGCGGCACTTTTTTCAGACACGACAGAATTCTTAATAGATGCAGGTACTGATTTGAGGTTAAGTTGTACTAACCTTCTGTCAGGAGTTTTTTTGTCGTTCGAAGAACTTTTTTTTTTCAAGCCCGGGGTCTCCCTGCGGTTGAGTTGGTGCCATGGTGGGCGAGTACTCACGGTCCAAGTAAAGGAAAATGGAGAGAAATAACACACAAATTCCAACTTTGCACACATAAATACGATGAAATTCACTTTGTGCGATTTCACTCACCCTGGATTTATTTTGGAAGCTTCAAAATCTCAAAAAAAGTCGTAAAAGAAACAAAATCGGACAAAAACAGCAGAGCTCAGAAAAAACCCACTATATTCGGCTCATCACGTGACTGGAACCGAAAAGGATCTTTGTGTGATCCGATATGAACTTGACACTTGACCTTCAAACATCATTAAAGGTCACTGCACAACATTTAACCATGAGCCACATTGAATCGAGGGGAGAGAAAACAGTTCCGAACGAGGATAAGATAAATTCTGCTATGACCTAACCTTTTACCTATCAAGATGATTCATGGTCACTGGACACCCTTTAACAGTTGGCGAAGTATGAGCCAGATTTGGCCAAGGTAAGAGAAGATATGTTCTGGACAAGATATCTTGGACGGACAGATTGACTTTAGGATGGATAGACAAACAGAAGGACAGATAGACAGACTGATCACTATAAGGCGCCCGCAGGGCAGGTTTCTTAAAAGTTATCTGTGAGCCAATGTTCAGTAATATACTTTCATGTAAAATACTGAACTCTGATTGGTTTAGACGCAGTTGGTAATCCGTTCTATTACCCTCAGCGTCAGAGACACACTTGGCAACGGGTAACATAACGAACTGTTACATGGGCGTAAATCATGCACGTACAGTTCGCCGCAGAATTCACTAAGTTTTTATATAAAAGCAGTAAAATTTTCTTTAAAAATAAGACATCCAGTATAATAAAATAAATAGTGCCTGTTTGGGAGGGTAACTGTTGAAATTGACACCCCGAGAAAACCATCGTTAACCGACGCGAACGCCCTGACGTGAATATAGATAATAAGCGAAGTCAGGAAGTTGATATCAAATTTGTTAAGAAATGAATCCACCCATTTTGCCTTCCTCAACAAAGAGTGCGTTATCGGGGATAAATAGATGGTGATAAATCTTGAACGAAAATTTTCTTAAGAATTTAGGCTAACTAAACAAAAGTCATCGTTTAACAGAAAGTAAATATCCGATTGGTATAACAAAATAATATATGGTGTGCCTAACTAAAAGTGATAAAATTTAGAGCATCTCTGATAAATAGTTGCTGAAATAGTTCCTACTGACAGACAGAGAGACAGCTGGCTACACAAGTGTAAAACAGTATACCTTCTTTTTCTTCAAAGCTGGAGTATAGTTAGCAATAAAACTTAATTAATGAATTTATGTTTTGGCTGAAATGACCCATACTGTTGATTGTGTAATTGTGTAAACAAATAAACTTGTGTAAACCCACTTCTAATATAAAAAAAACCCCAAAACGAATGAATTTATTGTTTTTAACGTGAAAAAAATAAAACATATGAATAACCATTGGCACACTATTACATGTAATTTAAGCGCTCAGGAACAGTTATGCCAATGACGCTTACATTTGTAGTGTGCCATATTTTCTCATTTTACCATGTTTACAGTAAATATGAAATTAAAATGTACTGATAAAAACATTTTCCATGGATAAATGTATTCTCGAATACTGTTCTATTTAATAATCATGTCTAGAAAAAATCTAACTAAGCCATTGTATATAACATCAACATCAATGATAATATTACCTGTTTTTCTGAAGAAAGAACATTTCTTTTTTCTCCAGTACATGGCAAACACGGCAGAAATAAACACTATAACAGGAACTAGAATCACTGGCAATAGGAAGTCTTTTGATGGCCCTCCATCTTCTTGTATTTCACTGGTTCAGAAATAGATGGCATAGAATATTAATTAACCAAACACTCTCCTGAAATGTACGGATGTATAATGTTATCATTAAACATGTTGAATGCAAACTTTTAGATAAAAAAAGGCAACTAAATAACAAATTCAGAAGAAAAAAAAATCAGCTAAATGAAGGTTTTTGTTCGAATCAAGCTTCAATATACTAATAATAAAGATAATAACAATGACTTGAAAATATGAATAATTGTTACTTACTGGGAATCTGAAAAAAGGCCAGTAACAATTTGTTAATAAAAAATAAAACTGGACATCGTTAAGATGGTTTTCATTCCAAACGGCCCGCTCAAATAGTAAATAATGTGATAAAAATCATTTCAGAGGATTTTGCTTTGACATTTACTTTTGATTTTGAAAATCTGCAGTTGTATGGGTATAGCTCTGATTTGCAGTCATATGTATGCGTAAAGATAAAATAAATATGTATACATTTACATTTTTATGATTTGATTGTAATCCACACTTTTGCTGAGATACACAACTTTATTGTTCGTAAAGTGTATGACTATATTACCACAGTGACTGTAGACCTATTAAAAAGTTTTTTTACTTGTTACGGGCCGCCAAGTAAATTTGCATGTAGAAATATGTTTTATGCCCTAAAGAAAAATTACATATTTTTTTGTTTTGACCGATTTTACAGAGACTATTATCTTTTTGGAAAATTTCGGAGTTTTTCATTGTATTGGGATCGGTATACGGGACATTCTAGTGACCTGAAATACTGAAGACCTGAATGACATAACATTTTATATAAATGATATATTTGAATTTCTTTGTTCTGCCTCAAATGAATATTTCCATATGAAATGTGGTAGAAAAATACAATAAAATGATGTCCATATCAATAATTTACGCAAAAATATGAAAGACCTGAAAATTTATACTGACTGGATTAATTTTTAATTTCCTTGAGAACCTCATGAAATTAAATAAGGATGATTATCTTCATAAATGATTTGTAGATAAGATTTATTATACCATTTTGGATGAAAAAAATATAATCCAGCTTATTTTTACCTTTAAAATTGTGCAGTTTCTACCGGATGAGCAGATGATCTTACAAGATTTAATACAATACAAAATATAAAATCGGTTTGAAGTACTCAATATCCAAGATAATAATGATGACTTGAACTTTGTCTTAGAATAATGTACAAATCAATGTGTTCTCCATTACTTCATTCTATGGTGATGGTCATACAATTGCCATTAAAAATGCTTACAGCAACAAACTCGATTCTTAATAATAATAGTAAAATGTTACACTTCAAAACGTGTTGCTGAAAAATATATTAAAATTTACAATAAAGAGTATTAGTACAACCAATTCTCTTTTTTCTTCTTTGTGGTGAGTTTTTATGTAAACAACTAATGATGATTCATACAACAAATATATTTTAGGCGGCCCAATTGACGCTTGCGTCTATATTTTTTTCTTGTGTTTGTTTCAACTATATTTTGAAATAAGTGCGAGTCAATTTCATTTTTGTATTGAAACATATGAATGGAATTTAAGATGATTCATATTTTAATACTTATATGTATGTTCTAGTATTTTGTTTGTCCATTAAAAATAACTGATTACTCTAGCGTGTCAAGGGGTCCATTGGCTAGTCAATTCTAGGGTATACATTTTAATATAATAATATTACAATATAAAAAATTACCTCTCTAAAATGATTGTTAAAAAAAATTGACATACAAATATATACAAAATGGCCTTCCCTTACTTAGGGTTAAACTAAGAAATTAAATATTGTCAGCCTGGATCGGAAATTACATTATAGCTCTACATGTACAAGGTAAACACTAGTTTGGTTTTATTAAGGCAGTAATGATCACCTGCAACACGTCCTAGCCTACAAAAGAGGTCAACTCTTAGCAGAGGCAGTCACTGTGATAACGTCTTTTACAAGACGGACAATGTACCACCTCTAACCAAAGGTGTACCCCTATCCTAGTACTTTAGAACACCAGAGACGACAAATATAAGAGATAACTTCTATAATATCCAACACTACAGATCGGCTTTACACGAGTGGTATTATTACAAGTATTAATGTGGCAAGCCTCTGTTTCAAGAAAATCCACCAACTAGGTCTTAATTTGTCTTGAAATTTCTCTCTTCTATTCTTCTTGAATGCCGATAGGAGAATGAACGCTGTAGTTGCGACCGGCTTGTTTATATACATGTACCCTTTGTGGTAAATGTGACAATCTTCGCTGGTTGCTTAGCAACTATACAAACAGTCATTATAGGCCGTACGCATGACTACATAACATAAAATTGTTACATTACTTTTACTCCACAAGTTGAATTTAATTATCAAAAACCTCTGTTGTTATCGTTAGTTAAGCAGTCGGTCATAACGCTACAGACTTGACATTTTGTTTGCTTTATTTTTTCTAGTTACTGTTGATAATACTCTCGATTTATAATGATAATCGAAAACAAATAAAGAATGCAAAATGAGTTATTGCACTTCGTATATTTCGCAAATCATGCATATTTTGATCAATCGATTACCATGAATTTGAAATATGCCAAATTGGCTTAAAGTTATTAAAACTATTAGAAGCATAGAACACTTGAAACGTTTGTGCTAACTCTGTCTTAAGTACAGTAGATCACATGTATTTGAGAACAGGACATGTATATATCTTTATGGGAAAAGACTAAGGGGCAGGTAACGTAGGAATATGAATACTTCTTATTTACATTTCTTGGGGAAAGTGATTTAAAAAAAAATCATTCTGCGTTAGTTTTGTTTTCTTCTACGTAATACATGAACATCAATATTCTAAACATTTGTTGTTACGTTGTTTTGTGATCATGAATAGACTTTATTCTTTTAAAGCAGATTTGTGAAGAGTACCTGACTATAGTAAATCTAAATAGATAATGAACACTGCTCGATTATAATAAGAAAAGATTGTTTCTAAAACCGTTGATAAGAGGTTAGGGCCCATATATTAGGGGTTTATATCCCGCTTGATTTTGACCCAATCATCAAATCTGGTGCGTATGAATACATTTAGTATTCCCTCAGTGTTTCTTGAAGAACAGGAACTGACTCTTCTCGCGACTTCAAACCGGATAACGACCTGTTATTATACTTACGCTGATTAATATTTCATTGATGTATATATATTTTGACAGTTAAATGAATTCAATTGATTCATTTCTTAGTTTACCAAGAGAAAATTCATTAAATTACAGAAAGAAAAATAAAATTGTGTTATTAGAATTTAAAACGCTGTGCACTATTTTTGTCAGCATATTTCGGCTGTTCCAGTGGCCATTCCGTTAATTTCGCATAACTCGTTGAATAAGACAGAGCTTTTAACAAACGAATCATATCTATATTTGCGGTAAGGAAATACATGTTTAAAAAACGTAAATATAAGCATTGATTCATTATTTTTTGAAAACTGCAACGATGAGTGCAAACGAACTTTCATAACGCGCTAGCGCGCGTTATACAATTTGAATGCGCAAATCGTTGCAGTTATGAGACCACATCTTTAAAAAAAAAATGATTCAATGCTTAATTACATGTATACAATATAATATCATATGTTTCAATGTTATGATGTATTATTGCAATATGATATTGTTTCATATAATACTATATTGTATCATGTTTTATGATATTCTATTATTGGATCAAATACGACTATAATGTATATCACAATACAATGTCATATCATACGTTACTATTTCATATCTCACAATTTTTTACGGTATGTTATGGTTTTATATGATATACCGGTATATTGTAAGTATGATAGGATCGATGCAATTTTAATTTTATATTATTGTATTGATTAACATATGGACATATGATTATCATACGATTTTTTAACAGATGATATACGATATTGTGTCAAAACAGAATCCATGAATATCCAAGATCATAAAGGATGTTTTCATATAATATGATAACGGTGGTCCAATAAAGGGGATGCCTCATAAAGGTGATGCCTCGTCTCGGTGAGCTTTGTAATCTGTGATTACCTATGTTTTATAATTGCGGAGCTCTCCATCGTTTAAAGGGTTCCGAGGCATATTTTGGGATTTTTTAAAATAAAATTAATAAAATTAAATTATCCAGGGGGATAGGGTCCGGACTCCCTCTTCCGTTTTACTGCGTAAAATTATGAATAATGAATTTTCCGGGGGCGGACCCCCTCTCCCCCTCTAGATCCATGCATGAGCGAGGAGTGTCGCATAATGGAATTAGAATGCTACTGTGTTTGGTCCACGGTAAACAGACGGCTGGTAAGCGACAGGAATCTAGAAGTGCATATGTACACATTATGGCAGACATAAAATTTAGTGTGGTGTAGATAATGATTAGGCAAAGCCAGCACTGGTAAACATATATGTTACATGTACACATTAAAATATTTATAAACATTCATAGTAAGCGCGATGGTCTAGCGCATGCGTACCAATAATAGCATGGATTAATCGGAAAACATTGCCGAGTACGGTGCCTGTATTAAATTCTATGTAATCGACCGAGACTTCCTGAATGCAATCAAAAAAGGCGAAGGCGAAAGTGCGAAGATGCGAAGGCCAGAGTGCAAAGTTGGGAAGGAGCGATAGTGGTATCCTTCGCCATCGCACCTTCGCACTTTAGGCATCACATCTTCTCGCTTCGTCGTCGCATCTTCGCACTTTTGCTCCTTCGCCTTCGCACTATCGCCCTTGCAACTTAGGTCGAAGTGGCCCTATCGGAACACCATAGATATATGTAAATGTAATTGTTAAAGATGACAACCATACCCCGATGCAATACCTCAATATCTTGTTATAACGGAAGGATTTTTATTTTCTAAGATATATACCCCTTCTTTCACTTTAAGTTTATTTGCATATGAATTATAATTTCTGTTAATTTCTGTAAACTGCAGCAGTAAAAATTACAATATTGTAAAGACTTTTTCACAAATAATAATAAAAATATACTGAAAAATTTTAATCTACAAGGGGGTCATTATTCTACAGGGGTCACTTTTCTTCATGTGGAGTGTGCTAGCTCATTTTTATGAAAATGACACTTATTCTTCAGGCAAAGGGGTCATTTTTCTACGTAGAATAATGACCGGGGGTCATTTTTCTGTGAAGAATAATGACCGGGGGGTCATTATTCTACGTAGAAAAATGACACCCGGTCATTATTCTACGGGGGTCATTATTCTTCATTACACCGGTCAACAAGGAATGCTTTCTCTTCCTAGGCACCCGACCCCACATCTATTTTTTAGAGGTCCGTGTTTGCTCTGCTTTGAATTTGTACTTCGCTTAGATGATTTATGAGACGGTTGACGGTTTGTTGTTGTCAGTTTTCATTCCATAATATAAAACAAGGTATTAATTGATAAAGAAATAGTAAGAAGAAGAGTATGGATAGTTAGGTACCTCACTACACCTGGACTTATACTTTTTAAGACACTACGTCACAAAATGGCGATATAAATGTTTTGTTAAACTATTTCTATCCTTCGACAGGATTGTATATCGTCATAGGTCAGTGGTTAACATATTGGGCTTCTGAACCGCAGATCATGAGTTCGAATTCGCCTGGAGCTCTAATTTGTTCATTGTTACTGAACTAAATTTTTGATAATGTAATTTTTCATCCAAAATTGCACATTTCTTATCCATTATGATATCTATCACAATCAAGTAATTTTCTGCTGATTTGAGAAAATATTTCAAGGTGTAGTGAGCCACCTTAATATGTTTTTTTTAAAGAAATAACATTCTGATGGTGATTCAGAAATTAACTGAATGAATGAAATTCTTGACGTAGTCAACGTAAACTCTAACACCAATTACCCTACAACTGAGAAAGAAGAACCAAAACCCCAACCCCTCCAGCCCCCAACCACCAAATAGAAAAAAAAAATAAAAAGGAGTTTGTTCAAGACTAAGTATTTTATGATGTGCTATTTCCATTTGGAATTTGAGTTTATAGCAATAATTAATAGGGATCGTCAAAAAAAACCCACACATTATTATATTCCGTTGCATGAATTAATCAAAGTACATGAACAAATAAACTAATATATTTATAAATATATTACCAAATATATACTAGCAAGACTTCTTTTCAAACTGAAGCATTTTTAAAAAGAAAATATATATTTAATAATTTATAGCAGACAGAAAGACAAGTTAAAAAAAAAATAACAGCAACAGCCTGCTGCTCTGGTTCAGAATAAACTTCTACCACTGACGATGCGTCAGATTATTAGCATGGACTTAATAGCATTCACTTTGGAAATATTGTAGCGCAGTGTCCGTGCTCATAAAAACTAGGGTACGGGAAAACAACTCTCCAGTAGTCATCTGGAAGCTGTCTCTCTACCTGATATTTTCATAGCGGTGAGATCAATTGATAATTAACAAGGGCACCGCAAAGCGGAGCATCCCCTCGCGACATGACTTGTTGTAGGGGGAAATGCATAAATTAAGAAAATACATGCCAATTTTTCAGATCAAAAAACTTATCAGATCAAAACAAATATGACACGTCTTTCTAAAAACCACTTTGAAATCATAATATCTATTTAATCCTAATCCCATAGCTTTTGTGGTGTATTAATTAGGGGGGAGGGGTGTACTTGTACGTGCACGTGGTTGCTCAGTTTACTTTGTAGCAAAAACTCAACACATGTACACATAAGCTTTAAAGTTAAAAAATTTAGATTCATTAAGTGACATTCATTTTTACATAAGCATACATAAACGATCCGTATATATTATTTGTCGTAGCTGAAGATCTAGCGATCTGTATTCTGCGCTGATGGACAATTCTAGTTGCTTGTGGTATGTCCACCCATAGTAGTAGATATGCAGCTATTATCAATATGAAACAATCTTCGCGTGATAAATGTGCGATATGTGTCAAAGTCTCCTCTGAATTTTGGACTAGTTCTATTGTATACTTGTTTCATATCATATCGCGGGTACTACGCGGTATTTCTGTTTACGTATGGTAGCACGCGCTGAAATTAATTAACATTTGACGTCAGGATATTTTAGACAAAGTAAACAGAGGACGCTAAACATCACTGAGAGGAAACTCACAATAACATTAGTTTCTGGAAATATTTCCGTATTGATAGATATGTTTTCGCGATATCATAGGACCGGCTCATAAGTAATACGGGAAAATTTGTCCGAAAGTCGACTACTTGTTTCGAAGTCAATCGGATTGCCCGCTTCAACTTTTACCTATGGGCAATCTTCTAACCCTCCAATACTACAAAACGTTTGGGTTTTTTTATTACCTTTACTACATTAAAATCAAAAAATATCAAATTCTTGATTTGAAATGGATACGGAAGCGATTTACTTTTAAAAGTCAAACATAAAATTACCGGAAATGTCTATTGTCAAGTCGCACATAAAATTTTAAGTTTTAACTTCGCTTTTTTACGATAATTTAAAAAGTATTGAATCCATTGAATTGTAAGTAAGTAAGTAAATATTTTATTATAGTGACATGTGTATGTCATGAGTATAAAGTACAATACAATATTATACATTATCGAATTACACCTGGCCCATTGGACCTACATGTCACTTTGAAATCTTATAATATACAAATATACATTTCTGAGCGCATGAGTTTACTTTGATTTGTACAGATAACTTTGTCATTCATTTTTACATAAGCATACATAAACGATCCGTATATATTATTTGTCGTAGCTGAAGATCTAGCGATCTGTAGTCTGCTCTGATGGACAATTCTAGTTGCTTGTGGTATGTCAACCCAAAGTAGTAGATATGCAGCTATTATTTATATGAAACAATCTTGATAAATGTGCGATATGTGTCAAAGTCTCCTCTGAATTTTGGACTACTTCTATTGTAAATAATACGGGAAAATTTGTCCGAAAGTCAACTGCTTGTTTGGATGTCAATTGGATGACTTTAATTTCATGCTCGCTTCAACTTTTACCTATGGGCAATCTTCTAACCCTCCAATGCTACAAAACGCTTTCTTTTCCTTTACTAGATAAAAACCCCAAAATATAAAGTTGTTGATTTGAACTGCATACGGTAGCGATTTACATGAAGTCGTACATAAATTACCGGAAATGTCTTTTGTCAAGCCGTACATAAAACTGATGTTTTAACTTCGCTTCTTTTACTATAATTTAAAAAACATTGAATCAATTGACTTGGAAATCAATAAGGTTTGTCTTAATACCATGCAAAAGACGTGTACAAAGTTTGATGAATATTCATTAGAGGGTTTTCTTGGAATTTTGCTAAAGAGCTGACAATGGACACACATACATACATACATACACGCACATCAGCGATACTATATCCCTTCGCAACAAGTTGTGTGAGGGGATAACACGACTCAATTGATTCTGAAGGCTGTTTGCCTGTTATCTTTTTGCATTTGCTGAGCTAAAAATATACATGTCAATGTACTGAAATGGAGTTAAAGAACAAGAGCGATAACTAAACTTTAATAACGAAACACATTCCTTCGAATGTTATCGACATTAAAACTTGGATAACGTGGTTTTCTTTGGCTGTTTCAGTTTGGCAGTAAATATACGACGCAGCATTTCAAGGTTATGGCCTTGTTCCCTAACATTTGATCACAGGAAGGTCCATTTTAGGTGTCCGATAGCAAGGTTGATGTTTGTGTGGCGATAAGCTTCCGAGTTCTGGTCGCGTACACTTCCTCGTCTTCTGAACATTCAAACAATATACAACTCAAAAGATCAACAGGACCAATATCAACCTACTATATAACCCCTTTTTCAAACAGATCATTAAATATCTGAAGAAGACAACTGTGAATTCTGCGATTCTAACATAGAATTGCATAAGAAATAGCTTTACTCTTTACAAAACTTTCGATTGTCTTCACTTTCAATTTTCACATTATATTTGCATAAAACATTCAACAAAAGAATGTCAAAATGTGAAGTTGACACCTTTGGATACATAAGTGCTTTACCGCCTTTGAAGAGTTGTTCCTTTCGTTTGTTATTTCAACAGATGTATGATCATTTTTCTTCTGCCAACTATATTTGTCCACCTTTTTGTAGACTCTTTGTTGCATAAATTGGAAGCCAGTTTCTCACTATGACACAAATTAACTTTATTTTGAATCACCGGTAATTGTTGACTTCTACATCAAGTATATTAATAACTTATATATAATAGAAAAACACAACAGCAATATCAAGATTAACACACGCCAATCGGTATATACAAGTATACAATTTGTTGAAAGTTTTGACAAGCAACGGTTAATATATATGGGTCATTATCAAAATATGCAGCCTTTTGTGGTAGTGTCAATTTAAAGGGTGAAAAATAATGTTCAGGGGAATATATACAGTACCATTGGGTTTTAGAAACTTCAGCCTATATTATTGAACAAATAAATCGAAAATTTTACTGCTTAAAGTATAAAAAAAATATTATTTGTTATGAGATTTCAGTGAATTTATGTTGTCATTAAATTTTTCCAACGTCTTTAACCTACAATATCTTCAATAATATTGATGTTTTATTCCAAAAAACACCATTAATTTTCAAAACAACATTCACAATGAATTTGATGAGATATATGCTTGTACAAAAAATTTTTGTCATTGGTGTTACAAGGCAAATTATATAAAAATATCTTAAAATACATCAAGTAAATAAAATTGTACTACAGTTGGAATCCCCCAGATCATAGTGACATCATTACCTGCTACTAAAAAGATAAATGTATCAGTGATGACATCATTGTGATAGAAAATATGGCAAAAAATGTTAGTATGCAATACAATGTAAACTGTGTCAGTGGGATAACGTGCTATTTAAGGTTTTCTATTATGAAAGAACAAAAAAGTTTTTCACATAAATAATGAATGTTTATCACATTATAACATAGGCTATGTAGCTTTGTGTAGTATCTATTCTCTTGGGTCATACTGCTACATTTACAATGGATACATCAGTGGTATAACGGTCAGTGGTGTAACCATATATTGTTGTTACACAACTGAAAAAACTGTTACACCACATGACATTATTTAATTATTTTACTTTTTCTTCCATTTCATATATATTTTGAGCATTTTGAACAATTGTTATTTATCAATTTTACAAGTTAGACACTGTCACAATAAAGAAAGTTTGACTATTTAACTGCAATTGTGTTTTCTTAACCTGGAAAATGAGACCTGTTACACCATTGACATTATTTGAAACACCATTGACATTTTGTGTGCTCTAATTATGTTTTACTCATTTAAATACTTGATTAAAAGATAAAAGTAAAAACAAATTTATTCTAATAAAGAAATGAAATTATCCACATTTTATTTTTATTAAAAAATCAAACTTTTTAATGACTTATAGTGTATTATAAGATATGTTATTCCACTGAGATTTCACATTCCCTATTATGTTACACTAAAATCTTTCAAATGCTTAAAGGTATCAAATGCTAGCTGAGCTTCAACAAACATATATTGAAAAAGAGGAAGTGTATATGCGTTGTATGCATTGATTTTGGAAAAAATTGGAGAAAATTCAATTTTATTGTCCAAAATGTATGATTGATATGAGCTGGTATAGTATTGACGATGTTGTTTGTGAGATTGATGAGGCAAAGAAAGTTCGAACTCGGTACAAGGTGGATAAAAGTGTGTGGATGCCAATAGTAAAAAATATAACATCAAAAAATGAGTGAATTCATGTAAAAAAAAATCTACATGCAATTTTTCTGTCAGTGTGTCTATCTTCAGATTATGAAAGAATGAGTCACAAAAACTTTTATTTAAGATCAATTTTATCATGTTTTAAATGCAATCAAAAATAGAAATTAGTTTATTTTACAAAATTTAACACGCTTTTCTCTTATTTATTATCGCTAGGTCAGTGGTGTAACTTTTATGTCAGTGGTAAAACACAATAATCAGTGGTGTAACATGTACATTTTTCTCCAAATAAAATTAACTGACAATAATACATGTATATATGAAAACATCAGTGCATTTATAGTAATGTCTTTTTTATGCTCCATTGAAAGAAAAATCCAGTTGTGTTCTTTTTAATGCTCAAATTAAAAATTTGTTGAGTAACATCAAGGCTTTGTCTCAAATGTTATGTTGGTCACTATGTAAATGTGTCAAATATTTTCTGTTATCTAATTCTGATAACTTTAAATGATTTTTGTTGATAAAAACTTAATGTCCATCATTTTAAAAGAATTATTTTATTTTATTTAAGAATTTTTTCCTATACTAGATACCTGTTACACCACTGACAAAATGTTCACAGTTCATTAAATTTCAGTCTAATTATCAACAAAATGGTAGATTCCAATGTTTGCAAATTTTTAGATGTTATACTTCATTGTTTGTTAAAAGTGTTTTTTGCAATCAAAGTAATTTTTTCAGCAATAATATTCTCATGTTTTACAGTTTTCAAAAGTCTGAATATTTTGATAATGACCCATATAAGCTACACTGTATAAAGAAACGTAAATTCTAAACATATTACGATTAAAAAGGTTAGCTTAATTGCATTGATTAATGGGCTAAAATTAAATAAACTGAAATATGTTCATTAATTCATCGTTCTTGACAACCCAATAAATAATATACACGCTTTCATGCATCAGGATAAAGGACATCACACTGGATACACAAAACGATAAAAAGTGTGGATAAAGTATATTCTCACGTTTAAACGTTTTACTTTGAAACAAATTGTTGCATTTAAATCATTCCTTGCAAACCCCCTGTTTATTTCTTCGTGTATTGAAATATTCAATCGTAGATTTCACTTCTGCAAGATCATCTTCATATGTCTGTCTTGATTCCTGTGAGAAGGAGAAATCTGGGTTGTCATACCCATTATGTAGGTTTGCAAGATCGAGTTGGTTGTCTTCATTGCCCTTTTCAGAAAGGATAATTGCAAGTCCTGTTAATCCATCACTGATACTGTTAAGCAATATTTGGCAGTCCTTGAAAAAAAAAGTATCAAGTTATCAAAATCTTAATAGAGCAAATACCGATATCTATTAAAATTCTAGCATTTAAATTCTATCGTTAAATTAAATTTTCATATCTATTTTTGAAGTTAGATCATTTATTATATATTTGATGTTTTTGGATAGAACATATACAATGTGCATATATTCACTCTTTATATGGTGTTTTGAAAAAACATTTATGCATATTTAAATTATGATATTCATTACTGACTACAAGTCAAACAATTTCAAAGACCATGGTGTTTATACAGTCAAATTTTAAAAAAATAATCAAACATACCTCAAATAGATCTTCCTCTGGTTTCAAATAATGTTCTTAAAAATTAAAAAAACAGTAAACTGTTAGAAAACAAGCAGCACAACTTGATTTGTTTTGCATAAATTTGTTGGTCTTTTAATCTAATTCAGCTATTGAAAGACCTCAGACTTGCATTTAGTGGGTTTTTTTTTTAATTCAAATTAAGTTTTTCTGTTGTTCTTGGGGCAACTTTTTCTTTCTAGGTCCCTACCAGTTTGTAATAAAAGTTACTATCGATTCTCCTTTAAAACCATAAGACAGATACTTAGAGCTTTAATAAATGTTTTAAGTTAATAAACAACTTGTGGGTCCTTTAATAAAGTCATACAGAGGATCAAGGCGCACTTCTAGCAGTATTACTTTGAACGTTTCTCAATTAAATGTACGAAAGAAAACCATTTTGAACCATTCATCATAGAGGAGTGAAACATCTCCCATTGCCAATCAACATGACATAAAAGAAGTAGGAAAACGACCAAATATACTAGTATTAACAGTCATATATATTAGATAGACATTTTACTATATGTGAGGTTGACCTTGGCATTTGTTTGTTATGCTTCATTCAAAAGCAAGAGAGAGTAACTTTCTCAGTTTTTATAAATGTGAACAATATAATTAATGAAAAAAATTATTGGGGCAACCAAATACGTTTATGAGACTATTCTAAGTACTAAGCTTTAAATAACAAATAAACCCAATGCAAACTTACCAGGTAATATTTCCTCATCAACAATCTTTATTTCTTTGGTTTTGATTCCTAAAAAAACCCAACATTTAAATTTTATGATTTTAACACTAATCAAAACAAAGACCAATGATCTATAAACTTGGGTAACAACAGTTGGGACATAAATATATATCATGTTTGATAGCTAAGCGTTTCTCTATTGATCTACAATGATTCTTTAATAGCTTCATCTTCAGATATAGTTTGTAATATAGTTTGAAAATGACTGAGACTTGAAATACAATTGATTTAAAAAAAAACATACCTCTCTATGACCTTGAAGGCAATGTAATGTGAATAATATGAAAATTCTTAATAACAGCTCTCATCTACGTTAATTTTAGAAATAAATGCTCAAAATTGAAAACATGCCCCTTCCCCATGTATCACAAATTGCGCATTGGATACATCACCACTGTTTACAACCTACATAAGGATGCTCATTTGGACCAATTAAACAAGAAATATAAACATTCACTTTGCACTTGCTATCATTTAACTACAGCTCGTTTCAAAGTACCGTCGATTTTTTAACTTCGTGACAGTCTTTACGTCAGCCGCTCGCTAGACTCAGTCGGCTGGTAACCTCGCCGGCATCAAAGGCATGCCGCCGCTACAACAACGCAAGAGGCTAAAACAGTGCAGTTGCACACGAGATGGTAACGATTATATATATTTGGTATTATTTATATACATATTTGAAATGACTCTATAAAAATGTAACTTAGCAGAGAGAGAGAGAGAGAGAGAGAGAGAGAGAGAGAGAGAGAGAGAACATGCATGCGGTTGATACTTGCAACTGCATAAAAGATAGGGTACTGCAAAACTTAGAGAGAAACAGGGTTTCATTAGGCCCCGCCGTCATCAACTTTTCTAAAGTCAATACTCTGTCTCAAGTCTGAGTATTGATATCAAATTTATGATTTAAAAAAAAAAGAGTTTGAGTTGGACAATGGGTTGGGTGATTTTCCTTTTTCGTGACGGAGGAGGCAGATTTCAAAACATTTTTTTTCTTTTAATAGCACGTTGAATATGTTATGTTGTTAATTATAGTTGAAGCCAACTGTGCTACAGGTAATTATAATGCACTTTTAAGTATCGACATCTTTCTGGGTTTAACCCCTGAACCCCATTCAGATAGTGAACTACTTGTGTGTTTGGAAGAATAGTCTTACCGTGACCAGGCTACGCTCACGTCACAGTAAGAAGCTTTGCAGTAACATCTTTGCTGAAAAAACTTGTCAAATTAAACCGTAGTAGGCGGAATCATGACATTTACCGCTCGTGACTTGGATGAGAGAGAAAAGAGATAGAGAGTAAGGATACAATTGAAACACGTAAATAATCTGTGACCTATGGTGACCTAAAGGCAATATATAAAATATATTTGTTAGCAAACGCATGTATATATGCATGCAATATATATATACATAGTAAACAATCCTTCTTTTAAAAGTTATGTAGAATTATTGTTAAGATAGCGGCTTTTTTCTGAGGCCGGCAAAGGGACCCAGCCAGCTCTAATGCGGTCATACTACGTAGGAGTTTCGGCGGCATGTCTTTGATGCCAGCGAAACGACGGGCGTCTGGATCTCGCGAGCTGCTGACGAAAACAAGTCTGTCACCAAATGGGAAAATCGACGGTATTTTGAAACAAGCTCTAAACTTTCAGTTGCCATTGAAACGAACACTCAATGAATGATGATTTAGAAAGATACAATACCATTTCCAATGAATTGTCCAGATGGTGCAATATGAACGTCCTCTAAAATATGAAATGCAGTATTTCAGTACAGTCTCTGTACTATAAAGTTATTTACATTTTAGAGGGTCTATTTTTTCTATAACTATTAATCTAATACCAAATGTTAAAGGTAAACAAGATGAATCAAGACCACATTTATTGACATCACAAAGATATACTAAAAAGATTGACAATTAATGATTGGTCAATGTATGGTGATCTTAGTCTTAACAAAATAATTTCATACCTGTTTCTGTATCCACTGGGACTCTCAAAGACTTTGATTCCTCTTCATATATATTTCTGTGATCTTTAAAAAATTATTTATTTAGATAATACATTTCATCTTTACTAATATATACAGTTCAGCAAACAAGTTCTTGAGCAATATGAATTATCAACGAATGAACAGATTTATTTAATGTTACACAAAATTCATAATTGGTTTGTTTTAAGAACATGTAATGCATTCATTTTCAAACAATTTAAACATTTCTTGTTGTTAAGAGTTATTTATTCATTAGTTATTTATTCAGGAGATAACACGCATGTTTTCTCAACAAGAGGCCCATGGGGCCACATCGCTCACCTGAGCAACAATGGCTTTATATTAGTGATCAAAGGATATTGTGCCATATGGCCCCTCGGTAGAAAAAAAAAGAATACCATAAAATAAACTCTATCCAAATTTTACACTTATTTTCCTACACTTAATCTTTGACAATGTACCCTTATGAAATACCATTTTTTCCAAACATACATGTAGGTAATCACAGATTACAAATCTCACCGAGACAAGACATCGCCCTTAAGAGACTTCACCTTATGAGACCACCTTTATCATATTAAATGAAAATCATACTTTATGATCTTGGATATTCATGGATTCTGTTTTGACAAAATATCATATATCATCCGTTAAAAAATTGTATAATAATCATATGTTTATATGTCATTGTATTTGATCACATAATCATAATATATAAAACAATATAGTATTACATTACAATATCATATTACATAATACATCGTAACATTGAAACATATGATATTACACTGTATTATATAATATGATATTGTATGATACTGTATCATCTTTGATAAATAATATAATATTGTATCATATGATACAATATAAGTTGATACAACATTGTTTCATATCAAATGATACAATATTATGTGATAAAGTAAAATATAATATCATATTATACATATTGTATCATACGATATAATATGTTTTACAATATCATAAAATACAATTTCATGTGATGTGATAATATACAATATTATAAACCAATATTATATTATACAATATCGTATGATACGATATTATATAGTATTACAGTATCATATTATACAATTTCATATAATATAATTCTATATTACAGAAAACAATATGATAATCATATTATACAATATCGTATGATACAATATTATAGATTATACAATATTGTATCATAGGATACAGTATTATACTTTGCAATATCTTATGTAATAGAATCATGTGATAAAATAATGAATAAATAATACAATATAATATTATACAATATTGTATCATAATATACAATACTATACATAACGATATCATGATACAATATCATAACATAAAATATCAAAAAAATTGATACAATATCATATCGTATTATATAACTTTTTATAATATAAAATATGATATTATATTGTATCATATTAAACAATATTGTTTCATACCATACAATACTATATCATATGAATCATGTTATATCATTTATCAACAAACACATCTATCTATCGAGCAGGTTTGAGTGAGGTAGGAGATTTCTTTAGCATCCTTGATAATGGAGATCAGGCTCTGCATCTAATGCAACCTCTGCGTTTCATTTATAATATAGTTTAATCAAATATGCAAGCTATCATCTATAAAACATGTGACCTGTTCCAAAAAACTAAACCTCATCCAGCATCCGAAACCTATGGCTCAGATTCAGCATTCAAGCCTGTCAGGTGCATCAGTATACATAAGACGCATCTCTATGCAAGTTTGGTGAAGTTCAGACCAGTAATAACTAAGATATCATCATCAGAGGGCACAAGCAATTAAAACCTTAACCTGCTCCAGCATCCGCAACCCATGGCTCAGATTCAACATCCATGCCTGTCAGGTGTATCTGTATCATAGGACACACCATCCAGTTAGGACAAGTAATAACTAAGATATAATAATCAGAGGGCACCTGTTTCAAAAACTTTAACCAGCTCTAAAAACCTTAACCTCCTCCAGCATCCGAAACCTATGGCTCAGATTCAGCATTCAAGCCTGCCTGGTGCATCAGTATCATAAGACACACCGTCAATGCAAGTTTGGTGAAGTACAGACCAGCAGTAACTAGATATTGCTATCAAAGGGTACCTGCAAAAAAACTTTAACCTGGTCCAAAAACCTTAACCTCCTCCAGCATCCGAAACCTATTGCTCAGATTCAGCACTCAAGCCTGTCTGGTGCATCAGTATCATAAGACACACCATCCATGCAAGTTTGGTGAAGTACAGACCTGCAGTAACTTAGATATTGCTATCGAAGGGCACCTGCAACAAAAACTTTAACCTGGTCCAACAACCTTAACCTCCTCCAGCATCTGAAATTTATGAATCAGATTCAGCATCCAAGTCTTTCAAGTCCATAAGTAGGTCCAGATGCATCATCTGTGCAAGTTTGGTGAAGATAGGACAAGTAATAGCTTAGATACAGGACCTGCAACAAAAACTTTAACCAGGTCTTAACGCCGACGCCGAGGGTATAGCATAAGCTCCCTCTGACTTTGTCTCAGTGAGCTAAAAATAAGATCCTATGCAAGATATAAACTAAATTGTTGGTACGGGTACACTGTCAACTTCCAATTCACTTTAACTTAGTTCTGCCCCCTCACTTTATAAAACGATCAAATTATATATGAGAATATGCATATAGGTACATATTCATTTCAACTACATTGTACTAGCTAGTTATTATATTTTATAAAAACAAGAGGTCAATTGGCCTTAACGGTCACCTGAGTAGCATATAACCCATACACAAACTTGTTGAGTGGTCTCATATATGCATTTAATTAGGTTTCATTCTGGAGTAGAAAAATTATAAATTTGTAATGACGACCACCTCCCTGCCTAAAATCTGTCAAAAACAACTATGAAAACTATGAAAATCATGAATTCAGTTTTCCTTTCCGGTGTGTGGGAGTTAAGAAGATAATTTTTAACATTATATGCATTAACACCTATACATCCATTTTGGCCCTGCCCTAGAGTCAAAACCCATACTTCAGGGGACATGAAAATTAAAATTTCAGAAGAGGACTTCCTAGTAAACATAATTATAAGTCAGTTTTTAATACAGATGTGTAAGAAGAGAGAAGAAATTATTTAAACATTATATGCATTAACACTATATTGCCATATTGCCCCCCCCCCCACCCACCTCATGTCCTGAACCTCTGACCCAGGGGCCATGAATTTCACAATTTTGGTAGAGGGCATCATAATCATGCATTTAGTTTTTAACAAATATATATTGGAGTAGAGAAGAGGATTTTCTAAGAGTCAGATTTTAATTAATACATTTTTACTATATGGCCATATTGGCCCCACCCTAGAGTCTGAACACCTGACCCAGGGGTCATGAATTTCACAATTTTGGTAGAGGGCCTCATGGACATCATAATCATGCATTTAGTTTTTAACAAATATACACATGTATATGGGAATAGAGAAGAAGATTTTCTAAGATTTAATACATTTTAACTATATGGTCCTATTGGCCCCACCCTTGAGCCTGAACCCCTGACCCAGGGGTCATGAATTTCACAATTCTGGTAGAGGGCTTCATGGACATCATAATCATGCATTTAGTTTTTAACAAATATATATGAGAGTAGAGAAGGAGATTTTCTAAGATTTAATACATTTTTACTATATGGCCATATTGGCCCCACCCTAGAGCCAGAACACCTGACCCAGGGGCCATGAATTTCACAATTTTGGTAGAGGGCTACATAGACATTGGTAAACATAATTATAAGTCAGTTTTTTATACAGATCTGTGAGAATAGAGATTTTAAATTTTTAAACATTATATGCATTAACACTATGTTGCCATATTGCCCCCCCCCCCCCATGTCCTGAACCCCTGACCCAGGGGTTGTGAATTTCACAAATTTTGTTAAGATTTCATATATTTTTATTATTTAGCCATATTGGCCCCACCCTAGAGCCAGAACCCTTGACCGAGGGGCCATGAATTTTACAATTTTGGTAGAGGGCACCATAGACCCAGGTTTTTCCTCATCAAGAAGAGAAGATTTTTGAAAATTTTGCTTTTTTCGGCATATTTGGCCCCCATGTAGCGCCCTGGAGGTGGAAGAGCCATGAATTTCGCAATTTAGCTCTTACTATGGAGATGCCTCACACCAAAAATGGTAACAATCAGCCTTGTCGTTTTTAAGAAGAAGTTAAAAATGTTAAATTGTTAACGCAAGACGACGGACGAAAATGGATAGCTCAAGTGACCTAAAATAAATCCTTTAAACAAATTATGATTCTGTAGCTCTTAAGAAATGTATGTACATTAACATTAGACCAACTTATCTTACTGTTTTGATGGAGATTAATTTTTATAAAAATTGAGTCGAGCGGTCAATCTAACACAAATAAAATTAGTATGGATTTTATGCGGTCAATTGAAATAATCAAAATATCAAAATGGAGTGTGATTTTTTTTTTTTTCAAAAATCATTCCAAATTGGTTATTGGCCATTCATTTAGAAATTGGTTTAAATTATACTTACTTTTTTAAAAACAAATAAAAAGATAAAAACATTAGTCGACTACTTTCAAATAAATAAAAATTATGTTTTTATCACATAATTAATTTTGTTAGAATTCATTATAAATTGACTCACCTTATTCCCAAAAAGTTCTGAACGATACTTAAAAATCTTAAGTTACATATATAGAAATATTCTTTGAGTTAAAAAATTGTAAACATTTTTTTCTCTATGCAAATAAAATTAATAAGTATTAAAAGTATGATTGTAGTTAATTCTTCATATTGTTTATTGCTGATAAAAACTATGTCTCTTTTTATCATATGGGTTCAAATGAGTTGAAATGACATGGAACGAAAAGATCGGGGTAGATAACTACAAGAAAGCACCCGTTGTTTACATTAAATTTTACAAATTAAAAGTGAAAGTAGTTGGTTTAAAGTTACTTTTGGTTGTAGATATACTTATCGCTCTGTGCAAGAAGTTTTGTTTCTAAAAGATCATACATTTGTGCATTGTCAACATTTGATCGATATGGATAAAAAATAATCTGTTTTGCATGCAGGCAGGTATATCTTATAAACAAATTGAGTATGTAGGCCTTACTATTGCATGTGTCTCAGTGCAAGTGTATTCATCAACTGAAACCCAGACATAATGTTTACAATAAAATATGAACATGATCAAAGACATCAAATACTTTTTATCTGCCAACTTGTTATATTGATGTATAGTTCTGCTCTAAATGGAAGTATGTCATCTTTTATTCTTCAAATACAAAAGAAAACTTTGCACTCATTTCCGCAGATTTATTGATAGTATGCATTGTTAAGCTCCGAAGAACTTCCGGTCATACGATCCCTAAATGGCTTTTGAGCCTTGTACAATGCCATAAAAAAGGATGAAAAACATTTGGGCAAGAAATATTTAATGGGAGGGGGATAATAATTAATTATTAATAATAATGATTAACTTGAGGTACGCTAACATTAGCAAGCTTTGTCAAATTTTACCTTCTAATCATTTCACTAAATAAAATACATGACACAGACAGAAATTAGACATTTTTAAAAACAATGACCTTGAACTTGCCCCAATGACCTTTGGTCAAGGTCATGACACACCCGCTGGTCATAAGCAATCTTTGTGTGAAATAAAAACTTTCCTTGACAACAATCTTTGTGTGATGTAGGAACTTCCAGTTCTTCTCCATAAGAAAGATATGGACTTGACACTAGTTTAGCACAAACAGAGGGATGGACGGACGGACAGACAGACAAGGTGATTCCTATATAACCATTGGCACACTATTACATGCCAATAAAGCTTAAATTTGTAGTGTGCCGAAAGTTCTCATTTTACCATGTGTACAGTATATCTAGACATAAGATGAATTGATAAAAACATTTTCCTAGGATAAATGTATTCTTGAATGCTGTTATATTCATGCCCAGAGAAACTAATAAAACCACGGTATATAACATCAACATCAATCATAATATTACCTTTTTTTCTGCAGAAAGAAAATTTCTCTTTTTTCCAAGTCAAGTACATGCCAATCACAGCAAAAATCAACGCCACAATTACAACTAGAATCACTGGCAATAGGAAGTCTTTTGATGACCCTCCATCGGCTTTTTTTTCACTGAAATAGATGGCAAAAAATATCAATGAACCAAACATGTTATCCTTAAACATGTTAAAAACAAACTTTAAGATAAACAAAGACAACCAAATTTCAGTTATATAAAGGTTCCTTTTAGAATCAAGTTATGCAGTTATTATTAACAGACTTGCAGCTATAAAACGACTTAATTGAGGTTTATTTACAAAACAAAAAAATTCAAACTCTGTATCTTGCTAATGTTACTCAATTTTTGACTTACAAATTTTGATGAGCCATTAAATAACCCATTTATATCATAGTTCCACACAATTAAAATGTTCTGAATCAGCTCAAATCGTGCCTGAATTCTTTTAACAAGATGAAGAATGTATATTGGTTAATTTTTTTTATTGAAGTCAAGGTATTGTTAATAATATATCATATTTTCTTCTTGACTGAGAGCAGGAGGTTTCTGTTGTTTAGTCAAATCACAAGAATTGCCCCAAAACCTGTCCAATTTATTTCTAAATTAATGTCTTTACATGTCTTATTATCATTTATGTTTGATTATCAAATCTTCAAAATCCTAGTGGGTAAAAACTCATACAAAATTTAACCCCACTGCTCACAACTAGTAGAGATTATATAAGTATCCTGCAAAAAAATGAGAATGACTCACAAGAAATTGACAAGTTGAAAGCATTTAATTTACTATAATAACAGTTACTGAAACACTTGAAAGATAAATAAATGTCATACTTATTCATATAAGTGGCATTTGTTGTTGAAAGAGTAGACGTTGCTGTTGTCTTTTTTGTTAAACCATAGCAACTTGGATCTGTACAAAAGAAAAATACAATACAACTGATTAAGAAAAAATGTACAAGAGACCCAAAAGCAATATGCATTACGATATATCTACTAGCCTGTACAAATACAAGTTTTCTTCTGAAATAAAATTGATTTTGATCCCACTCAAGTTTCATCGTTTTAGAAAAATCATTTTAAAGGATTTTTAACTTTATTTTACGATGTAAAAATTCGTCCCTCCCTATTATGGTGCAACGCGCTGTACAACTGACTGGCACAAGTACGCTTGCCACAGTGACGACCCGTTCTCTCCATGATAGCCTGCTTGTCCATCCATGCGCTGTACAACTGACTGGCACAAGTACGCTTGCCACAGTGACTGTGGTTAGTAAAGTTTCCAACAAGACCATCCTTTTACATATGATCTTCATGAAGCTCTTTATTTTGTTTACACCAACAACTTGCGCACCATATCGAATAGGGTTGCCTGCTAACAGGAGTCCGTAAAACTCTCTATGTTTTATGCTCATCCAATCCGCTCAGCCCGAAAAGTTAACACATGTAAAAGAAGACAGTGTATTGCGAAGTTTCTGCAGTCTTAAAAATGTTTCCAAGTACTTCCCTCTCCCATAGTAACTCTTTTTCTCCCTGAGTAATTGGGTCTACTTGTTTCACTTTTATTTTTAGTCATTTGGATAGGAGAGACTTCATATTAACGTCGAGAGTTTTTCTGAAATTTGCAAATCTCAAGTCTGAGAAAAAGTTAATGTTATGTCTCTTGTTGTCCCTTAAATACCTCGGATTCCACAGACGAGATAATAGACCGACTTGGGTGGTTATTCAATTCCTTCCTTTTTACGAGCATCACATACAAAGCGCGTGAATGAATATATCATCGTTGAGACATCCATGCGCAGACAATCTGGTACTGCAATTTCAAGTGACACACTCCTGTTTTTCTCTTGGTGCCAGTTTTTGAAAACACCAAGTGCCCATCAAGTGTTTTTCTTTGTATTGACAGTGATTTTCTTGACTTGAAATTAAACTTCTTTATTTCCAAATCCGAAATTACTCCAAAACGCGACTTTGTTGATACATCAGTGTTTGTTTCAAAATCATTAATTTTATTTTAATGGTACTAAATCTATCTCTGTCCAAATCAAAATCTCCAAACATTTCAATATCTACATTCCGCATTTCAGCATGTGGGGACACCGAATATCAATGTTCATAACGAACCTGTTTCCAAAATTGATTTCAAGCATACAGTCAATTAGTTCCTCTTCTTTTTTAATTGCATCACAAATCTGTGAAAGAGTTATGTTGTCCTAAGTAAATAGCACAAAATGTCAAGTTCATCAAAATTGATTGTCTCATATGTCATCCATCTTGCGTTGTCCTAAAGAAAATGTCATCAGCTTGCAAGTTGTGCTATACCGCAGTGCTTTGAGATAGTGGGCGGAGTTAACAAAATAAATTTCTAGACTTTTCTAGAGTTCATTAAAACAGTCCGAAGGCCTCAAGAATCAAGGTGGTCTTACAAAAAGTAGGCAGGGTTAACCACAATACAAGTTATTTATAAGAACAGTTACTCATGATAACTGTATTTATCTTACATCCCCATTGATAATTACAGATACCAGTCAAAAACTGTTCTCTAAATCACTTAGTTCTTAGAAATAAGTCAAAAATGTGAAAAGTTTACAGACAGATGGACAGACATACATTTTGACAGGCACACAGATGGACAGACAGACAGACATACAAGTGCCAGACAAAAAGTGATTAGAAAGCTTTATTGAGCTGAGCTTTCAGCATCAAAACTCCCTGCAAAAATATGATCAGATATGTTTTTAACGTTATCAACTACCAAGTGTTTTAAAGTTTTATCATTATTGGTCAAAACTATATACCTGTCCATATTTTCCCGACGAGTCGTCTGCATCGACTTGCTCATTTTTAGCCAAAATTTTAACAAAATCCTACGATACGTCGATTCAGACGACACGTCGAACTTATCGCTTCAAAATGGTGTATAAAACTGCAGTAACATTATCAGTGTATGATGCCACGATGTCCCCGATATTGCTACCAATTATTATTAATGATTCACATTTAAACAATTACTCTTTATATTTATGCATCATATTTTCAAATACCGACAACATCTACAAAGTCGCTTGCAATGTAAACAATTCCCGATATCGGGTGTTATGCAAAATTAAACTTACTTTGACAGAAATATTTTATTCCCATGCATTAAAATAATCACCCACTCTGACCATCGCCAGTGTATTCGCCATTACGTAACCAGCCACCTGTTGACTCGGCGCGTGGTCAATGTTTGTTTAACAATTTCCGGTGTCAGAGGCATGCACCTGTCTCGTGTCGGACTTCAAAGGGGGATCTCAAGTGCAGAAGAATAGCAATTACTATGATTTTATGAAACTTGTTTACTTTGTATCCAGTAATACAATTACACGCTATTATTTTAAAGAGACACTGTTAAAATAGATCGATCATTTGTACCACTTGATAATGACGATATACGACATACATACGTTTCCTAAATTTTTTATTAAACAATAATCAAAGAATTGGACAATAATTAATTAATGAACTATAATCCCTCTTATAACGGTACTCTTTATGTACACAGTGAGTGAAATTGCCGTATAGATGTCAGCCCTAGCAAGATTATTAACACAACCGGGATCAGTCTACCGTATAAACAATAGAGTTGATAATTGCCGATTACGTATTTTAAGATTGATTTTGACCATAAAATATTTCTTATTTATACTTTCCACTAATAACTCTTTACTAATAAGATAATAAAACTTTAAAACATTCCCCAGACCTACTGCAATATTTTTTTCCATCCAAGTTTGGTTTCAATTTTACTGCGCAATATTATCTTCCCACTATAGTGATATATGGAATCATGTGACAATGTATTTATAAAAACGGAACGGTAAAACTTTTAATTGATTAAAAAAATACACCATTGTTCAATAACTGTTGTTAATATGTGTTCTAGTGTTAACAGATGAGTGAAAATGATAATAATTAAAGATGAACATTGAATTCAACAACATAATTTTCAATAACACAGCCAGCTCAAGATGATTAAAACCAAGATTTTTAAATATTTTTTTTCACAATTTTCTGACATCAAGCCTTAGACAAGTCGATCAAGACGATAAGTCGAGTGTTCTGCTTCAGAGAAAAAAAATACCGACTTATCGTCGGGAAAATACGGTACATGTATTTGTGGTTTATTTTTTATAATTTCACGAAGGGCAAAATTCCTGGGAAAACAATGGAATTGTAATATCCTGTGATCATTTTCTTAAATATTGTGTCCTTATTACCAACAAATTTTCAAAAAATTTTGCGCAACAAATCTTACTAACAGGGGACTGAGCAATATATGTCTTCACTCATTCTTGTTTTACAATAACATATTAAATGAATTTCATAGATAAGTAGAAAACTGAAGAAACATTTATGACTTACACTTGTAGGCATCTGTTGATGGATATCCAAGTGGACATGGATCTTCTGTAAACTGTGTACATGTTGCTCTGAAGCTTTGTTGAACAATATTTCCACCTAAACTGTATTCTGTACAGTAACCTGCAAATAGATAAGCATAACAGTTTGTTTTATCATAAATAGTGCTGAAACGAATGTTCGAATATTCGCGAATGAATAGTAACTTTCTAATATTCGAATGTATATTTAGCATTCAAATATTCGATCACATGTTAAACACCCATATCAAGCACTGTAAACTATGCAGCATCGTGTTATTTCATTGTACTCGGAACAAAAGTAAATATAAAGCCATCTATGACTGCCATGCTTGGTAGAGTCTATTACTTAACCCAGTAATAGACTCTTCCGCCATGCTTGTTTACCTTGAAAGTAAAAGCAGGGTTTACATCGAACGGAGACAAACATTCTGGATTTTTCAATTTATGTCAGACGCTGAGAAAAAAAATTGCTTAACTGTTTGAACGAGTGTGAGCTACGGAGAGTTAATATCAAAAGGTACATCGAAAGTTTTTTTCTAAAAGATACCTCGATATAATCAGTTTTTTATTTAAATAAACAGAACATTTCCGGAGTTATGAGCGTTATCAGTTTTCTGTTTTAATTAATACAATATCAAACATGGCGGAAATATTTGGACTGACTTACGAAGTTACGTATCGGTCTCATCCAGGAGTCAGGACTGCAGTATATTATTAAAGAAGTAATAAATCTTTTGATTGTAGTTGATGGAAATTTTTTAAAAATCAGTTTATTACTATTTGCTTAAAAATTAAATGTGCACCCAATTCAATGGATACTCATGCATTAAGTGTCAACTTCGAACTGACATGTTTAAGCAGTCTACACATACACCCACTTCGTAATACAAACTATCATATATGCTTAATATATTGTCTATGACGTCTACGAATATTCGAATACGAATCGAATAGTACTCACGAATATTCGAATACTGATTTATGGTATTCGTTTCAGCACTAATTATAAATCACTTGATAGGGAGTAGACATTTTATTTATATTCTTATTTTAATTCTTGGGTACTAAATTAAATATAATTTATAATAGACTATACTTTTATATACAGTTTGTTTCATGTAAAAGGTACAAAGTAAAGGTGCTATTAAGGGTGGTACTCTGAACAGCCAGTACCATACTATTATGTACCAACAGCCAGAGTTGAAATTGACATGGTTTTGAATTTTATTAAATTTGGTCTTACATACTCATTGATCAATGCGAGGCAAATATGTGTTTCTGATCCAGTATTTAACTAATAGCATTTGTGGTATATTCTAGACAAACAAGATATCTGTGAGCCAATGCTCACTAGTGATACCCCCGCTCTGATGTGAATATGCAAAATAAGCAAAGTCGACATTTAACAGAAAGTGGCATAAAATTTCAAGCATCTGCGATAAATAGTTGCTGAGATAAATGCAACAGAAATTTTTATTACGGACGGACAGACAGACAGACGGACAGACACACAAGGGTAAAACAGTATACCCCCTCTCCTTCGGAGCGGGGGTATAAAAAGCTGCAGCATCTCTTTGATCTTGGCAATAACTGTAGTAAATCATTATATCTATGCTGCTAAAATAGTTTAATGGGAAACTTATATGACGGAGAGGCAAAATGATGGGAAAAGAGGGCAACACTGCCTTTTTGAAAGAACTTTGGGACAAGAATTGTCCTGGTTTTATCGCAACCAAAATTACTTATTTGAATTAAACTTTAATATGTTTAATATATTCCAAATTTTTTTAACACTGAAATTTGGTAAGAGAATCAAGCAAGTTGAATGCAGGTTGAAGGCATGCTGCATATCCATATGTAATATCAATGTGCAGCAACTGGCTATATACAAAAACAAATGTCAAATGTGAGCTATAAGTGCAGAACAAACAACCAAGAAACCACAGCAGGGTTTGAACCAGCAATGTTTGGGTAATACTGGTCCAATGCCTATGACCATTGAGCCATGCGTTTCATTCCTTCATGTTGAGCCCTTTTTATTGATTAGTTTTAAAATAGGGGTTAAACATTTTAATTTTAAATTTATATACAAAGTAAATAAAGTTACCTTATGATTTATTCATAAATTAAAATTTCATCACGCCTCACTCAAAAGCGACCCCCCCCCCCCAAATTTGTCCATGCACCCACAGTACTATATTTTGTACAAAATATTTTAGACGGATATAAAGATCGTAGAGAATACTGTTGTAAGACTCTCTTATGTCTCTGTAAAACATTTCAAATAAATAAAAATATGGGGTTACATTATTGTGCCTTAAAACACTTAAAATGAGCTAATATATCAAATCCTACCTAACACTATGATCCTGCCATATGCGCATACTTCTAATGTTTGATTGACAAATGAATTGATGAGACAGTGATACACAAGTCTATCAGGTTCACTACAACTGCTGGCATGAGCTGTACAGTTCTTCCTTGCTGCAGCCTGCCTCCATCTCTCCTCACTGTCTGGACAGTTATCAACTATCTCCACAGTTGATGGAGATACTGGACAGGAACCATCTATTGCTATTGATATCTGAAAGAGAGACAGATATACATGTATATTACATGTAAAATACAACAGATTGAAAGTGCATGAATATAAGACCCTTTTAAAGTCCCTTTAAATTTTTACTAGACACAGATTCTCTTCTCGGTACAATTGTATAAGAAAATATTTATAGCTATGTATCATAGCTGATTTATCTAGTCTTGGAACATTACCCACTTTTTGATCCCATCAGCAGTCACTAAATATTCTATTAAGTGATGTTTAAATAGTTAATACTTTCTCTTAGTTCACAGCGATGCCATTTTCAATTGACACCGTACATGTAGATATCTAAACAACTAAACAAAAGATTCAGGTGATACATGTATTTGATTGGCACAAAACTTTTGATCAGCCAATGAAAAAGCATGTTAAGTTCTATACAGTAAGTCAGATCATATTCAGTAAAACTTATGCAACTATTTAAGAAGGGGCTCTGTCCCTTCGCTCCCCCCCCCCCCCCCCCCCATGTGTGTACATATCTACCCGTACCAAACATTCTAACAAATGCTCATGAGCAGCTCATGAGAAGCACATGAGAATCTAGTAAGAAATGTATGCAAATTAGGTAGGAATTCATTTTGCTCATGTGCAGATTGTTAGTCTCTGTTAGGGAGGAAAATACTAACCAAAATGCACATGTGCAAAAATTTGCTCACCTAATTGCTCATGAGCAAAATTCTATTCGAATTGCTCACGTAAGCAACAGGCTATACAGATACATTGATTTTTTTTCTAATTTCAACTTTCTCACGTGAGCAAGAGGTTAGTAAATTGGACTTAGTCAGTATATGCAGTATCAAAGTTAAATCAAAATGAAAGAAAAAAAATTACATCCTTTTTCCTCACGTAAGCAATTGCAAAATTTTGTTAACAAGTACATTTTGACACCCCCTCCCGCACCCCATTTTTTTTTCGTGAACACCAAACTGTCAGGTTTTTTGGGTTTTTTTTGGTAACGTTATATAGTATTTCTCAGTCACTATCACTGATGATATCCGTGGGTTGCCGCTGGACTTGCCTGTCGCCTCGTCTAGCACATGTCCTCTCTCGCTGGCTGCAGGCGGTAGAATCCTCGCTCGTGCAGATTCCCCGCGTGGTGACGTCACCGGCTAATAGATAGCCCGTACGGGGAACGAGTCCACAAACACTACACTCCCCTCCGTTTTCCTTGAGGGGAGTAGGTCCACATCTAGAACCAACGGGACCACCAAATAACAATGGGCGTGGGAACCCCATCCCAGCAACAGCCGGGATAACTTCCAGGGAACCAAGTCCCACCTGCGGTAACACCAATCCCAGCAACAGCCGGGATTCTAAGTCACTAGAGCAGGGCCCGTCCAAATGACAAGGGCCTCTACACACAACAAGGATAATCCAGGGACAGTCCAAGTCGTTCTTAGGTTACGGGTTCAGTCCGGGAAGGGCAGCTCTACTACGTCTGATCCACGAGACACGCCCTGCACAATCCAGATGGCGATCTCCCGTGCGTCTGTCACCCTAGTCTGGACACCAGAAGGGAGATACTCCAAGTTTGGTTCTGCTCCTAAAGGCTGTCCTCTTCCAACTGACTCCCTAGCAAGGGAGTTCCTAGTTGCAGGAACATGGACATCCTCAACCGCTGTCTCAAGACTGCTTCCTGGTATGTTCAGCTTGGCTGTACTGGCAGTCCGAGCTGCCATGACAAACAGATCATTCGAGACGGCCCCCTGGGTTGGGGGCCAAGAGTCTCCCACTATGTCATCCTTGCCCTTGGCCTCAGGGCACTTGGATTCCGTAGGAACCACCTTGCTGCTCAGCACTTTCAGCCGACAATTACTGTCCATTGGAGTAACTTCCCCTTCAGGGACATCAGGATCTGTGGAGAAGGACTTCAGCAAGTTTGGTCTCCTGTGTCGCATCCTACGCCTACCACGCTTCCTCCTGCGCCTTATGTTGGGACAAGGGGCGTCCTTGTCCACAACACATGAGTCATCTGCAGGGTGCTTCCTTAAACTGACCTCATCATCCTGGGTTAGTAAGCACACAGTGCGAAGCTGCCCCCTGGGCGCTTGACTGCAAGTCTTGGTCTCTTCATCTGCAACTCCTTGACAGGCACCACGGCTACGCAGGGAGTGACCTACAACCTTTCCAGCGCTTCCTTCCGCCTTCTGTCTAAGGACAGCAGGACATTCTTTACGGAAATGCCCAGTCTTTCCGCATCTGAAACACTGACCTGTCCTTGGGCCAGGTTGCCATCTAGGGAAACAAGTCGTCGGGATCCCAAGCCGGACCGAATCGAGAACTTCCTTCAGGGTCTTCTCAAGATGCTGCACTCGGCTTTTCAACTCCCGTATCTGACTCTAGGCTTTCCCATCTCTTTTACTTGACTCCTCATCTACAACCAAACTCCTCACTGCATTGTAGTCATTGCATGAGGGTCTGCCCCGTCGGGAATGCCGGTAAAACTGCATCCGGTCTACAGCCTCATCGACGGTCTTGGGCTGGCCATCCAGGGCATACAGGCCTGCCTCCCGGTCCTCTGCCCCATAACACAGGCGGGGTATAGCCTGAGTGTGAACATCCGGTAGGTGGGGGAAGGCGAGAGTAGCCAACTTCAGTACTCGGTCTGACCACTGCCTCAGGGACTCACCGCTGTTTTGGACTGCTGACTGGAAGTTGAGCTGGTGGGCCAAATCAGGCGCTGCTGAGCCAAAGCGCTTGTCGAACATCCTCAGGATGTCAGCGAAGCACAAGTCAGGGCTGGTCTCTAGTAACAGAGTGTAGTACTCGCTAGCAGTTCCTTCCAGGAAGAAGCAGAACTGGTCGTGTTGCTCAGTCTCTGTCCAGCGCTGGCTTCGTGACAGTCTAACAAACTTGAGCAGGAATGCCTTCCAGCTGGATCTTCCATCAAAATGCAGATCCTTATACCTCGGCCTGCTCCAGGCTGTCGGATTGTGGTAGCTGGTGGGCGGTGCAACAAACTCTTGGAGGTTGTAGCGCGCTGCAGGGGTCTGCACATCTCCAGGTAAACCATAGGCTGCTGCTGGTCTCCATGAGTATTCCAGGGGATGGATATACGCTGCGGTTATCCGCGCGTAATCCGAGGGACATTGAGACGCTGCGGGAATCCGCGCGTGACTTGCATTTGAAGGTCTTTCAGTGGTGGGGGCTCATATGTATGTACCATTCTCCCCCCTCCTTCACCCCCAAAATGACAAGGTTGGGAGGGGACCTCAGGTACTAATACAGGATAACTACTAGGCAGATGATCCGAATACCCGCCCATAACAAACGGGCCTGGTGAATACCGATCATCTCGATGGCCACCACTGAGCTGAGACTGTGCATCTGGGACAGTGGGGTTCTGGGTGGGTGGAACCTGGGCCTTTAAATCAACTGCCTGAACTGGTCTATCATACTGCTGCCCCTGACCTACATCCATAGACTCTGGTGTAACCCCTTGCGAATAGACAGGTTGGCTATCTGAGGACTTGCATCCGGGCCATGTAGGCCCGGTGGACATTGGAGTACTGGGGGATGAATCCTGGGTAGTAAGGGGGTCAAAATCCAACAAATTTGGGGTTTGCCCCTGAGGCTCAGGTGGGCATAAAGTAGTATCCCTGACAGTAGGTGCCTCCCCAGGGTTAAGGGCCACATGGGAACATTGTGAAATGGGGACCCCTAAATAGTCACTAGGTGGAACAAAGTCCCTAACACCAACTGGCGAACTTAAACCCTTGGCCGACAAACGAACAGGATCTATAGTTTCACCACTCCCCCCCTCAAATCTTTCAGGAGACTCAACCCAAACATGGGGAGGACCTATGTAATCACTGTGGGGTGCTCTCTCAACATAGCCTACCCTAACATGACTTGTAGTGCCTAAGTATGTGGGTTGCTTAACAATACATACGGGATCTGGCCCGTACACACAGCCGGGCCTAATATCCCGTGACAACTCAACCCTACCCTGAGCCATAGACATAAAACGGGGCGATCTCTCATCCAACCCCAAAGCAAACAGAGCCTCTTCAAATGACATGATGATAAATTAAAGCAAGTAACACAAAGCTAAAACTGGCTTAATGTTTACAAACACTAACAGGTAAGCTGACCACGCGAGGGCCCCCAAAATGGCGGCCTCAACGCGATTTACTCAAACTCCCTAAACAAAATGATACAGGCTTACTCTACGGGAAAAAAATTTCTCGGAATAACTGGCAAGTCCAGGGCCTCGAGTTGGGTGCCAATATAGTATTTCTCAGTTACTATCACTGATGATATCCGTGGGTTGCCGCTGGACTTGCCTGTCGCCTCGTCTAGCACATGTCCTCTCTCGCTGGCTGCAGGCGGTAGAATCCTCGCTCGTGCAGATTCCCCGCGTGGTGACGTCACCGGCTAATAGATAGCCCGTACGGGGAACGAGTCCACAAACACTACAGTTATATTCTTTTTTTCCTAAATTCAATTATCACTCAACTTACTATTTAGATATGAGAATCTGACAAAACCGTTTGATATTGTGATTTTTCGTAAGCTGTTTGTTTCTACTTTTACTTTTGTTTTAATGTAAAGTTACCTGCTAGTCTGGTTCTCGCTCCCGCCCAAAACGAAGTAAATAACGCAGTGGCGGGGGAACCAGTCTAAGCTACGCGCGCGCTCATTGGTCGATTAAATGCCAGCCGCCAATTTTCATATTCGATTCCGCCATGTTGTCTACCATCACAGATGACGGTGAAATGAATTAAAAAGGGAATTATCTGATTCTGTACAGTACTACCGGTTGATAAGGTTAAAAACTACGTTGTCAATGGGGTATTCGTCTATGGAGTGTTTTAGTGTGAAAAATCCACGGCTGAACAGAGGAAGAATCTGATTGAATGAATCGAGTGTCGACACCCCCTGCATCTTCTGTATGAGCACTTCAAGTAAGTTGAGCATTAACTTGTTAAAATATATTCTTTGAATCACTTGAATGGCAGTTAAACGTGTTTGTAATTAGAATGAATATGAAACGAAATACTGTGATCTTAGCATCTACCTTTAAAACGGGGTTAAACAATTTACAATTACTGACCCTCGGGCAAATACCGGTGTCTCGAATGTAAAACACACGTTATTTTTTTCTTTGACATTTTACTTGACAATAATTTTTGAACAAATAATTCTAACTACATTTTTTTATTATTAACACTGACTGATTAACGATTTTATGACATGAAGAAAAGAGTTCATGTTTTTCTTGTGTAGAATCTGATAATATTAATAGTTGCAGTATTATATAATGATTTTCTTAAAAACTGCTTGAAATATGAAAACTTTTAACAATTTCACTGATATCAAATTTATTTATCTTTCCAATAGGCCTGTCCTGAGTTGTACAGACCTGAAGAAAACCATGAAAAGCTCGCTGATTTTATGAATGATGCAATAAAAAAAATGAAGACGTATTTTAAGTAATGGAGAAGTTATACATGCTGAAGTCTGGTTGTGTCAATTTGGATATTATTGTGATGTTCTGGTAGTCAGCTGTTTGTGTGGTTTACAGTTTATGTGTGAAATCAGAGAGCATGTGAGACACGAGACTGTCAAAGAAAGGACATTTGGAATGTTGGAGACGAATGCCTCGATCGATTGTAATGCAGCCAGTGTTCGTGCAGCACTTATGAACTACTTTGTATGGTTAAATTGAACTTTGCTTACTGTGAACTGTGATTTTTTTTCCAAGTCCGTCTGTGTGCTACACTGCTTTGTGTAATCAAACTGCAATACAAGTTTCAACATGCCAGCATTTATTATTGGTAAATTTTCTAAGGATTTATGTAAATGTAATGTTAAACAATGTATGAAATTGTATTTTTAAAATGACTGATGTAAATATATATTGATGATTTTAATTTCAATTTTTGTCCATTGTCTTTGACGTGAGCAACTGTTGCACATGAGCCTCATGAGTCTCATAAGCCTCATGAGCCTCATGTTAGCAAAACTCTTGGTGAGCAGATCTATTCCTCACGTGAGCAAAAAATGCTCATGTGCAGAATTTTTCTCACGTGAGCATTTTACCTAATTTACATGTTAAATTGCACTTAAGACTCACATGAGCAACTCACGTGAGGAAATCTTGTTAGTCCTCACGTGAGCTGCTCATGAGCAAATTGTGAGAATGTTTTGGTATGGGTAATATTTTAAGTGCAACCATGTTATCCCATGCATGTTCTAGATGTTTTGATTTCATTCATTGAACACAAACTTTTGGTTGTGACTGTTGTTATTGATATAAAAATTAGGGAAATCTTGTTTTTAAAAGTGTATTGTACATTGTATATAAATATAATAGCACATTAGAAGTAAAAAAGAGTATTAAAAGAATAATGTACCAAAACAATTATCAAAATTAAAGTAGGAAGGGGTGGGGAAGACATATCGAGTCAGAAGAGCTGGATGGGATCAACAAAAACAAAAATAAACTTAATTAAGCCTTTTAGCTTCTCTAGAAAAAAATCAAAGTGTAATGCGGCAGATGAACATTTAATTTTGAAAATTCATGATTATCAAAAAAAACTGCAAGTCTGGGGAATAACTCAATTACATGTTTTAACCCAAAATTGCAAAATTGAGTTATTTCCTTTTTTAATAATGATGGCAGTATCAGATTTCAGGGCTCTACATTAACTTTTTTCCTACTTGTCCATTCGGACAAGTGACCAAGATATTTACTTGTCCGAACTTCAACTTCACTTGTCCAAAAAATTTTCAATATTAAAGATCAAATATTGCCAACTTGAAAACTACAGTTGTGTATTACTAAAATAAAGTCATTTATTGATTATTCTTGCCATAATTAATAACCTGACTTCTTAAATGGAAACTTAAAGTGTCTTTCCTAAATGTATTGGTTCCATTCAACATTAAACATGATTTGTCAGCTGTAGCTTTGTCATGGCAAATTATAAGACATTTTAAATTTAGCATCATGTTTTAAAATACATATAACTCTTATATTGATTTCTCAACTGTTTTTTAAACTAAACATGGAAAGTCATCATAGTCTATCAATGATGAATGAAACCTAAAATAAATTACATTTCTTTCCATAAATGATAATCCTTAAGTTTATCTTTGCTACCTGTTCTTCCTTTCTTTTTGATAACGTGTGTTTGGTACTTTGTAAGAACTAAGATCCACACCTTTACAGTTGAAAGTTGTTTGTAATTAGAGAACTTCAATCCCGTTAGTTATCACTGCTAGTGGAGTTAGGTATACATGTTTAATTTTTTATCATTTTTTTGTTCCAAAATAGCATTGTTGTGACAGTTTAAGTGCAGAAAATGTTGTGCTGAAGTTTTCTGACTTTGGGGGGAAAGTTCAGCGTAAGTGGAATCGAACACAAAATACAGAACTGTAAGAACAGGGCCAATAAGAATACCTGCACACAAGATCCAATCATTAGGAACATCGCCAGATTTATTCGCATGCGTTTGCATGAGTTGTAAAAACCATCCATTCTTCATTAAACGTGCAGTCGTAATTACAAAATATAAATTATATAAAGCTTGGAAATCTAATGGCGCAGATGTTTAAAACAACTATTATGATTATGATATCATCGTGGAATTTATGTTTCGGTTTCAGTCCACACCAGGTTACATCAAGTTACCCCAAAAGACACCAAAACCTTAAAAAGCCAAACGGTAACACCAAAGGAGCATGGAATTACAAAATGGTTCATGAAATGTACATGGAATTGACTATAATAGCGGTTAATGAATATTTGGGATGATATATGTTACCGTTTTTTACTTAAAATCCGAAAAGCCAAAAAATTGCGATTTTGTGTCAAATAAAAATTACACGTGCACATAACAAAAGCTTATGAAATTGTGTACATTGTAGTCTTATGCTCTTGAAAGCATCCGATAGATGCATCTGGAGACAATACACTCCAATTTGATCAGTTTTTGGGGGCATCTTTTTATAATCACATATTTTGCACAGTTTCTCCTTGAGAAAAATATAATGTTATTTAGTAGATTAACGTTATGCTTTTTGTAACAACAAAAAAATACACACATTTTCTCTATATTTTCTCTCTTTTTAATAAGATGATACAGAAGCCTTATTATATAATTTATGCAGGTTTTATTTTTTCTGAAACATTATTTTAAACCACATCGACAGCAAAACTCATGCGATTCCAAACTGTATCAATGACAACTCCGGTAATCAGACTGATCCGTATGGGTGCGTTTGATATTGAAGTTCAATCTCAAACGCACCAAGTAGTAATAAAATCAACCGGCTTACGTCGTTAGAGTTTTTATCTAGCAATGCGGCAACTCTTAAACTTGTAAATGCAAAAATGTTTTAAAGAAATGGATAGCGTATATTTTAAGTGGATACATAACACGAAGTGAATAAAACATAATTTTCCAGCCGCTAACTACATAACGTTATGTAAGAGTACATGTAAATAAAATAAAGAATATATAAAATCATTATATAGACAAATAATGAAATAGAAGTATTGGTAGTTCGGCTGTGGAATATGAATGTATATGACCTTAAATATTCAGGTTACCCTATTCCCCACATATTTGCCATAATGACACGAGATAAACCGTAAATACTGTACCTCATATACACGTTACATGCTGAACGCACCTGTCGTTCATTTAGATATTGCACGCATGATGGAACCCTAGTCATAGTGACAACAACTAGGCCTATAACAGAGAATGTTCTACTTTTATTTCAAAATTAAAATAATAATAATAATGATGTTAACATTTGGAATTCGTTACCAAAAGCCCTAACAAAGTATTTCATAAGAATCCACAAATAGGTGAATTCCTCCGAGTCGACACACCTACGCGGACCGGGTAATAGATTTTTTTTTTCTGGCGCACCGTCTATTCACAACAGCAGTGATTGGATCCGGTCTCGCTGGCTCTTTCTTTCTATTTTTTGTAAGCATCAGCTTCCAAGACCAAGACAGTAACTTGTTTACATTGGCAAGTTAGCGACACGACGAAATACTATGAAAAAGAAAGCAAATATGTTACTCAAAAGCCATGAAAACCGATCGTTTTATTATAGTTGACAGCAGAATATCCATAAACATGTACATGTATATTTGTACATGTAAATGATTAATTACCAGATAATTTAAAGACAATAGGCCAATATGGACCTCATGCTACAAAATGCAACGTGAAATCACACAATTTAACTTACCTGTGCAGCTATTGTGATTTTTACTGATCCCGTAATTCGTTGAACCATGGTACGTAAGAATGGGATTTCTAATCTGCACGTTCAACACTATGTAATGGAAAATAGGACAAAATAATTAAGGCACAAGTATTAAAACTGCATGCATATATTTCACAAAATACTACATGTATCAGGCACGTAGCATCAGGGGGGGCCAGGGGGGGGCCTGCCCCCCCCCCCCCCCACTTTTTCTCGCAGCAACAAATTTTTTAAAATTTACATATAAAAAACTGAATTATAATGGAGTTGCCCCCCCCCTCCCCCCCCCACTTGTTTTGGAAGCTAGTAAAAAAATTATATGAAAATAAGGAAATGAGTAGTCAAATTGAACTCCCCCCCCCCCCCCCACGGATTAGGAATTTCATGATTTGGAGGGGAAAAAAAATTTGTAGGGAAGAATTTTTTTTTGGAAGAATAGTTGAGTCTAGCCCCCCCCCCCCCCCCCCCCCCCCCGACGGATTAGGATTTGGAAGATTTTTGGAAAATTTAAATTTTTTTTCTTTTTTTTTTTTTGCTTGTCAAGATTTTTTGGATGGGTCTGCCCCCCCCCCCCCCACTTTCAAAAACGATGCTACGTGCCTGTGTATATGATTAAAAGTATGAACGAAATATAACTGCATGTTTCGTGTTCGGATCTAGAGAGAAAGGGGAGAGGGTCGGGTTCCGGACCCCCTACCCCCACCCCTGGAAGATTCAAATATCTTGAATTCACACAGTAAAATTAGCGTAAATAGACCCCCGAATCCTATGGCAAACATAATTATAACCCCCCCCCCCCCCCCCCCCCCCCGGTGATTTTTTTTTTTGCGAACTAAATTAATAACATTTGAATAGCGTTTTAAAATACTATTCCTTGTGTATTACAAAACTGGAATCTACTAATCTATTACATATTGCATCATGAATGACTCAGAAAATTATTTTTATTTTTTTAACTATTTCTCTGCCATACAAAACCAATTAAAAAGCCAAGTGCTATAATTGCAATTAATTATCTCTACAAATAAATTTAAAAAAACAACAACATCGCAATATATAGCAAACAAGATCGAGTTATTTTAGGGTCAATTAAAAAAAAATATGTTACATATCACCATTGGATCAGTGATTCTTACATGTGCAAATAAAGAGAGTAAAGCTGGCAAAACATCGCTACATCTTCAAATTATATATCTATACTTTTGCATAACGCCTCAAATGGTTGCTAATTGTATATATTCGTTTCATTTTATAATAATATTATTACATACCCATTTGTGAAAAACTTGAGTCAAAACGGATCGCACGATGTGGCCACGTGTACAGAGGGACAGGCATGCATTTTCTTCTGATCAACCCAAAGTCTGATGCCTGAAATGTTTTAACAAGTTATATAAAAATAACTGGAAAGTAATGACTTTTTATGAATAAAATTAAAGAAACATTTAATTTTCAATTCGTCTGATTATTCACGCAAGCATATTATTTATACAATTGTCATACTGCAAATGTTTATAACGTATATACGCACTTTTCATTCCTGCTCCGTGAACTAGGAGCATCCTTCCCACACCCAACGCCTGTTCAGCTGTACAGTACGTGTTTCTGAAAGAAAAAAAAACATGTCACATATATTAATTAAATTGCCACAAAATTCAAGCTAAAGAAAGAATTTTCCTTGTAATACTAGATTTTAGTCGCACATCTCTCACTGTGTTCGCCTTAAAATCCATAAGCCAAGATTTTAAATGTGTATTGGGGCCCAGTTGCTTTTTGTGAGAAATTAAAAGCACCGCACTGTTTGTAATTCAATAAATAGTTTCAGTGTGGTCCTCTCGGATTGCAAGTAGGAGCAACTCGAGAAAAAACTTATATCTATGTGCTTTATATACAGTGTTCCGAACGCGGCAACCCAAGCATGCATTGCGTAATGTATTACATATGACAGTTCACATTGTTACAAAAAAGAAGACTGACACATACATGTTGATATCAAATTACAGAAAAAAATCATTCAGTATTCCATAGACATCTTAAAGATAGTCCAAATGCAGTTTAACGTTTATGATAAATTTATACTTTAGAATCAAATTAATTTTATATTCCCTTGTAGCATACAAGTATGATGTATAATCATCTGATAAGAAAATAAATACTCGATCACCTTTAAAAGTTCGGCGAATTGATTTTGCTTGTTCAGATACCTGGTTGCTAAGATGCACATGCTTCTGACGTTCATAAGTTAAAAGAAATTGTTTTACTTGAATATTTATTGATTGAATTGAATATATGGAGGAAGTAAATGTTTAGATTTAAGATAAATATACAATGTAATATACATGTAGTTTTGTAGTCATTTAAGAGTTTCCAATACTAGTACATGTATAGATATGCATTGTATTATATCCCAGCTACGGTAACAGCAATCAGCAGCTATCTGAAGTCTAAAAAATCCTTAAGTTAATTTAGACATCATTTTATGTATTTAGAACTTGTTGAGTATGTTCTCGAATTATACATAGTTGTATAAAATCATCCGCTGTTATTATTTAATCCTCACTTAAAGACTTATTGCGATTTATTTGTGTCAAAAGAGATTTGAAAGGTTTTTCGGCCATTTAAACGCCGGCTAAATCAATTGGGATAGACTATGCTGTACATGTTATACTCTATATACTATCGTTCCTTTTCTGCATGGATGAAAAATGACACCAGGTAGAGAGAGAAGAGTTTCCCTCAATGAATAGGACGGTTTTTCAACTACCTGAATTTATTTTACATTTCGCAATCTGAAATGCCGTAAATTAAAAAAAAAACAACTGGTTACATGAGATTTAAAAGACCTGTTCAAAGTACCCTATATATTTTGATATACATATTGAGTAAATATTCTACAGAAAGATATTCCTATCTTAGCAAAAGTGTAAACATTAACTCACCAATCAATGATTTTCTAGTTGTACCCTTAAATTAAATTTTCGTTGAAATAAGTGGATAAAGAATGCAAGTAATAAGTGTATTGGCGCGGAACTAATCAAGAGGTTGTAAAGTACAAAACACTCGTTTAAATTCTATTGTGTAAATTTGAATATCGATATATAACCCCAAATGCCCGTTTAAACAACCTTTTAGTTTTAGAGGTACCCGGTGTTTGAATACCTTTCATGTTCATTGAAACGTTTACTTTGTGTCTATCCTCCGAAAACTCGTGTAATCCAATAGTATAATTGTGACGGTGCTAGGGAATTCTTCTGAATCTGCATCGGTCGTGTGCAGTACGAACCGGGTGAGGGAATGTTGGCATAAAAGGAACAAATTATAAGGTTGAGGCGCGCTGTGGGCCGTAAGTAAAAAACGAAGGTTATGTATGTCGTATTCCCAAGGGTCCACCAATATGCAATTCCAGAGAAGTAAAACCAAGTGATGAAGGATTCCGTATTTATTATCAATCGAATTTAAAAGATGAACAATAACAAACAAATAAGCGACACAGACGGAAGTGGCCGGTAATGCGTCAGGCCTCCGAACTGAAGATTGACAAATACGATTCAGTATATATAAGAATCTAAACAATGAGTAAAGGTGACAATTTGATGACATCAAATGAATTGAGTGAAAGATTCACAGGTATTAGGTATAATTAGATTAACTCAATGAGTCTTTGATGGCCAAGACATGAAAGGCATATAATTACGCAATGTTGTTTCAAGAGATTAGCAGTTCTTGGGAGAAACATCTGTCTGATTTGTAATAACAATTAAATAAAGAGTCTGCCGAGTGTCAATGGCTAATTCACTTTGTAAACATTAAATTCTAAGAATATATGACAAAATAAAAGTAAAGTCCGAAATAAAGATAATTATGGAACAGTCAATTTTGCACTGTGATAATATCCTCCCGCTCCGGTAAAACACGTCCTCGTGTTTGAAAGGAACTATCAGCGGTAGAAGTGTCCGTTCCCGTAGTGTCCGTTGTAACCGTTGCTATGGTTGGGGTATAAGTGGTTTCGCAAGTCACAGATTTCTTTGCGGTGTTGAGATATGACTTGTTCTAATTCAAAATTTGTTTGATGCTTGACACTATTAGCTAAGCCAAAGAAGGTGTTACAACAATTACTCGTATTTCCGCGGAGAAGGCCTGTAACAAAGACAGGATTAACTCGAAGCCGAAACAAAGTAAATAAGTTTATCTATGTGGAATTTCGAAGTGTCAAGCCAAAGCGCAAAGGAATTTACCTCCAAAGAAACCGAAATAAGAATGTTTTTCTTAGTATCTAACAGCTGGGAATGTCATCCTAAGTTTACAAAAGATGTGCGAATGAATTAGCTAACAAAGAGAATTTCCGAAAAATACTTAAAGGAAATTGTGCGAAATAGTAGATATTATTAAACTAAAATAAAATAAAATTTACTCATACATGAGGAAAATCCTAATTGAATATTAGAATTAATCCAAAATATAAAATCAAAAATATCATGAATTATAAATTCATGTTAATCATAACTGTTACATTAAAAGTTTAAAATTTATCAATTTAAACTTAACTATAATTACATAGGATATTTTTTACAACAATATCTTGTTCTTGATAAATTTGTATTTTCCTTTTGCCGGTTTGTTAATGTTTATTTTTTTTAATGTTCACTGTTTGTTTTGTTTATTTCTTTTTGACGGGCTTTTCAATTAAAATCACTATACTCGTATGTATAATGCAAAACAGATAATGTATGCATATGCAAAATCGAATTAACATTCCAATTTCCCTTTCTGAAACAGGGCTTCCGATACATTGTATGTGCACATGTGTATATACATGTGTAAGTACATGTGTATGCCATTTTTTTATATTTCTACTGAACAAATGTTACACAACATCTGTAAACAGATAACCATGTTATGACCTTGAATTGTTAATATTATAACTTGGTCACTGTAATACTAATGTATACCTAGATACTGCGCAATGGATTGTGGTAATGATATGATTAACAGAAAGAACTCTGTGACTCTTGTAGCACTGCGCAGTATTCCTAAATATTGTACAACCAGAAGCAGAATGCGGGCACAATAATATCCAAATTGGGAGTTTATAAATAAGTTGTTAGATTCAGTGTCTGAATCGATAGCTCTGGTACTCTATACCGAGTCATGTATTGCATGTTTTATATATTCTTTGTAACCTTTTAAACCATGAACTCGTGTATACTTTTATATATGACCTTTTAATATTGTACGTAAGGCCTTGATACTGCACGTTGGCCATGTAATGCTTTTTCCATCTATCTAACCTTTTTAACCTCAAAACCATGTATTAATGAATGTATTATGCGTAAGCAATGCCCCATACCCAGGTGGGGGACTCAGAGACCTGGAACTTGGAGACTCAAAACCTGCATTCATTCTCTTTGATAGACAGTTCTGACAGTTTTGTTACTTTATTTAGAAATAAAATATAACTCTGGTAATTGAACACTAAATGTTCACTCATGATAGATGGGCCGAACTATTCAGTCAATTATAAGTAAAATTTCATATATCCATGTAAAATGATGTTAAGCAGATCTTTGATTTGGACTGCTTATAATTGTTGTAACTTTGACAAAATTATACGATCACGCTTGTTAATAAACTGCTTGGACAATGGTAACCAACAATTTGATTTGGTGATTCCTAAGTTTGAGTTGATCCTCAAGTAGATAAAGAAAACGGAAGGCTTACACATCGTGGTTTAGCTAATACGAAGGACGATCATCGCATACATATATTTTATATAATTAAAATAAAACTGAAAAAAAAGTAAACTTAACAATTTCTTTTATTTTTTTTATTTGCCCACTGCAAGTAAAATCAGTACAGTGTTTTACTTGAAATTGTAATGGGTGAAATCTTGATATACATGTAAGTAGGTGTAAGAAATAAAATTTATGTAGAGTGACAGCGGTCGTGCTGAACCAATATCATAAATCGGTGTATATATAAAGGTATACAAACGATAATGGACCACAGTTAATCATACCTTTGTCTAGATAAAAAAAAATGAGGTGATCTCACTCTCCTTCTCTCTCGTTCCTCACCCACAAAACTCATGTCCTACAAATACATTTACTGGTCTCAATAGAGCTGTCATTTAATTAATGTTACATATGGTTGAACTTGATGTCTCATTCAGTATGCATTATTAACACAGTGGTTTAATTTAAAACATGTACAAAGTTAGTCATATTTCAGTAAAATATAAAAAGGGACCAAAATTATTTACAATCATTATTATGGCTCTTAAGTATGTACAGGTAAAAGAATTGTACCATTCTGTGAAACAAGGCACACCGTATTGTACATGTGTGTACATATGCTTTCCTTACCTTGACAGATATGTCATCCGATCCTTTTCATCCAGTAGTTACTCGTCTGATGTCAAAAGAGAGAAAAGAAGTGAACTACGTTTGTAGTTACACATGCAGACAAAAACAAACAGAAACTGAATAGCTGTAAATTAACGAACCCCTACAGAGATATCTGAGTGATTCTTCAACACAAATTCGATTAAACGAATGTTTATCTATGTTATTTTGTATTTAAATCTCCCTGAATGCGTCTATTGAGCAGTAACTTTAAACGACTTATTATATACCTACAGAGAGTGCTAGTTTATTTAAAAAGAATATTTAAATAGTAAAAGGAAACTACGAACGCCACTAACTTCTGTGATAAAAAATGATTCAAACAGATACCAAGGTCCTAATTTAATCAATTTGAATTCATGACATCTCACACATTTAGTGTTCTAAAAAAAGACTGTACTGTCAGAAAGCGAAGAATGTATAATGCTTAACCTTATATATTGTAGGTAGACACCAAACGATCGACAGTGTAGTAAATCGCAATTGTCGTAGAAGACATTCATAAAGGGTAAGTGTAACTACGGAAAAAAATCTGGCGAAGCAGTCCTATTCTTATATACGATCATGCGACAATCATCTACAACGTAACTCTTAAACAGTAACATAACGATACAGTGCGATCATTCAGTGTAGTATTACAAAAAAATGGCACCGTAAAGGTACTTGGACGTCAATATTCGTGGATTGAGTTGCAAATCTGTGACTTGAATTTAATCTAGACTCGTGTCTGTATCGATTGATTGAGAAACGATTAATTTATCTATATTTTGAGCACAGTGATTTCCCAATACCGTGGGCAATGCATAAAACACCCGAGCCAATAAGCTGTTTGTGCAGAACGTGAATTTCTTTCAACATACTTAAATAAAAAAAAAATCTCGAAAAAGTTTAAAATAAAAATGACACACAGTCTCCAACACTGAACAGTATATGCATGTGGAATATATGAGGAAGTAAATTTAATGTAGATTGGTATTTTGGGATAAATTGCTTAGTTATCTTACCGACTTTAGGAAGTATAATGTTTCCAAAAACTTCCAAAAACTCTATCTAAATATATAAAAATGCATGTGTTGACAAATAAAGAGGAATGATTTTGTGTCGTATTAGGGTTTGTGCACGGAACAACCTTCACAATGTTTAGTGTTGATAAACTGTACCGAAATAAAATATGAACATATATCACTGAGGGAAATACAACTATGTACCCCTGCACACTGATAACCTCTCGTTGTTAGCTACTGAGATGGCGGTAATACACCAGTCTGGTTTATGGTCCGTAAACATTTACAGTCATTTTAATTTGCTATCAAATCACAGGATTGGATTTCGTCAGGGAATCGAAAGTTTCACAAGACGCATTAAAATTGTTACTGTAGGGATTCTAAACATGTTTTTTTTTCTGTTTTTTTCAGAGAATGTTTAGTTTCTTACAGTAAGTGTATGATGTGTTACTTACCGTAAGACACTAAACTGTCTTTGAAAAACAGTGAAAAAAAAATTATTATTAGAATCCCACAGTGTAACAGTTTGTTATGCGGTTGTGATTTCCCACACGTATTTCTACAAAGAATTTTAATATTTTTTTACATTGGAGCTGTACTTTTGACCTACTTTTCCTTACATCCAACGGTGCATAATTTCATCTCTAATTTCTTTTTACCATAATAAAAAAGATTTGTATACTGTTCGCATATGCCCGGAATTCAAATTGTTGAGGGAAAAAAAAAAGGCACGTTCAATGTTTACATAGTGGAAATAATATCTTCACTTTTTTGTACACAATTTTTTGGTACTGACCATAGTAGATTCGCCTATCAGTGTAACTACTCAATTATTTATTCTTAGTTATAAGTTATTAGATTTGAACGTTACTAATAATCGAAGTTAATTTAAACGACACAAAATCTAAACATTGTACGTTTACATTGAGGGAAAAAGAGGGAGGGGGGAAATAAGAAAAATATATCGGTCCAGAAATGCTATAAAACATAAATGCAAGTTTAACAGGTAAATAACCTACCGTATATAAGTAATCACGTCCTCGCAGTCGAGCCGTTTGACTCAAAATGATATTTAATGTGTCGCGTAAATCTAGAAGTATTTAAATATCTCATAACAAAATCCCTGTGCAGTGGCTTTTTTATAATGGTGTTTATGATCAGATAAGATTGTACCCATGTATATCCATTTACCCCACTTGTTCAGCAAAGTATAGACATAAATGAATGTAGGAAATTATCAGTTTATATCTGTCAAACAGGAGAGATAACAATAAAACAGTGGGGCGTTATACATGTGTCCAATTAATAATCATATCATTGGTTTTTTTCAATGATTTATTTCTGTAGATAAGAATTTTTTGAAGCCACAATTCATTGTGTAAATGAACACTAAGTAATGCTTTCATGAATCCGTGGTTTTATGTACATGCACTTCGCTTCTGGACGTATATCCTCTTTATTTCTTTTTAAAAGACCTATTTCATCCACTAAAACGGGTTTTATTACATTATATACAACTTGCATAACTAATAAAAAATAACTACTTTTATCCTCTCACTTTTTCGAACCGTTTTTCTCTGATATTGTTTTTCCCGCGGTCCGTCGGTGTCTTCTAAGTCTCCCATTACATTTCCATATTCTCTAAAATTAAAAAACGAACTAGTTCAAACTGAGCGTAATGTCTACATTTCGACAACAAGATACAAATGTACATTTCTTCAAGAATTATCAAAATTTGTCATAGTTTACTTAAGTAGTACAATGAAACCAATATCGTGAATCAGGAAGGTTCATCACAATAGGGGGTCTCAGTTCATCATTTAAATGCATAAAGAATGATAAAAAAGAAAAAAATCACACTTATAAACAGTGTCGATGTGGTAGCATGTTAAGATACTTAATTGGTCAGTATACCTTACTCTCATACCCCAAAAAATTCAGTGCAGTAATAAGCCGAATTAACAGAGTATCAAAGTTCAGAGAAGGGATTGAGTATGTGTGTGTGTGTGGGGGGGGGGGGGGGGGGTGGTGGCTACATTCCTGATTCAAAAAGTGGATGCATGTATAACGCATGAAACATATACGTTAATGGGCGTTTTCTTGAAGTAATTACATATTTCAATATATACTACAACCCAAGTGGTCATAGTGGCGCTGCAAGTGTAACCTATTATTGGAATTATCTACTTATCATACAATTCAAGTTATATCCGCATTATTTGTTAAGAACTGAATTATCTAAGTGGCTAGGACCCTCATATTTACAAGTGGATCACCTGATCATCTTATGCATCTTGAATGGTTTGTCGAGACGAACTACATGTAGTGGGATACATTGTGGAGTTAAATGTAACTGATTATGAAATGTAATGCTTTTACATATTCAAATAAAGTTAGGATATTAATCATTTTGCACAAAAAAGGTCTTGGAATCCTCAGCACGGTCTAATCAGTGTTCATTGATTTAGATTTACATCTACCAAGAAAGATTCCCACTATTTCTAACGAAAATTTGAAGTTAATTAATAGCTCTTTAGAACAGTTGTAGAAACTGACAGGACTGAAATGTATACACCCTGTTTATCGATTGGCCGAAACTTACAGCGACCTAAGAAAAATCACGGATTGCACGAAATAATCATGATGATGTCAGACTCAATCTCCCTCAGGAGACGATTTGGCTGTTTATTTTAGCTAACGTACTGATGAACATTGACAGCAATTTGGTGAATTTTACTTGACAATCAATTAATTTGTTAAAAGAAAGATGCAAATATAAACAATAAAATGTCCTCTTTGATGACTTATGCGGGTTTTGAAAGTAGGTAGCGATCACTGCAGAAAAACGAAAGAGAAGAGATAATTTTATTGTTTGAAAATAAAACTGTGTCTCAGTATATCTATTCAATTTCAACGTTGTATTTAAACTGAATGTGTGACTTATCTAAGGAATAAGGAATCATTCTTCTAGTAGTACATATATGATGTGATAAATTTGGTCGGGGTGTGATTATATCAAATATAGGCCGAATGTCTGTATGATAGATTTGATCACGCCCCGATAGAAATCATCACCTCATAATATTCAAAGAATGATTCCTTAAGTATTAAGCAATTGCACGATTAAATATTTGAATATAAAAAAGCAAATTCCACTTGCACCCCGAGTATAGTCATTTGATTTATTGAATTGTATAGTACAATCTCGACTTCAAAATTTAATAAGTACTCGATGTAGCAGGATCCTTTATGCCTTATATATTGCTATATCTGCCTCTTTAGGACATTCCAGACATGTTCGAAAGGAATAAGGTCTGCTGACGTCAAAGGCCGTTTCATTTTTTCAAAAGTCTTTCCCTCAAGGTACCAGTTCTAGATGTTCGCTCTGCATGGCCTGGCGTACTTATTGAATTAAAACAAATTATGCAGCCATGTCCCCAGCAAATGATCTCACAATTAAAGAATCTCATTTGTATATTTGATAACTGTCATTCTTCATTTTTGATGTCGTATAGCTCCGATGACCCATGAGCAGAAATGTTTCCCAACATCCACAAAAATGTTCATTTTCTGTCTCCACACTTAACGCCTTCTATGATTAAAATCATTAATTAAACAATGCATTGTAAGCAAAATCTATAATAGATTATAGATTTTGGAAGACTTATACATCATATAATATATACAATCTTATCGATCGAAGAACCAAGTTAAATGTTAATGTTCATGTTTTCCGGCTTAGTTGGAATCAGGCTTGAGGTGAATTACATTGTACAATAATGCATTACATTACCATTACTTCATGAATTTGAGCATTAAATTACCATTACCATTACTAAATTTTCTTGAAGTAATGCATTACATTACCATTACATGAGTAAAGTAATGCTTTACCATTACTTTGTGAAAAGTCAATAAGTTTTAAAAAAGTAATTTAAAATTGAACTCGCTTATTTTAAAATTCCGCTTATTTTGAAATAGAAATAAATCCCCAGTTTTTGCCTCTCATATTCTTTGCATTGATTTCACGGATATAATGAAATCGGTTATTTTGAAATATCGCTTACATTGAAGCCACTTATCGGTCCCCAAAGGTGATAATTAGTTGTTTTTATAACGGTTATATTGAAGTTCTCCCTGGCGGCTGTCGTCACGATTGGTGATAGTAATTATGCCAGACTGACCGGTTGATATACAAAGGTGTGAATTGATAAGTTCTCTTCATGTGTGTTTTTTATTAAAAAGTAAAATTTATTCACTGTTTAATTTTTTGTTTTTACGAATACGGATGTATTGAGGCTAGAGGTAATATGGAAACCCCACGGAAAAGAAATATCTTATCTCCGGACGCTAAATACAAACTAGTTATGGCTATTGATGAAAGAAGAAAGCCTTAATTCGAAATAGCTAAGGATTTTGAGATTATCGCGTGTACACTTACGATGATATACAAGCAGCGTTCAGCAATATTTGAAGCGTTTGAGTGTGGTGATTTTTCTCTAACGTTTTTCTAAAAAGTAAATGCGATCCGTTTTGTTTAAGATAGCAACAAAACGAAACTTACAAAACTTTCGGATATAATTTTAATCAAACTTTCAATGACTAATGTTCTATGTAATCCGTTTATTGTAATAGATCAATGATGATCTAATAATTTGTTCGGGTTTGGTTTTCTATGCTTACATCGGGATTGAGCTTTAAAAAATGGCGGCTTCACGTCAGTCAATTTGGCTTATATTGAAATACTGATATATTGAAATAATTTGCATGGTCCCCTGAATTTCAATATATCTGGAGTAGGCTGTAAAGAGTTTTTGTAAATATTTCATAAATAAAACATGCTTAAAATATTTACAGGTTCATGTTCACTAACAGGTTCAATTTAATGACTTATACAGGATTGCTGTTGCACTTGTAGTGCTCAAAGTAAGGTTGGTCCCGTAACATTTACACGCTTATGGCGGAGTTTACAATCTCTGTTATTTATGTCTCTGATTTTCGGAGTATGGTTTTCAATCAAAGGAACGGTTGTATTGTAATTCGTGTAGGTGATGCACGAGTTTACACAAAAAAGTAGTAAGTGGCAAACGGATTTATTTTTACCTAATAATTTTGCATGAATCGCAAATGAAGAAAATCGTGTCAGATAAGTCGGTCTTGAAAATCAAAATGGCGACCGTGACAAATCTTTTTATTGTCAAAGTTCTTGGAATCTTATTGTAAAAAAAATATTTCTAACATCAGGTGCCTGCATGTGTTTGTTATCGGTATACAAATGTTCACTTTGTTTGCTAATTCAGCAGTTTTAGAGTTTTCGGGGTTTTCATAAAACTTGTATTACATGCACGAATACCGTCCGACTTGTTGATTTTCCCTTGGATCACAAAATTGAATAAATCTAATGATTTAAATTATCTACTTTGATATAGTTGTTTGATTTTCCCGGTTAGTAGTAATCTTTAAAAATTTTCCTTGGGGTCTTATTTTACATAATATACCGTTGTGTCTATTTTCTACAATTATAAGGCCGGGATTGAGTAAAATTTAGACAAAGTATCAGACAATTGCAAAAAAGCTGAGTTAACATAGATTGTAACAACTAATTCAAACTCATTAATTTTGGAAGCATATTCGAGGAAATTCAGGACAATTAAAAATTAAAACTTTTAAGAACCCGTCTTTCAGTACTCTCAGTACTTTGATTTATACATGCACCAAAAACTTAAATGATAACTAACTTTAAGTTATATCGGCATTTAAAACAATAAAAACGACTTAAACATTATCAAAGTAAAAAATCTACAATGTATGTTTTTTAGTAATGTTGAACAAATTATTAAAGTTTCCATATTTTTTAAACGATATTAAACATTTGTGCCTGATCAAATGGAGGTCGAATTACCTAATACCGAAACTGGATAAAATCTTTGAGAATCGACGTCAAGGAAGCAATGTTGAAATAGATGTGCTTTGGTTTTTAGTCGTTTCCTTATTTGTAAAAATTCAAGTGAACGTTGGTGTTGGTATTACTTAACAAATAACACGGAAACGACTGCCGTCCGATTCAAGGTTTTTTTAATGTGAAAAATTAAAAGATTGAAAGTTTATCTGTAGAATAAGCAAAACACAGCTATCGGAAACTTCAATATTCTACATAGTTTCCGCACATGTGGAATCGTGCCGTTTACAAATTGTTTGCTTGTCTACAAATTATTTCAAGGAAAGAGTATTCAAAGTATAATTATCATTTTATTCATAACAAATTCATAAGTGACAACACTTGACCTAGAAAGGTACACAGTTAGTGCATAATACGTAAGCATGCCCTGTTGTAAAAGTGTTTACATAATAATTGACTATAGGAATTTTAAAAGAAAATATTTGTCATAACAATTTAAATTTGTCATAACAATTTAAATTTTACAAGCAAATTCTGTTTGGTCATACTGTCATTTACTTTACTTTAACCAATATAGTCAGCATTTTTGTTCTAGTTAATTGGATATTCGTGTTCCAATGGCTTCTCATAAGAATAATAAGCTAAACCACATCTCATTGTCACAATATTAACTAAATTTCACGAACTTTACTTATGGAAAATAAAAGTATAATAAAAGTGGCGCTGTGGCGATTTATGTACGCATTCAGTCGATAACTCAACGATAATTACTAATGAATATGCAAGATGAAAAGGAATTCAATACGAGTATCTTACAAATGAGTAAAGAATTGAGTAACATATGCATGATATTCTTATAAATAGGCATTTATTTACTTATTCTTAAAGTTGCTTAGTCCGATTTTTTGGTTTTTGCAAAATCAAATAATTTTATATAGAAACTAGTTATCTTAGAAAGTCATAGACGTCCACCTTTTTACACCAAAAGTATCGATCTTCTTTGGAAGTTAGAAATATTCAAAGTAAATGAAAATAATTTCTTTATGGGCAAAAAAGGAGGGAATCGTCAGGTTTCGCCCCCAAAAGGATTGAGTTTATTCAACTCGCATGTTATGCATCGATTGTAAACAAAACAAACCTCATAAAAATTATTGAAAATGTACATAGGGCTATTTGTGATTTGCCAAAACATTTCAATTTTCCCACCTTTATTTTAAACGAATGTCAAAGAAGTAATACAACCATACCCGCCTCGACGTCGGGGGCAAATCTTAACAATGTGCGAAATTAATTTGATTATACGTTATAGTTTGCATTCACAGAGCAGGTTTCTAAATGCACACAGGTTTTTCTAATTTTATAGATGGATACTAACTAACGCTTTAATCAAGATTTCAGAAAGTCATATATATTACATGTATGTTATTATGTAATTTCAATTACAAAACAAAAAAACAAACCGTCATTTCGCTTTGTATTATCACAAATCTTTATCTAACAAATGTTCAGTTTATGATATAATTTGATTTACCCTGTCAACATTGATTCACTGTAATATTTTATTATATTTTAGAACTAATTCTGACCAATAAACGCTTTACAAAACACTTTCTTAAAAATTGCGCTAAATAAACTTTAAACTATATTATCAAACATAACAAACGCCTTTACGTGTTATAAATAACGTTAACGAAAAAAATATATATTTATACATTTTATGCATCTGTGAAAAATAAAAAAAATAGATGAGGTACAGTGAATTAAAGTTTACAATGCACCGCTGATCCCTTTACTCCGAACAATTCATCAATATTCATTTAGAAGTTTTAACGTAAAGATAAATAAATTTCAAATTATTTTTTTTAATTTTCGTTGCTTAATATCATTTGCAGACAAGCACCGATAAAGACTTCGCCACGATTCCACATGCCTGGAATTCGAAACTATATGGAATATTGAAGATTTTAATAGTTGTGTTTTGCTTATTACAAAGGGAAACATCAAACCTGAATTTTGTTTTGATCGGAGTGCAATTGTTTCAGTGATATTCATTCTTTAATACATACTCCGACGTTCACTTAAATTTTCGCAAATTAGGAAACGACTAAACACCTAAGCACATATGTTTCTACATTGCTTCCTTGGCGTCGAAACTTAAAGATTGTATCCAGTTTTTGTATTAATTTATATCCAATATCGTTTTAAAATTATGTAATGTAAAATCATACAATGTATAATACAATTGAAATGTAAACAATGCAAATAAAACATACCAAAGAAATTTTTTTTAGAATACTATTATATATTATAGAATACGAATTGAATTATATCATGAAAATAGAAAATTACAGAAAACAAATAAAAAAAATATTGAATACAAATTGAAAAGATCAAATATTGTAATTTTTGACATGGCATAGAATAACAAATTAAGCCACGTCTTGATAACATACTATTTACTGCGAATAGTTATAAATGAACTTTATTCAATTAAATACATCTTTTCTGATACATGTACTTAAAAATAAATTATAAATTAGAAATATTATAGCTCTGCCTCTGCATAGAACACTCATTAAAATGCCGTAGGATAAGACATACTCTTTTTCTATCAAAAGTTTAAATGATAATTAACTTTTACTATTATCGGCATTTAACACAATGATAATAATAGCCGTCGGTAGCCCCCACAATTATCACAGCGGCCAATAGCGCCATAAATAAAAAAAATATGGTCAGTACTCCAGAGTTTGTGGGGTTTTTTTGGCGACAATCGGAGATAATAGAACACTATCTAAGCAAAACATCTGCAATGCATTTCCTTTTAAAATGATGTTGAACTTATTAAAATTTCCATATTTTTAAAACTCTTTGAAACATCAGTGCTTCATCAAACGGATATCGGATTACTTAATACTATGATCTGATAAAATCTTCGAGTCAAAAAAGAAATATGAATGTAAAAGGTTGCGCTTTGGTTCTTAGTCGTTCTCTATTGTGTAAAAACTAAGGTAAACTTTAGGGGTTTGTAAGAATATTCACTACGAAAGATTATCATTACAGGTTTTATTTTGTACATAATATGAAAATACACAAAACGTCTATGTCTATTTGGTAATTTATAATGTTTTTTTGAGTTTAGTACGAGTTGTGGCGGTTCATGTATTAAATCAGTCAATAACTCAATAATGACAATTTACTTTAAATATGAATGATAAACTGCGACCCAACACGATTGTCGTACAAAGAACTGTACACTAAATAAATGCTATTCCTAAGAATAGATAGGAGTTAATTGAAATATATTTGATGTTACTGAAACAAGTTTATATCTAGATGTATCAATAACTATACTTTTGTATAAATCACTCACTTAAAATGTAGTAGAATATCGCATACTTTTTTTTTTTTATCAAAAGTTAAAATGATAAGTAACTTTAAATATTGCCGGCATTTAAAACAATAAAAACGACTTAAACATTATCAAAGCAAAAAAACTACAATGTATTTCTTTTTTCAGTGATGTTGAACAAATTATTAAAGTTTCCATATTTTTTAAACGATATGAAACATCTGTGCCTGATCAAATGGAGGTCGAATTATCTAATACTGAAACTGGATAAAATCTGTGGGTTTCGACGTCAAGGAAGCAATGTTGAAACAGATATGCTTTGGATATAGTCGTTTCCTTATTTGTGAAAAATTCAGTGAACGTCGGGGTTGGTAATACTAAGGAAAAAAGACACGGAACGACTGCACTCCGATTCAAGGTTTTTTCAATGTAAAAACTAAAAGATTGAAAGTTTATCTGTAGAATAAGCAAAACACAGCTATCGGAAACTTCAATATTCCATATAGTTTCCACAAATGTGGAATCGTGCCGTTTACATATTGTTTGCTTGTCTACAAATGATATAAAGGAAAGAGTATTCAAAGTATAATTATCATTTTATTCATGACAAATTCATAAGTGACAACACTTGACCTAGAAAGGAACACAGTTAGTGCATTAATACGTAAGCATACCCTGTTGTAAAAGTGTTTGCATAATAATTGACTATAGGAATTTTAAAAGAAAAAAATTGTCATAACAATTTAAATTTTACAAGCAAATTCTGTTTGGTCATACTGTCATTTACTTTACTTTAACCAATATAGTCAGCATTTTTGTTCTAGTAAATTGGGTGTTCGTGTTCCAATGGCTTCTCATACGAATAATAAGCTAAACCACATCTCATTGTCACAATATTAACTAAATTTCACGAACTTTACTTATAAAAAAAAGTATAATAAAAGAATCGCTGTGGCGATTTATGTACGCATTCAGTCGATAACTCAACGATATTTACTAATGAATATGCAAGATGAAAAGGAATTCAATACGCGTATCTTACAAATGAGTAAAGAACTGAGAAACATATGCATGATATTCTTATAAATAGGCATTTATTTACTTATTCTTAAAGTTGCTTTGTCCGATTTTTTGGTTTTTGCAAAATCAAATAATTTTATATAGAAACTAGTTATCTTAGAAAGTCATAGACGTCCACCTTTTTACACCAAAAATATCGATCTTCTTTGGAAGTTAGAAATATTCAAAGTAAATGAAAATAATTTCTTTATGGGCAAAAAAGGAGGGAATCGTCAGGTTTCGCCCCCAAAGAGATTGAGTTTATTCAACTCGCATGTTATGCATCGATTGTAAACAAAACAAACCTCATAAAAATTATTGAAAATGTACATAGGGCTATTTGTGATTTGCCAAAACATTTCAATTTTCCCACCTTTATTTTAAACGAATGTCAAAGAAGTAATACAACCATACCCGCCTCGACGTCGGGGGCAAATCTTAACAATGTGCGAAATTAATTTGATTATACGTTATAGTTTGCATTCACAGAGCAGGTTTCTAAATGCACACAGGTTTTTCTAATTTTATAGATGGATACTAACTAACGCTTTAATCAAGATTTCAGAAAGTCATATATATTACATGGATATTATTATGCAATTTCAATTACAAAACAAAACAACAAACCGTCATTTCGCTTTGTATTATCACACATCTAACAAATGTTCAATTTATGATATAATTTGATTTACCCTGTCAACATTGATTCACTGTAATATTTTATTATATTTTCGAACTAATTTTGACCGAAAAACGCTTTACAATACACTCTCTTCAAAATTGCACTCAATATACTTAAAACTATATTATCAAACATAGCAATTCTTTAGGTTGCAATGAAATACGAATTATGTTGTATGATAAATAAAACAAGGTAAGTCATTTTGAAGTGTGTGTTGGTTGGGGGGGGGGGTTCAAAGCAAAAGCAATATCTACATTTGTGAAAGTTGTTTTGTTAGGTACAATGTCACTTAAAAGAAGAAAATATTTTTGAAGATCTATCATGCTTATAAACACACTCAGTATAATTAAATTTTTATCAATTAATATTAGATTAAAACTTCTAAATGAATATTGATGAATTGTTTAGATTAAAGGGATCAGCGCTGCATTGTAAACTTTAATTCACTGTACTCCATCTATTTTATTTTATTTTCCACAGATACAAAAAATGTATAAATATAATTTTTTTTCCGTTAACGTTATTTATAACACGTGAAAGCGTTTTTTCAAAGGACATTAGAAACAGGAAGAGAAAAACTAAATTATAAACATAGCGATTCTGTTTCTGTTACTCAATGGAACTGCTCTTCATATATGATTTAGAATTGGAATAAACAGGAAGAACTATCGACAAAATCATCTGTCAATGGTATTGTAATAAACCAATTTTAGATCGAAATAAAAATTATAATTTCAAAGATAGATCATAATAAGTTAAGAAAAACAGTAACCTTAACGCAATTATAGAGATTTGGAAGGATCAAAGTGTCCAAATGTTTACTTAAAGGCCGAACATTTCATAAACGCCCAATTTTTTACCTGTACAAACTTGCCGCTTGTTAATCAAGTTTGAAACAATAGCACCCAGTTTGATTGACGCGATCGTCCGGGCGTGATCTTGCTAGGTCCGCGGATTTCTGTTTACTAGCAATTAACAACGTTATCTTTGATATCTTCCGTCATGTATTAAAGGGGGGAATTGAAAATTGATTTTTAAACATTACCAGTATTAAAATTGATTATGAAAAATAATTATTCAGTGATTGAAAATACGCACAATTTATATTTGAATTAAGTTGAATGTGTGTGACCTAATAAATTCCACGAAAATGCATGGACAGCTCCAAAACATATGAAAATTTCTTTTTACAACAAACGTATAATATGCTACTAGAGCTATATTTACTGGTAAGAAGTTGGTGCATGTAAACGTCACTCCATGGATAACGAACTCCATTAATTGTCGACGCATAATGGCTGTCTTTACATTCCACATTCTTACTGATCGTATGGTTTTCTTATACTATTATGATTGTTAAAATTAACCTTTAAACAATTCCAAGTGCTAAACACAGTGTACTGAGTTATACTTTTATTGCAGAATTAATTTACTGCATTTTTTCAATTGTGCTTTACACACGTGTGCTTAGAGAAAATTCGGACGACACATACCATTTCCGTATAAAATCGCTTCGTATGGTCATTAGAACAATAAGATATTCAAACTAAGACCAATTCTGACTAATTCTTTATTTCCTGTGTATTAATTTGCCTCCTGTGTATAGCGATAAGCAGCGTTCACGACCACAGGTAGACTGCAAGCCTTGGAGGCTTTCACACCTCTAATAATTAAGCCCCGCCCCCACCTGAGATTTACCACCCGGTAAAAATGTTCGGCCTTTAAGAATCAACTTAAGTTTATTCGACAATTATGCAACATTTATGGAGTTTTATATATCCATCTTGATTGAAAATAAACTTATTTGTTATACTCTTTACTTACATCAGGCTCATTTATTGTGTTAAATGTACATGCATATTTTTTTACAGTCACGCTGTGATAAAAGTCAGAAAAAAGTGACAGTTGTGATAATAAGTCTGTAACCCCCCCCCCCCCTAAAAAAAGAATATTATTATACAATTTTAAAAGCTAAATAAAACATATCATGCGGTTTCTGTAATCAGTGTTTTATCATGTTTATAAATATTTCCTTTAAAAAATGCCAATGTCAAGCAAATGATGTGAAGACGATTAGAGGATTTTTATCATTCATGTGTAAACCTATTCAAGAATACAACAAATAGAACAGCTTGTTATATATTTAAATTTTCTGATGATTCACATGTATCAGGTTATGTTTTTACATACAATGTGCCATTCGTTTATATAAAACAACAAATGACAAATACTTTTTTCGTATTTTGAAATTTCCTGTTAAAAATATAACAAAGAAATCATCTCACACAAGCTACATAGGATATCAGTCACATTTTTAATATATATTTACTAAATAAATTTTTAATAAGGAAATATGTCGATATGATGATTGTATTTATAAACTTCTGCCACAATACAAATTCGTGGGAAAATGTCAATGGTTTGTGTTTTTGGCTATCAAATTAAATATGTTTGTGTAATACACTTGTACAAATAGTATTATAGATTGATAAAATGAGTTGTAATGCAGCATATAATTTTATTTCCTGGAAGATTGTTTTATATATTTATGTGAACACAATAACCTGAAACTAATTAGAATTATTGTTAGGTTCAAGATATTTTTGCAGCATTGCATAATTCTATCTTTGTAAGTGTATCTTGCTGTGGCCTTCAACTTCACATATAAATATATTAATGATGTTTTGTCCATTAACAACTGTCACTCGCACTCTTATGTTAACTCAATATATCCCAGTGAGCTTGAAAAAAGATACCACAGATTACCAAACATCTGTTTCATATTTGGATGTTTTACTAGAAAAAGACGTAAAAACCACATAATAAACATGATGATTTTAATTTCTCCATTGTCAACTTCCCTTACTTATGTAGCAATATACCATCTTAACCTACTTATGAAGTTATTTGTTATGCAAGAGCAGGTTCTACCTACGAACAATCTTTTAAACGAAGCAAGCTACGTAAAAATAAGTTTTTTAAAACAAGAATATAAAGAACCTCGATTAAGATCATTTTTACAAAAGTTCTATGGATACATGTTGGCTGACGTTTTTCATACTTGTTAGACCATTATTTATACACCAGACCAACTTTGGTTTCTTTCGTTTTTCATGATCTTGACAATGAGCACACGGCGTGTGCGACCTTTTTGCAGGGGATGCTTATTCCTCCTAGGCACTGTTATTGAGGTCCGTGTTTTCTCAAGGTTTGTATTTTGACCATCACAGAAAAACTTCTGTTTCGTTTTTACCCGATTATGAAATTGTCTCGATTAAGATATTGACATCGATCATGACATACCTATTTTTGAAAAGGAGGGCACTGCGGGTCAGCAGGGCATTCTTTATCCTCCTAGGCACCTGATCCTACCTCTATTTTTTAGGGGTCTGTGTTGCTCTGCTTTAATTCGTATTTTGTGTTATGGATTTTTGAGATGGTTGACAGCTTGTTATTGTAATTTTTCATCCTAAATTTTCAATTTTTATCTATTTTATGTATGCAAAAGGGGAATTAACACTTTTTTACTTTTCTCTCAGGTGTATGTTTACATGCTCTAATTCTTCTTATCCCAACAATTAATTATACATATCTTTGTAGTTTGAGTTTTTTGCCACAGTTGACAATCCAATTAAACAAGATAAACAAGTTTTTGCCTTCAAAGATTTTACTTTTAACAAAAAAGTACCCTTTTCTTATGCTAAAGTGTGCTTAAGTTTATGTTTATCTTACATCTCAAAAAGTGTGATGACATGCATATTTTTTTCTAATAAGGTGTTTTTATTTTAGTCCACCTGAGCTGAAAGCTCAAGTAAACTTTTCGGATGACTTTTTGTCTGGCCTCCGTCCGTCTGTGTGTCTGTCTGTAAACCGTGTACATTTTAATTTTAATTTTTACAATTTCTACTTTTTTTCTTATACCAAATTTCAACAAAACCTCGCAAAAACTATAATTTTGCAAAGGAAATTCAAGCATGTCAAAATGAAGGGTCAAACCTTCTTTCAAGGAGAAGAAACATTTTGATACATCTTCTCAGATATAATGATCGCCCAGAAAAGCTGAAACTTGTGTGGAGGCAGAGGGAATTGTTCATGTTTGTTTGAATCATAATCACAGGGTATATAATGGGGCTACAATTGCAATTGGGTGACAAATTTTTACATAGAAACAATTAGAGAAATTCTTTTCAGAAACAAATCGGTCAGAAAATCCGAAACTTGTGTGAAAGCGTCCTCAGATGGTTCAGATTCAAATTTGTTCAAATGATGATCTTGGCGATAGGGTATGGGCGTAATGGTAGATCAAATTTTTTACATAGGAATCTATAGAGACAAATCTTAAACAATATTCTTTTAAAAAACATGCCTAGAAAACCTGTAACTTTAATAAATTCATAAAATTTATTAATAAATTAATAAATTAGTGTAGATTAAAAATTGTAAAAAAAAAAATAAAAATCATAATCATCAGTGGTAGGATGGGGCCCCATTTGGGGGTACAATTTTACAAAACAGGAACTACGCAGGGATATTTAGGGAGCATTTGGAATCGAGGTTACATGTCATTCTACGAAATAACAAAAGTTTGTTACATGTATTATTAACTTATTTAAATTTTAAAACAACGGAACGCAAACCAGAAGCTAATACAAAATTCCATAAACAATTTTCTTTTTACAAATTATACTGTATTTCGTAGATTTTCACATCGACGACTTTATGACTGAAAGTGGAATTTAGTTTAGGTAAGATCAAAAACATTGTAAACATATTCAAAATTTGAGGAATCTAAGAAATCTAATAAAGTATTTTAATATGATTTGTTTACAATGGAACAAGATAATACTGGGACAAATGTTAACTTTATGGAATTTTCGTTAAAAAGTATTTCTGATACTTTTTTTTGCCAGGCTTTTCACTGCCGTTGTTTACGAAGTGAAAAATTCGACTAAAACAATACTAACAGGAATGGATAGTCTAATCAATGCTTAAATGATAAATGCTTCTAGAAACCTAAATTATGAATTGTTTTGATGTAACATACCGTTTTCCGTGCAAAACTTAACACTTATGAAAGGATTTTTGGGAACAATACGAATAACTATGAAATCGAGATGGTGTAAATTTATTTCATAGGTTGATTGTTTTATTTAAACGAAAAATAGTAAGTTTTTAAGTCTTATTCAAAACAGTTATTAAGTCTTACGATTTTATTTTTAACAGACGCTAAATTGGCCATATGCCTCCTTAACCTACACGTGTATTCACAAAAAAAACTCAAATGTTTTAATTGATGGTTTTACTTATATGCAAGCATTTTGATATATTGTTACACATGCAATTCTTTAATACTGTAGATTCCTAATTAAACGCGAGAAATTAATATCCGCGTAAATTCGCGAGAAGCACTCTTCGCTGATTTTAAAATCTCGCCATTATTATTTGAGAGTTCAAAACTATAAGAAATAAGGAGAACAGTTCCACGTTCCCGATTTTTAAAATATTCTCGCGATTTGATACAAACAAGCGGGATCAAGGAATGAAGTACCCGCGTAATATAAGGAATTAACAGTACTGTTTAGATTTTGGTCCCTGGACAATAATTTAACCAGGGGCCTCACAAGAGATTTAACGTTTGTTAAAGGTTTATATTCCATAAATAAACAATTGCTTAGGATCTATTGATCTTCATTATAACTGCAATGTTCAATATGTGATATGATAATAAAAACATACTTCTACTAAATTATTGAATTGTGGATACTGATCGTGTTATATATTCTTGTTGTTTAATTTTTGGGAGAATTGGCATTGTATATGAGTTTCCGTTACGTGCTCTATGAAGTTTGGGTAAATGAAAGTGCTATAGCTAGGAAGGGGAAAGTCGAAAAACAACGTACGTAGGTTAACCAATATTAATTTGTTTTTTAGAGGATGTTATAGCTGATGTGGTAACCGCTGACCTGGCATTAAGTGAAACCGGTGAAACAATTTTACTCGATCATTAGTAAGACCTAGTACATTTATCAACTCTTCTTTTGTAATTTTAGAAAAAAGTAGATTTATTTGTTTTGTATTTCATTTTCACTTTACTTTTAACAATGATTGATAACAACATTAAATTAAATCACATCGATTATTGTAGAATAAAAAACACTGTTAAAATAGTTTGTGCCTCACTAGAAAAAAAAACTTCTTTGTTAACGAGGTTTCCACTTTCTAAAAAAAAGAATTATTACATAAGCCCCTGTGATTAATCTAAACAGATGGCTAATTTCAATGATTTATGCAACATTAAATTGAAAATGATATTATCATTATATTTTATTACAAATTTTATCTTTTTTATAATTAAAGCTGAACACACACGTAAAAAGAAATGTCCACCACTGATATTTCTCTTCTTTGCTGCTATTCTTCCAATCCATATATTTTAAGCAGCATAACCCCTTAACAGTTCAAAGTATTTTGTTCTAGAGTTTGGAGGGTAAACGTGTTTAAAAATCCAGACATGTAAACTTGTAAATCCGAATAAGTATGTAATCGTGTTGGTGTGTGAGACTGATTATGAATATGTGTAATTCTGATCGTGTAACCTATAAAGCTCGGGCAAAAACGCGTGTTAGATTTGACTCAGTTTCTTTTCATGATGCACAATCTGCAGCTTTATTGCTTTCATCAGTTAAATAAACCTTAAACTGTTCACACTTTCAATCCTTAGTTTCTGCAATTATGTCTCGTCAATAGATCATCTGACACAATACAAATTGACAAATGTAAAGTCTACAAGTTTGTCGAATTTGACATGACCTAATATGGCAACTGCGCCTTGCTGCGGGAAAACGGCATGCCGTAAACGCCGGAATGGATAAAAAAAAAAACCATAATATTCAGCTTAGCTGTTGCAATAAGATGTAAATAAACGACACTTTTTCTATCGAAAATGCTGGTATTATTTTTAGAAAAAAAATTCAAGTATGATTGAATCTGGACCAAACAGGAAGAGGGTCATGCATATAAAAATCACCACAGATGTGACAAATGCGCTAATTTCTGTAAAATAATTCTCATGGTATTTTACGATAAGTGTTAAAAAGAAATGCCTAATATCTTATTTCTCTTTCATAATTTAACATGTAATTTAGTTAATGCGTACTCTTTTCTAGAAATGAGACGGATCAAGAAATTTTCTAATGTGGTAAAAATATTTTGAGCGGCGTGAGGTTCGGAGACCGCCGTGAGGTCCCATGTAGCTCCATTGCTTCTGATTTCTAAGAATGTTTAGAGATAATTTTTTCAACCGGGTTTTTCGATTATTGAAATAGTGAAAATGGCGGGCGAGCGAGTGGCTGCCAAAAAGGTATCCTTATTTTACCGATAACTCCTTTTACAGTTTTCGAGATAGGAAATTGTTCTTTTGCATATCAATTATACATATATCAGAGGTATGCAATGTTCTAGGATTTTGATATCTGAGAATTTATCAAAAAATATCAGCTGTTGAAGCTAGTCATTTTTTGGCAAAAACATTGCATATAGAGTACCCCATGCTTTTGGATAGGTAGTATTTATCAATTCAGGATTGACATACTGTTCACACAAAAGAAAACCCGGTTAGCTGTGATATTGACAGCTTTTCTCTTGTTATTTTTGTAATTATTTCTGTATTAGTTAGAATAAATGACCTGAAAAGATTTGGTATTTCTGGTAATTTTTTGCAGAAAAATGAATGTAACTTAACATGCATTTATACTTTTTTTTTAGATATCAAAATGATTTTGTTGTTCAAGTGAAAGATAAATGATAAAACAATCTAAAACTGTTATAAATAAAAAGAAGTTTTATAATCATTAATTAAAGCACCAGGTTTTGTTAAAAATTAAAAGGTTTTGCAATTCGTCTTAAAGTAAGGAATGGGGTGGGTCAGATAAATTTGATCGGATAGGAACTGGTAGAGTTTAAATCATAAAATATTTTAAAATACATGTATATACTGTATTGACGATAATTTTACAAAATTAAGTAGTTGCTTTATGGTAAACAGTACATGTTCACAAGTGGCTGTAAAGCTATATTATAATAGCTCTCTGGAGATTTTTTATCAACCAATTTCACAAAATGAATCTGTATTGAACCGACATAGAGGACATCAGGCTCATATCCCGAAATGATTGCTTGAAATTTAAAAAATGCTAATTTTCACCTGCATGATAGGCATTTTCCCTATATATTGCCAACAATGCAAAATGAAACATTTTTTGAAAATAATTATTTCACGAAAATTAATCTTATCTTCGGAAATTTTATTTATTTATTTTTAAACGGGGTGGCGCTTCTTATGTCTCATATTAATCAAAATCTCATAACCAATGTCTTTGAATTCTTTGTTTTTCTTATCGATAACTTTCCGAAAAATAATACTTTCTAAGAAAAGTTGTTACCCAGAGATAATATGATTATAGGCCTACCTTATATTTTTTTTTATATTTACTATTGTTATATTCAGTAGTGTATTCTCACTATATAACTCTATATAGACGAATAGTCAATAACTGTAATATTAGCTCGTCCGAAAAATATTGACCGGTCAATATTTTTTTGATATTGACCGGCTAGGAATAATATCTAGAGAACATTCCCTCTATTTCAAATAATCGGCTCTGATTTGTTGATTCGTAAACGATGACGTAAATAATTCTTCGCGACTCCAAAACAAGGTGACGTCATAATAGACAGTCAGTCAAGGCAAGTAAACAACGGACGCGCAATGCGACGGTTTGCTATCATAACGGATATAAGGATTTGCGAATTACTGTGAAGTAAAATCAGGTAGAACATCTGTATGTTAATTCTTACGGGCGGTGGGATATCACAAGTGACCGTTTGATGCTGAGGATAGTTTGGAAATGAACTTTGCACAAAATTGAAATCGTGAATTCTTTGTTGAGCTGAGAAAATTACGGCGATCTGTTTTCAATTACTGTCTTTAATTTTAGTTTGTTTCTTCATATAACAAAACAAATGTTGACTGTGTTTTCGGGCAACATTGATTATATTAGCCCCCTTGGGACGAACATATTGCCCTCCGCTTCGCGTCGGGCAATATTTCGTCCCTCGGGGGCTAATATAATCAATGTTGCCCTCAACCCCAGTCAATATTTGTATAGTGTTCCGTCCCTTTTCCGGCGATTACAGCATGCCTATACTGCAGCTAGCCCTTTTCTATCGGTGACGTTACTGTTTCCATATATGGTCATGTCACAATTCGACAAACTGGTAGACTTTACATTTGTTGATTTGCAACATGTCAGCCGTGATATTTCAGAAAACGGAAATACAAATGCAGAGACTGCAGATGGAAAGTGTGTATCTTATTGACAAGTAACATGTAAATAACAAACAGCATTTTCATCTGCAATTAGCATCTGTTGAAAAATTAGATTAAAGGCCTGGGGGGTCAACTCTAAAGTGTGTATCCTTGAGTTGTATATGTTACACGATCAGAAATACACATATCCATACTCACACTCACACACCAACACGATTACATATTCGGATTTACAAGTTTACATGTCTGGATTTCTGAACACGATTACTTTCCATACTCGAGGTATCACATGTGTGAACGTATATCTTACATTGTCCTACTCGGTCGCTATGAAAGCATCATATTTATACGCACTTGTTTGAAGCTATGAATAAACTTGCATCAAATAAGTAAAATAATGCGATATTTACAATCAAAAATGTTCAGAATACAAAATAAAATGCACACTATTTTTAACGCGAAAGGGATAATACTCGTCAGCCACATCTGACGAGAATAAGGTTTGTAATTGGGTATAATGAAATAAACAAAAACAAAAACAAAAAAAACCTTATTTATGAGTAGTGCTCAGTTTTAATGAATATATTCAATTTAAGCGTTCGTTATCATAACCTTCTTACAAACGTTAGTTCGTTCAAGAATAACAACGTTAAATAAAATTATTTGATTTGATTTATTGAATGCTCAAAAATCTAATACGGTAACTGAATGCTTATTTTCTTATCCTTCCGGTCATGTACGCCTTGCTTAATGAATAACCACTAGTGAATCTTTCGACGCAACAACCCACTGTGTATAAATTTCTTTTTTCATTGATGCACATCATTTTGACCGAATGTAAGAAAAACGTTGTTTGTCTTTCTTTCTTTCTTTTTTTTTTTGGCCGTAATTTTATCAACATATTTTTCCTTTAAATAAAAGTGCACTTAAGCTATAGAGAATAAGCCCTTTTTTAGTGCTGTTTTATGTAGAAAACATCAACAGATTGCTTCTTCCCCGTAACATTTAAGCCCTGTTGGATACTTCTGATTTATATGCATGCTTAAATTAACCAAATTTAGTATAAAGTTTAAACAATTGAGGATTTTTAAATGCCTATAGATAATATAAATTTGGAAATAGATTACACAACCTACTTGGATTGTGTCTATTTAAAGCCAGGAAGCGAGACGTGTAAATCAACATTATTCTGTTGGTGGATCGATTAGCAAGTTTGCTGATTTATACTCTATGCATTATTTACGTCTGAAAAAAAGGAACACATCTTTGAAGTTGTATATTACAATAGAGATCAAACACACATTGATGACCATACAAAGTCGATGGAAACCAATTTAAAACGTGTCAGTGTTTTACAGTTAGCGCATGTGACAAGACTTCCCGGATAGAATCCACGTGACTATTTGCAATAATCTATTTTATAAACTGTCACTTGCAGAAGGAAAAGCTTGAACTTTTTATACATTATTTTTAAATTTTAGGTTCTAGTCTGAAGTTGTACAAACTTCTTATTTTCACAGGAGTTTTCTATATATACAATGCGTCTTGTGCCCTTTTCACAAGTTTGTACACGGTTAGGCCGACAGAAAACATTTGCTTTGAAACGAATGCCCACCCTCGATTAACTATGTAAAATCACGAATCTCGGCTGACCCCTACTATGTTGTGAAGCTTCGTGTTTTATATACACTAAATTCAGGGCTGAAACTTGTTGTTTCTTAGGTTTGAATATCAATAGATGATGTGAGATAAAATTTATGCTTAATTTTAATATTTATTTTTTTTCCCATTTTACCGGAGCCCAAAAGGACCCTTGTCCTTTATGACCTGGAAGAACAATCCCAATTTGATGTATCCATGTGCGTTTTACGTGCATTGTTTACTGTTTGTACACAACCAAACCTAATCTGTAGAGGGCTGTCAAATATTACATTTATTTACAAAAAAAAAAGATTATTTATGCAAAGGCATGCCACAATGTTGCAATACATATCGTCATATCGTACATATCGTCAAATTTTAGACAATTGACCTCTTCAAAATTTTCAAAGTCACCTCAAAATACTATCGACATTTTTCTTCACCCTTGTGACTAGGTTGGTTTGTTTTGATTCGGACTTACTCTTTAAAATTAAATTTTTGTTCGTTTTGCTTTAAAAGCTATCACAAATCAATCTCAAATATATCAAATAAATTATTTCCTGCTAAAGGTCATCATAATTAATTCAATCTGGAGTGAAAGGAAGAAGGAAGTTGTTCTCATTTATATAGAAAAAAAAACATGTAAACTCAAAGCCCCATGTTGCCTGTAAATATCTTGTTAGAGATCTATCAGGATAGCAGGTGATTAATAAACGACAATCAATGACGTACGAAAAGTTTTCAGCATTCACAATGCTGGTTGCAACATACACTTGCTGTACAGTTGAACCTTCACAACCAGTTTGTAGCGGGTATGTATTATCTTATTATAATGACTATATAAATTAGATTTAAATATTTGTATGATTTTTTTTTCATTTTCAGAGGCCTGGGCTATCTTTTTTTTCTAAGCATTCCTTGGTCAATAATACATTTCAACACAAAACCTTTTTTTAATTGCAGCTATTACCAAGGTTGATGTCCAGATTCATTGTGGAATAGCCTGTCTCAGTTATGCGAACGTAGGTTAACGCCTACTAATTTTATGTTTAACTAGAAAACGATAAATGTGTTTGTTGAACCAAATTTTGACTATACCGATTTTTTGTTAATTTAAGCATCACAGTTGATGTATATTAATGTAACAGATTTTGATAGGATCACGTTATCATGCCATGCATCTTGTCACTAGCTTGAATATGCCATCTTATAATTCTTTAGAATTGAATAAGTTTGTTTTGAAAACGATTCAAACATGAGAGTCTTCGGGTTATCTTTATAGATAACCAAACTAAAGACATTTATTTAAGCCGGCTTTTATTTGCTAGCATGTATGCCAGGCTACAATGGAGTCAACTGCTCAATACCCTGTCCTTATCCTTTTTTCGGAAACCAATGCCAACGAAAGTGTATCTGTATCAAAGACTTGTGTGATGTTACTTCAGGATGCCAACATTTAACCAGAGGTGCTTTCAATCTTGTACATTTTTTAAGCATAAAAAGATCCCCGATTATTTAGACAACTGATATGTGTTAATGAATATCTAGAGCTAACATCGGTACATGTACTAGGCCATATCCTTAACTAAATTAAACATTTTAATGATAGTGGTATTCTAAATATATCTAGTGGTCAGAGACCAATGATACTGTTTAAAAACAGTCTTTTATATCCAAATTGACCTATAAAATGTTATCTTTACTAGATATATGGAGTTAACTAAGACATTGCACAATTTGTTTTTGTGTCGATACCTATTAAATACGCATATTGAAATAAATTGAGTAAGTTTTATCAAACGTATTTATTTTTATAGTAGAGAAAAAAGACATAGAAACACTTACATCGTTTGAGAAACATTTCAAATATATTATAGCAAATTAAAAAAACCACATCTTTTCCAGCATTTTCTTTCACATTTTTCAACATGTCACAAAAAAGGAAAATAATATGCTAATAAATGATGAAAATTTAAGTGACGCACTATTAAGTCAATACAAAATTAGCTTTTCATTTTTTGAAAGTGGTCCTATATCTTAGACAAAGCTCTTCTTTTCCAGAAATCCAATGTAATGAAGTTTAAAATAGCCACGACTATCCTACTTAATTTGATGTTATTTTAGTAGTCAATAGTTATGTATATTTTTTTTTCAAGATACGACCACAACCTCTGGAAAAGGCTTTCTAGCTGTAGATAACAACGCCCTCTCAACAGAAAGTTGCACGTATTATAATAGTAAGATTTATTAATTAAAAAATAAATCAATTTATTTTAGAGTGAAGCTAAGTTTTTTAACTATTCCGGAATATTTTATTCCGGAAATTTGTACAGTTTTGGTTTACGTTTAACAAACTTCCTTTTTGAAAAAGGCAGCAACCGGGATGCACATGAAAAAGTTGTGAGAAAAATATTTTCAAATTAGTGAATCTTTTGTACAAAATATCGTGCGAGATTATTGAAACTGGTTCGAGTAACAATTTACAGTGACAATATTTACGTCGATAGTCGAAAAAAAATAAAGGATTAAGTCGATGTTGGTGGATTTCTGTTGGCCTGACGTTAGCGTGCGCACATCATGCCGAAAGTAAAGAAGAGCAAACGGATTGCAGAGCGGAGAGAAGGTCCGACAAAAAATCATCAGCAGTCAAAAGAAAAGAGGGGGCAATCTGTCAACACGGACACTTCGGTGACAGTGGAGAAATCCCCGGAGGTTGACCATGTGGTTGGAAACACAAAACATTGCCCGGAATCAGGTACATTTCAAAATTTTACTGAACACAATGATATTCCTCAAATGATTGTTAGCTATAACAACGTTTTAGGTTTAAATGTTTCTCAAGAGTTGAAGAACAAGATAATTAACGGTCAGTACGTAGATTTGGCAAAAATGTTTGTTAATTCCAATGAGCCTCAAAAACAATCACTTGTTATGGTGAACGGCGAGCTTCAAGCTACCGAAAAAAATGCAAAAAATATTACTAATATTCAACAATGGACAGATGCTTTTATCATATTTGCAAGCATTTATTTGGAGGGTCATCCTACTAAAGCCTTAGATCTCTTAAAGTACATGAATGATGTTAGGTTAGCAGCAGCTAGATCATCCGGTTTAGGATTTAAAGAGTATGACCAGCAATTTCGATTAAAGCTTGCAAAAAACCCATCGGGAGCATGGGGGACAGTTGACCCGGAATTGTGGTTAATTTACATTACACCTATAAGTAGGTCATTTCTGGCTGCTGATACACAAAACCAGAGTCAGAATAGTAAGTGTTATACATATAATTTTCAGGGGTCTTGTTTCAAGGCACCCTGCAGTTATTTGCATCAATGTATGAAATGTAATGCCCAGCATCCACTAGCAATTTGCCCAAAGAAATAGCAGATGCAGTCATCCAGGGGGGGGGGGCCAGCCATTTCGTAGTCAGGGCTCCAATAGAGGATATAGGGGACAGTATCAAAATACAGGGAGTAGAGGAGCATTCCATTCTGAGGGGGGGGGGGGGGGGTAGGGGCAATCACTACTAGGCTCAATGTCTGGAAGTTGGGATATAACCCAATCAAAATTAATAATTTAAAACCACTACTACAAAATTATTCAAATAAGGCTATAGGAACTGAATTATTACAAGGTTTTCAGTTTGGTTTTAGAATTGGCTATAAGGGTCCAAGGCTAAGTCAAAAAATATTAAAATCTTTTTTGCAATTTCCAGAAACAGCACGGGAAAAAATAAATAGTGAGGTTTCTTTTATAGGCAGAATTGCAGGCCCCTTTTCAAACAAACCAATATCCAACTTATGAGTTTTCGCCAATAGGTATAGTCCCCAAGTCCGGAGGTAGCTGGAGATTAATAACACATCTTTCTTATCCAGAAATGAATAGTGTCAATCATTTCATAGACCCAGAGGACTGTTCAGTTGCATACACATCTCTAGATCAGGTATTACAGGAAGTTGCACGGTTAGGTAAAGGCACTGTTTTGGCAAAAATGGATATAAAGTCTGCATTTAGACTAATGATTATAAACCCAGGAGATTTTGACCTCCTAGGTTTCAAGTTTGAGGGAAATTATTACATTGATAAGTGCCTGCCAATGGGGTGTGCAATTTCTTGTAATCTATTTGAAAAAATTTCAACATTTTTGCAATGGGAATTGAAAAGACGAATTGAAACGGGTAAAAAAAAATATTTTTGGGTGCCTCTGGTTCAGATGAGTGTGTTCAGCTGATGCAAGGGTTCCAGGACTTGTGTGAATTCATCGCTGTTCCCTTAGCACAAGAAAATACAATGGGTCCTTGTACAAACATAATTTTTCTAGGTTTAGAAATAGACACCTCAGACATGGTTGTAAGAATCCCACCAGAAAAAATACAGCAATTAACTTCACTTCTAACATCAAGTTTGATGAAAAAATCTCTCCAGCTTCAAGAAATTCAGAGTATTGTTGGGAGTTAAAATTTTTTTAGCAAAGGTGTTCCAATTGCAAGGGATTTTAATAGGCGGTGAATTTCGTGATACTATTACCCTTGAGAGGCTTTGGCCCCCTCCTTTAGAGCAAATTATACAATTTGTTGGTTACATGTCAGCAAGAGGGATGGGAGAATCTACAGCAAAGACCTATCTGTCTGGAATTTCATACTATCTCAAGTTGTATAATTACACAGATGTGACTCAAAATTTTATAGTCAGAAAATTATTATAAGGTTAAAGAAGAAAGGATAAGTCTAAAGATATCAGATTGCCAATAACATTAAACATTTTGGAGAGCATATTGAAATCATTGCCAATTGTCTGCAATGATATTTATGAAGCAAAACTTTTTGCAGCTGCTTATAGTTTAGTTTTTTTGTGTGTGGATATTTTAGGGTAGGTGAGATAACCGAGGGGAAGAAACAAGCTGTATGTCATGCAGTCCAGTTTAAAAACCTGTAGTTGTCATTGGATAAATCTTTAAAAATTATATCTGGAACACTCCAAAGCTGATCAAAGGGGAAAGGGGAAAATGGTTGTTATTGGTGGCTACATTAAGTACCCAGATATTAAACCCAATGATGAGCTGTTGTTTGACAGGGATGGTGTTCATTTGTCTGAAAAAGGAACTGAAATATTTTTAAATACAATTTGTGCAGCTATTTAACAATTTAGCAAAACTGGGATACTTGTTCATCCCAAACTCTACTAGTTTTGAACCAAGTTTATTGTTCATGTGGGATGTGGCAAGGTCTAGGCTTAAGGAACTACCCGCTTCCCCCACATGGTGGCGGTGGCTTCACTGAATACATACAGTGCATGCATTCACTTTCGCCATGTGGATGAATGCGCGTGTTGTTCCCGATCTACTTGTGCACAATTGATGTGCAGTTGAAATTATTTGATAATGACAATTTGAAGTTGAACAATTTTTGGCTCGAATTGCCGTTTACCGGAATCTTAGTTGACCAAGTTGGTGTTTTGCATTTATATTGATTGCAATTGTTGAAGTTGTAATATTCTTTTTGAGCCATTTGCTAATTTTTTATGTTGCAAATATTTTCTTTGCCGTTAACCGGAAAGAATAAATTTGCACAGTTGGTTGTTTGAAAATTGTTGAATTTTTTAGACAATGATGTGTTTTTGACCATACTCATTTGGTGTCAATGCACTAATGGCATTTCCATTGTAAAATTATGATGTAATTTACAAATACTTTATTTACACATATTTTACTCATTGTCTTGAAGCCAATACCAAATAATGCCACAGAGGGGGGTGGATTACAATACATGAAAATGAATAAATCTGTTGTGAATCTGATTTGGTGTTTTATTTTTATTATTTAGAGTTCAATATGGCATGTTAGAAAATATGGATTGGTTTTATGGGTGCTGACCATGTTGAGTGTTAGCATGCTTCAGGTCTACAATAATATAAATAACCCACAAAACTAGAGTCAAATTCAACCAACGATTCGTTGCTATTATTCATCAAAATATTTGGAGATGTCGATATATTTATATCTTTTCTTTATATTGATATATGCATGTACGTCAGACAAATACTATTAAATAGAGTAACAAACACGTGCCATGTGTCATCATGCCCGGAAAGAATTCAAGTTATGAAAATGTCGATATGGTTTTGTCTTCAGAACCAGCATCCCTTTCTCGAATTTTATGATTCTGATATGTCAAGGTTTTTTAATCGTTAAAGAGTCCGTGAAGCCATTTGTAAAGTGTCTTTTAAAACATCGGGTACAAAATAAGAAACGTAAAAAATCAAGTCTGAGCACTGTATGTATTTTAATAAGCGAGTTATTGCATGAAATATCGAAGTTCAGCCATTTCACACCTTTACGATAATGAAAATGGGCTCTACCGGAAGTGATGTCAACTAACATCATTGGCGCCATTCTCAATACAGAATTTGTTCAGTTCGGTTGTGATTTTCTTCTCGTAATGGCCAGTAAAAGCAAAAGACGGATGTGTGTTGTAGCTGGTTGCAGTAAGATACAATCTGACGGAGTCTCGGTGCACGTTTTCCCGAAAGATGAGCGACAGCGAGGAGCTTGGGTTCGATTCGTGAAGCTTACCAGGGCAGACTGGTCGGGCCCTTCGCAGTATACGGTGATTTGCAGCGACCATTTCAACGATGATTGCTACGAAGTCCGGTTTTCATTCATGAAAGACTTTGGTTTACCCGTGAATAAGTGTTTGATCAAGGAATCTGTGCCTTCCATATACCCAAAGCGAAAGAGGGATCAACTGAACGAGGCATTTCTCCATTCTCCTCAGCATAAGAACCCACCTGTACGGAAAGCCCATGCCAAGCGCGCTAAAAACATGGTAAATATCCTGCTCTACATAACATTGCATCACTTTTAAAATAAGATTTTCTTACCGATGTTAGTATTCACTCTGTAAACAATATGTGTAATTTTCGATCGCTCTTGTTTGGCGTAAAAAATGTTGATATGCAACAAGCTAAAACCTCGTATAGACTATCCGTTTTATAGTTTCACAATTGTTAAATTTCATGCATGAACAGAGTCATACGGTGACTATAAACAGTTTCAAACACCTGCCCAGTATTATATAGCATACATCAGATGTGTAGCCATGTATTTTGCTAATTGTTAATTGTTATTTATATGACAAGTGTTATTATTACCTTAGAACTTTTATTGCAAAAACAATAAGGTACTTTGAAGTATTTTTGTTTCATTTTGTGAAAGAATTTATTTTTAATAATGATTTGATTGCACTTGAAATAAAATACTTGCATTTATATATTTTAGATCTTAGCAGAGCTGCTGTGTGAAAATACTACAGAGCCTATAGAAGAGGAAGAAGACCCACATGAGTGCACAGAGAGTCAGCAATCCCCAATTCAGGTATTGATGAAGGTGACTTTTAATTTGACGACTTTTTGTGTTCAGGTGCCGGGTAATTCAAAAGGCTGGTTCAATATTTTATGACATGTTACTTATATATATAAATTTCTGTTTAAGGAAGTGACTAGGACATCTATGGCCTGTCAGACAGAAGCACCTAAGTTGCGGACTGTGAAGATCCAAGTGTCTGCACCCATCAAAGAGAAAGGTAAATACTAATAACTTGAAGGAATTTGGTCAAATTATTTATCTTATGTACAATTTTTGCTGACCCACTATTTTGTTTTTAATGACAAAACACTAAACACTTTGTTTTAAAATCTACCTGTTCATTCTTGAGTGTATTTCTTACATGAAAAATATGAATTGTGAAAAAAGTCAGATTGACAATGGTAATTTTGTTTTCAGGGACGCAAGTTAATCTTCAACCCCGAATGCGCAGCATTGGTGTCCAGTTCAATGGCAGAGATGACTTCCCTGCCCCACAGCCACCACTACCCCCACCAGTTCCTGTCGTTGATCTGTCAAGTGAGGGAGAATCAACAGACCAGACAGATGAAGCTGCTTCGCTGTATGAACCATCCAGTGCCAGCTCAGAAGACTCTCAGATACATGATATAAAGTTAGTAACTTTTGCAATCATTAAGAATTAACATGTTTATAACAATGTAATACATAAACAAAGTTATTATTTTTACTAATTTATTTGGAAATTATATGATCGATAAAAGAAATGATGTTATTGAACTTTTTTCTGTAAATCATTGTATTTATTGTTGAAGCAAATCCTATCAGCTGTAAAGTAACAATCTTTTAATCCTTCTAATTTGTTAACTTTCAAATATTTCAGCAATGGAGAGCCCTGCAACCCACTGGAGGAAAGGAAGTTCATTATATCCAAGTCTAAGCTGTTGGAGCTGTTCAACACCTGCAAGAGATGCCATAGACGTGCCACAGCCACTGTTCAACAGACAGTTGGGACCATGGTCAGAGTGGGTGCAGAGTGTGAGTTCTGTGGGTTTTCTTGGCAATGGAGTAGTCAGCCTTCCCTTGGAAACATCCCAGCAGGAAACCTAGCATTGTCAGCCAGCATCCTGTTCTCCGGAGCTCTTTCTGCCAAGGTTCTTCGAGTTCTACAGTGTATGGGTGTGGCAACTATAACAAGGAGAACTTTCTATTCCAACCAAGCTTCTATCCTGTTCCCTGCCATTGCTCGGGTATGGAACAGACACCAGGAGATGTATGTCAGGCAGGCAGTGGACCGAGGGGAGCCATTGGTTATTGGTGGAGATGTACGAGCGGATTCACCTGGTCACTGTGCCAAGTTTGGCTCATACAGCACCATTGATCTTGAGGAAGGAATAGTGATTGACATTCAGCTAGTTCAGGTATTGCATAATTGAAGTAAATGAAAATTTTTGACATGTACTAGTCCTCATGTATTTAATGGTGATGTATATTATTATGTGAAAATAAATGATATTCTTTTCAACATTTGTGTGATTATTTTGTAGAGTAATGAGGTAAAGAACAGCATGGGCATGGAGAAAAGAGGGCTGGAACGTGCAATTGATTGGTTTCACAACAACGACCTTGAGATAGGAACCATTGTAACTGACCGCCATCTGCAGATCCAGAAGTGGATCAGGGAAAATTTACCTGACACCACTCATTACTATGATGTGTGGCATGTTGCTAAAGGTATGTTTATCTTAAAGAAAGATAGATAGATAGAAAGATGGATTGATGGATGTTCATTATTTATAATCATCTTTGACACGTTATAGACAGGATTTATTATTTGAAGATTGAAAAAATCTAAGTTATGAAAGTTAATCCTATTTATTCATTGTAGGTCTAAAGAAAAAAGTACTGGCTGCATCCAAACAGAGTGACTGTGGACAGCTCTCCAATTGGACCAAAAGCTTGACAAATCACCTGTACTGGGTTGCAGCCTCTACGCCAGATGGAGATGGAGACTTGATGTGGGCAAATTGGGAATCTGTTGAGAACCACATTCACAACAAGCATGAGGACCACAACAACCTATTTCCATCTTGTGCCCATGATACGCTTGAGGGTGACGAGCGAAAGAAGTAGTGGATTAAGCCAGGTAAATTCACTTGCTAATCGATATCAAGTTATTAACAATTTTTAAGTCTATATGTTGGTGTTTCCAGCCTTGTAAAGACTATATATTTAAATTGATTTAATTTTTTTCCCTTACAAATTAGGATCTAAAGCCAGTGAGAAGATAGGTGACATCATCTTGTCAAAACAGATGAAAAGGGATATCCCAAAGCTTTCCCCACTGTACCAGACATCGCAGATAGAAACATTCCATAGTACTGTCAACCACTTTGCCCCTGGTGGATGGATTGTTTGTGTTTATTGACTGCCTGATACATTCTCCTTTGATGAAATATTTAAATATTAATATGTTGTGTGCGGTACTTCAATGAAGGTATTGAAAATTATTAGTTAGTTCGATAAAGGATTTGATATCCAGTTTTTGACAATTGTTAAATCTTAGGCCCTTTTTGACCGTTGAATTAAGAAAATCCACGGATGTTTGAGACATTCCAAATGTTAATTGAAGATGCTTGTGACAGTTGTTACTGATGTCAAAAAACTCAAGGATTTTTTCTTTTGATCTATCAAAAATGATAAATCCATCATCTCTGAATCTTCCGTGAAATAGTATTTAGTTAGAATACTGAAATTGAGATTCTATGTATCGAGTAATTTCGTACATTCTCATATCCGAAAATTCTGGTGAGTGTATTGCACCCATGCTACATCCTATGATTTGCTTGTAGTAGTTCTCGGCAAATTCGAAGTAATTGTTTTCTAATACGCATTTGAAAAATGGAAAAATTAAATCTCCGACATCCGGATGCAGTATGTCTTATTTGCTCTTATCAGCGTTGGTGTACGCAAGTTCAACAGCGTTTAGTAATTCTTCAAATTCCATGTTTGTATACATACTGGTTACATCATAAGTGATCAGTAGCGCATCAGTAGGGAGTTGTAAAGATTCGATCTTATTGATAAAATCAGTTGTGTCCTTGACATAGGTTGATTGTAGTTGTACAATGGGGGTAAGAAAGTAATCACAATATGCCCCAATTGTTCTTGTCGGTGTATTGCATTGAGCAATAATTGGCCGTCCGGGGGGTAGCCGTCTGATGCTACATAGGTCATTAAGGAGGGCATTTCAGATGTTGTCCTGAATTTTGTGTATTTTAGGGAGCAGGTAGAAATGACCGCATTCAAGCATCGGCTTTTGTTCTTTAAGAAATCGAAGAATATCTTTATCAATGGAGCCCCTTGCGTGCATTTCATTAATTCTCTTTTGAATTAGATCGTGTATTTGTTGTAAGTCAGGTTTTTGTACTTGCATGTAATGTTTTGAAAGTAATTGACGCTCCGCCTCAGAAATATACTGATCTCTCTGTTCATTATAACTATAGTATTACTTTTGTCAGCTTTCTTTATAACAATATGGGAATTGTTCTTTAGCGAAGAGAGTGCGTTTCTTTCGCTTTTTACCAAATTATCTCTGAGTGTTTGTTCAATTCATGATATAATTTGATTTACCCTGTCAACATTTATTCACTTTGATATTTTGTTATATTTAAGAATAAGACGAACCAATAAACGCTTTACAACATCTTTATCAAAATTGCTCTCAATAAACTTAAAATGTTATAATACAACAATGCAGTTCTTAAGGTTGCAATGAAATATGAATTATGTTGTATAGTATATATAAAGCCATACACGAAGTTCTTTATGTTTTAGTACCTGATAACTTAAAAGAATAGAGTATTTCAGATGATATATATGCTTATCAATACACTTCGTATGATTTAGTTTTTTCGTCAATTAATATGTGGTTAAAACATCAAAATGAATATCGTTGAACCTTCATTAAAAAGATCAGCACTACTTTGTAATACTTAACTTCACTTTATTCCATCTATTTTTTTTTTTATTTTTCTAATTGATATAAAATGTATAAATATAAACAGATTCTTCTGTTAACTTTTTTCAATAACAAGTAAAAGTGTTTTTCAAAGGACATTAGAAACAGGAAGAGAAAAACAAAATTATAAGCATCGTGATTCTGTTTTTGTTACCCTCTCGTACTGCTCATTATATATGGATTAGAACTGGAATGAACAGGAAGAGCTATGGATTAAATCTTTTGTCAAATATTATCAATTGTATCGTAATAAACTACGTTTAGACCAACATAAATTAAAAATCATTTCGTAGTTAAATCAAATGAAATTTAGAAAAAAAAAGTAAAAAAAAAAAAAGCGATTAAGAAGATTTGGAGGGAATAAAGCGGCCGAGCCTCTTTCTAATCGTAAAAATTTACTTAAGAATCAACTTAAGTTTATTTGAGAATAAAGAAACTAGAATCATTAAAATACAACTTTAGGGAGTTATATAGATACAACTTGAAAAGTTAAACTAATTTTCGTTATATTCCAGTTTTACATTACGTTCATTAATTTGTGTTAGAAGTACATGTAATGCCCGATGTGATAGGAGAAAAAAAGTGACAGTTAATTGTGATCATTAGTCTGTCAACTCAACAAAAGAAGAATAGTATCATACATTATAGAATGTAAGGTATAGAATATCGTATGGTTTCTGTAAGTAGGGCGTAGGCGTCAGAACATAGGGGGTCTAAGGGGTGGGGGTGGGGTGTAGTTTTTGCAAAATTACACGTAAACCATAATGATCAACTTCTATTTCTTGCCAAGATTTTTTAAAAGTCCCACTTCCACTCTCAATTTGCTTTCGACGTCACTGTAGTGTATTATCGTGTTCCTAAATTGTAATCAAAGTACTGACGAGAGTTGATTTTATTGATATCATTTTTATGCTAAAATCAACGATATGTAATTTTGGTTGGCATGTAGTTTCTTAGCTGTATAAGAATAATTTTGCGCACATTTTTTCCAATCTCAATTTTTTTTGGCTATTCTAAGAAGAATTCCGAGCTACATGCATAGTGTGGTAAAACCCCACACATAATCATCTAATTTGACTCAGAACATAGAAACGTATCATTTACATAATATTTCAGGTCAGCTGAATTTTTTCAGGTTAATACAAATTTTCAAGTCTTTCATATTTTGTATGAATAATTCATATGGATGTCATTTCATCATATTTTTCTACCACAATCAAACGGAAATATAATAATCAAACAAAGTCAGTTTTTAATGCAAAAAATAAAAGAATATAATTTATATAAATATAGAGACAAGACTAAAAATTTCATTTTAATAAACAAATCAAGGAAACATTGTATACATGTTTACATACGGCCTGCATTTTTAATAAATTATTTTGGCCTTTTCACTTGCAAACGGTTTTGCTTTTTTTTTTTAATTTGCCAAGACGAAAATGTGCTTCCAAAAAGACGAATTCAAACATTTTAATTTGCCGAGTTTTAATTTGTTTGCTTACAACGAGGGCTAAAGTTATGTATCCTTGCATTTATTAGTCGGAACGTATCCTTTTGCAAGAGAGAAAACAGTCAGAACCAATGTTTTATATATCATGTTTCGAAATTTTAAACACATCTTCAAGGAAGAAGGAAGTTTTTATATTGTATAAAACGCGTGAGAGTAACTAATTTATCGCAATCAACATCTAGTGAAATCATGTCATTATAACTTTCATTGAAAAATCAATGTTTGGTGTTGAGCATTTAATTCCGTTTATATTATTTTGGATATCCACGGTTTGTAAAGGTTCAGCAACGCAAGGACCATGTAAAAAGTATTCACTTTGATTTTGTTCGGAGGAAGTATTGATGTGTTGATATATTTTTGGTGAGAATGAGGAAGTAACCGTTTATTGTTATTGATATTTTAGTAGGTTTAAAGGTTGCTGCCCGGATACTTCCTGGAATAGTCAGAATCAAAAATGTGAGCGTAAGTAGTTTTTATACATTATAAAAAACTTGGTTCCATACTTTAGTATCATGGATTTTAAATATTCTACATACATGTATATTATTCTCTATTTATTTTTTAGCATGTGTGCTAGGTTTCTTAGGGGAAAACTGTTCATCACGATGTCCTTATCCTACATACGGACGGGATTGTCAAGAACTGTGTAACTGTAGCAAAGATATGTGTGATGTATCTACTGGATGTCAAAGTTTTACCACAGGTTATAATGTACTTTTTTCTATAGCGAAACCACAGGCACAATAAAAAAACAATATTTGTATTACTTCTTAAAAAACAACTTTCACTATTATCGTTACAAGCTTAAGACAAGATGACAAAGTATGCAATGTAGTTTGTTGATTGTTCTTCAAGCATGTGAATGTATATACTATACATTGTAAATATATTGTAAATTATATTAGGATACAAGCAGATAAAACGTCATGAAAAAACAATCCTTGCAACGATGCATTAAAAAGTATAGGCTACCAGAAACATAGATGCTAGAGGACAGGACCGACCCCCCCCCCCCCCTCAAGTATCTAGACTCCCAGATACTCCTAATTTACAGAGGAGAAATGATGTTTTTAATGCTTGTTTTTTGCGTAATTTTGTTAATGAATGGACACATCATATTATAAATATATCATAAAAGGATTATATAAAGAAAAAATTAGTAAAGTCCTGGAAGTCTAGATACTAGGGGGAGGGAAGGGGCCGGTCTTGTCGTCATGCACCTGTGACCAGAAATAATCCAAAAATGCTCAGCTAAACCAAACCTGATTGATTTGTTGAAACAGTTTATCCTTTTGTACATGTAATTTTAATCAGCAAATTAGGGTACATGCTGATGTTAACTACTTAAACACATATATCCTTTGAGGAAAATGCAATGACTAAATAATGTTATATACAATCTATGTTTAAAGTTATCTACAGTAAAAAGATACAGGTAAATATCGGTATCCCGAACATATGATATCTCAAATCCCCCGCTTATGTCGAAATATACTGCCGATGACTCCCCTCCCCTGTTTTCTTTATATAAATAGTTTTTAAAACTCCTGATATCTCAAATACAGTAATCTCGAAGATCCGTTGATGACAACGTATTTTGAGAGACCGAAGCCCTAATTGCACTTGGTTTATGTCGAAGTGGAGTCATTTTTCCGGTCAACTGAGCATGATATGTGTAATTACTTCACAACTTTTTGACCGGGGCGATTTTCACACCTTTCAAAACCAGTGATACCTCAAACAGCACGATGTAAGTTAATTAGGATGGTAAATTGGGTGTTAGGTACAATTAATACGTAATTAAAAAATTCATATTAAAATACAGCCACGATTACATATAATGTGTTTGATAAAACAAAATTTGTATGGAGAATCGATTTAACATTGATAACTGCCAATTTAAAAGAAAACTTATTTAAGTTCAACAGAAACGGTTAATGTATTAAAACACGAATCCTGTAAAGGGCCTTCAGGTTCATCGTACAAGGGTTATTTTCAAGATGAGTACTATAGCTATGAGCGTAATGAATTAATACAAAATACGTTAGTTCACAAACACAAATGTATAAAAATATGTTATGTGAATTGTGATTCTAGATAATTTATTTGTGTCTTTTTTTAAATTTTCAAATCTGTATTCTGCATTTCCTACGTGATAAATTTTGGAAATGACATGACGAGAATTGTTTTGAACTGGCGAGCGTGGAGAAGATGTGAAGTCGTTTTATTAATGAAATATTGATTTTATAATTTGATTGGTTTTACAAATATACAACTGCTGTTCTAAAGTTACTGTCGTATATTTGTGACCTTTGACAGAAGCACACAAGATAAAAATCATTGTAAAATCTAACTTTAAAAACACACATCTCAAAGCCATGTTAAAAGGTTTCTGAATTATATTATTAATTATTACTAGATATCCATAGTTTGCCTTGGTTTTCGGAGAACGAACGGAATACACCAAGTTCACTGTCTTATTTCACGCCTATAGCAGGTGAGACAATTAACGATCTCAATTTGTTTTGTGTGCCAGTTTCATATCGAAATAATTTTGTTCTCATTTAAGCCATGCAAATCATTCTTTGAATTTCATATATATAGCAAACCTAAATATTAAAAAAATTGTGTTATAAGAAAAACAATTCAGGTTAATATTTGCTTTCTACTTAAAACTTGAGCTACATTTGACTGGAGATAATCATAAATGTACTTTAAAATTCTGAAATAAAATGATCTATTAATCTCATCATTTATGAGCGTGCCTATCGACTCATTAAGGTACCTTTTACATTTTTTACTTACACATGCAGTATACCGCTAATTATGCGACAATATGTTAGTTATTTTTTAATTCGTGATCTCCCTTTGCCTAAAAAGAACTATCCTGAAGGTGCCGAGCACAAGGTATATGATAACATTATGACGGAAAGTGTACGGTGAGTTCACCATGTATCTGACTCATTTTGGATCGATTAACTTTGTATAAAACTGCTTGTATCCGCGTGCTATTTCAATTATGTCTAAATTATATCAATATTCATCGAGATTAAGAATCTAAGTATTGCAGAGTTTGACAAAAGTAATAATCCACAGTTAACATTAGATGAACTTATATTTTGTAGATCACTGGCAAGTTGGCAGTAACCCTTAAACCCTTATATTGATATGTGAACCATCACTTCATTGTGTTACATGTAACATCTTTATGGCTTATTTAGATATCAGTTCAGGTATCTGACAGGTGACAGCTCAACTATTGATATGTATTTGAAATTGTACTAAATACATAAATAAGACCATGTACATATACACCATAAATGTTTAGAATCTAAATCTGTTTTGAAATGTTTGAAAAAAAAGATTAATAAGTTAAAACAGCTAGTTTTTTGCGCCGGAAATTGCAACTTTTTAACTTGAAAGGAACTATTGATCACTGGTACTCAACCCAGTTGTTTTTCTAACTTAGAAGCTATTATAATTAAAATGTTCAGTAAACTACTTGTGACTATTTCTCTGATATATCCTATATGTTCCTTTTCATTTGTTAAGTTTTGAAAATTTGATTTCATTTTTTTAAATATAGTAATGTACAATTATTTAATGCTTGAGCAGTCAATAGACCAGACGATTTTTCCCGAGGTGCAGGGGACAGTTCAGTATGATCTATTGCCCAAGGCCAACGGCCGAGGGCAATAGATCATACTGAGCTGTTCCCTGCACCAAGGGAAAAAATCTGGTCTATTGACTGTTCAAGCATTAAATAATTGTTTTATTACCTAATTTCTTGTTTAGTTTTCGGGGTTTACAATTTGCATATTGCAGATGGTTTTCGTGCCATGATTATGCAATATACTCAGATTTTGTTTCATCTTTTACATGCACAAAACCTGTTGCATGCATTACAACATCTCAATTTAATATTAGTTTATACAAAGAAGGGGGAGTCTTCCGCCAATAAGATTTTAAATAGTCTTTTACCTTATATAAAGCTTCAAAACTGTTGATTATTTGATACTCCATTTTGATAGTACTAAAACAGCGTTTATATAAAGGAATATACATTCCCTAAGAACTATCGAAAGGATGTAACATTAACAAACCCGCGTTCTGAAATACGTTGCAGGTTCAATAGATTCAGTAGGTCTATTGACCGGCGGTCCAATAGATCGCAGTCTATTGACCGGCGGTCCAATAGATCGAAGTCTATTGACCAGCAGTTCAAAATAGACGCAAATATTTAATTTGTTTAATTTATTTAATAAAACAACAAAATCCCTTTGATTAGGTAATAACACGGTATATTAAACTATATATTAAACTATCAGGTCTAATTGATCATGTTACCTGCATGTTATCTACATGTAACTTTTAATATATAGTTTGTGATTTCAAGTATACATGTATATCGTAGAAAATCATAATCGGGGTTTGAGGTTAATTATTTTATATTATTACTTAAAAATATACAGTTTTCAATAGAGATCAATTTGTGAATCTACCTGAATCACCCCCTAACTGATATCTGGACTGTAAGCTGTAAAAGATTTTCGGGGCTTAATTAAAGGGTTTTTTTCCCTCGAAAGTTCATGTTTCTTCTTCGTTGAACTATTCTGTATGTATCGTTACATGTATAGGACTCAAAAGGTGGGCAACCAACTTTATGAATCTTTAGTCTGAACTCTTCTAACGTTTAAACAAATAGTTTGTATATAATGTGCTTTATATTAACTCTTCTCTGATACTGTTAGACTTTAAGGTTTTTTCTTAGTTGATCCAGAAAGCTTCGAAAAACACATACATTAGTTGCATTTCGGATGAACTATAATTTCTCTGAGATTCATTCATTATTACGAGTGTCGGACAGTGAAGTTCCACCGAGGGGACGAGATTCACGATCTAGGACGAGGCTTTGCCGAGTCCTAGACCGTGAATCTTGGCCCTGAGGTGGAATTTCACTATCCCACACGAGCATATAATGAATAATTATTTTTCTCGCATGTTTTACCTTAAAAAATTATGTTTGACAACTTTATGTTATGACGTTCAAAAGATTACATCGTGTTTCCCTCCGCGTGATTCAAATAGTGCAAGTCAAACTGAGAGCATACGCCAGTTTTTTATTTAAAGATATGATAAATTGTAATTAATTAATCAACACAATTATCTAATGGATAATCTCAATGTACCACTTTGCATTTCCCTACAGCAGACAACGTATGTTTACGTTTTGAAACGGCATAGTAATACACAGTGTAAGACAGAAAAAATCACACACTGCTGTCTCACACGGGACAAACCGATCTCACACCGGTGATAATGCGAGAAATACATGTACATGTGTACCTTTTATGGCAAATTTACATGATATTATTGCACACAGTTCTTTTAAGAATTCATTACATGTAACAATCAGACAAAAAGTTATTGCCTTTGGCTACCAAACACTCCTTTAGAGTTACCGCCCATATCATAGATATTATTGTGCAAGCTTTGTTATGTGAAGATTTAAAACTGAATCGAAGCTCCAACCGATAGTGCTTAAATTATATATTAATTTCTTCTCTACAATTTATTTTATTGCATTAGGTGTATTCCATCCAATTTTCAAAACATCTCCATGAAACAGTTTTTACAATGCTATTTTTACTGAAAAGTAAGGTGGTTCCATTTATTTTTATATGAAAATTAATGCCCGATAAGATTGAATTAATCTTTTTACGGGCCGCCAGAAAGCGGTTTGTTATTTGATATACATTTAAATATCACTGCGTTTCTGCGGGATAGCTTTGCGTTTACAGAATTAATACTAAGCTTATTTTTATGAATTAAAAGTAAATTTGCATGAAGAAATATGTTTTATACTTTAGAAAAAAAATAACTTTTTTGTTTTGCTCGTAAATGGAAATTAGGTCTAAAGACTGTCATGTTAGCAATTGCAACATCTCGGGCCTTTCCGGCAAGCTCGAAAAAACACCTCGAATGTATTAACATCAGCGGATGTTAGAATTTTATACAAAATGGAGTCGCGTCCTATTAAAATAAGTATCACCTAGACAGTCTTGTATGTCGCTTCTGTGTTTTATCTAGTATATATCGTTTACTTTCATGAAGTATAGCTCACATCTCAACAGATCGTAAAATGTGTTGTATTTATCTCTAGTTTTATAAAAAGGTGGGTTGTCATGGACGCCTAGGTAATACATTTGTGGTGTTTTTCCGAGCTTGCCGAAAAGGCCCGAAAAGTTGCGATTGTCGTGTTAGGTGCGTTTTTATCGAGACTATAATCTATTCGGGAAATTTTGTATTTTTTCATTCTTTTCAAAACAATGTATCGGGATCGGTATACGGGACGTAGACCAGAATAACATGAAATTTTATATATATGATATTACTTCATACTATGGCAATAATCATACAATTACCGTTAGAAACGCTAACAGTAACTAACTCGGTTCTTATTAATAGTAGTAAAATGTTAAAGTTCAAAAAATGTTACTGAAAATATATTAAAATTTACCATAAAAATTAGTACAACCAACTCGTTATTTTCTTCTTTGTGGTGTGTTTTTATGTAAACAACCAATGATGATTCATACAACAATTATATTGTTTGCGCCCCATTTGACCCTTGCGTCAATATGATTTCTTTTATATTGTTGATACACGAAAGTACCTGTGGAAATTGATAGAGGGCGCGGCATGTTACGGCAACTCCGACTTCGTTTTACTTTAATGAAAAAAATGCTGAAAATCAAGTGAATGTGTTCTTTAAAGATTTGTACTTAAGAATCGAAACCCTCTCTGAATTTGCTGTGCCATGATATAGTTACAGTTAAAAGTAGGTAACGGAAGTAGGTAAGACTTCCAGTAATGGCAGCGAGCGACAGGTGCGTGTAAACACAAGCTCCGCAGGCATATTCTTCATATTGCCTTGCTTTTTTTTTTGAGTGAATGGAATAATTCAATCAACGATATGTAACAGTGATTTTGTGTTTCACATTTATTTTGAAGCAGGGAACAAGTGGTATGTACATTATCTACATTTATCTGTCGTCGTTGAACAATAGTCGAACACTCTTACGTAACGCCTTTGCATGGCTCAGAGAACACGGGCTGCGAGTAAATATGCCCCAGTGAAATCTCCTGTCCAGTTATCTACGGATAACTCACTGAATAAAAGCATGGGCAAGGCAAAAAAAACTTCGAATTCTCAGGATGATGTATTGAGAGATATAGTTGCGGAATTGAAAAATTTAAAGAATGTGTCGGCAAGACAGTAAAAAAATTGATGAATAAAAACAGTCATAACATCGACAATAAAAGAAATTTTAAATGACCACAAAGTGGAAATGGAAGAGTTGTGGGACGAAAAAAATAAAGCACTCATCGATATCATAGATGCCCCAAAAAATGAAATTAAAAACTTAAATTAATGAAATGACAACAGTAAAAAAAGAGTTCAAAAAATGGCACAATCCGCAATGAGTAAGGCCAATTGGAACGAACAGTATTCGCGCAAAAATAACATTAAAGTCCATTGGGTGAAAAAACAATTAGAAAAGCTAATATTTTCATTTATATGAAATTGCTCAACTCTTAAAATAAAGAGAGATGTTCTTGTTCAAACATATGAAGAAGGTGGTCTTAAGATGATAAATATCAAAGCATTTATATCTTCCATGAAATTATTCTGGGTGAGAGAGCTTAATGTTACAAACAGGGGGTTGAGCCAATTCATACTTAATTTTAATCAAAATAAATTTACATCATGTGGTATTGAAAACATTAATATTCTTTTGAAATCATTGAAAAACAAGTTCTGGATAGATGTGTTTAAGGCATAGGTTGACCTGCATAATATATTAAAGTCTGGCGCAACTACAGACTCACCTTTATTTTATAACCCTTTGATCCATATTGGAGGGAAATCTTTTTTTAATAAACAACTATTTGATAATAATATTAGATAAGTCAATGATATCATTGAGGAAGATAGTAGTTTTCTTAGTTTTGATTAGTTTTGTGATATGTATACAAATATAAAGGTCAACTTTTTAGAATATGCATGTATAATCCATGCTGTAAAGACATACATCAGAAAATTGGGTGAAAACCAAACTTAAAGAAAATTAGCAAACCCGCTTGTTTTATGATATTTTAAACAATAATACATCTGTGACAACAGGTAAAAGAAGGTGGAATAAATTATTAGATATAGATGACATGAAATGGAAATTAATCCATAAACTACCTTTCATAATAACAAAAAACTGTAAACCTAAATGGTTCCAATACAGAATAATTAACAAAATGTTAGCAACAAACTCCTTTTTATTCAAAATTAAAAAAAGTAAACTCTAAAATGTGTACCTTTTGTCAAAGAGAAGAGGAAACTATAGAACATATATTATGGGATTGTGGATGTGTTCAATCTTTTTTAGAAAATGTTTAACATTATTTAGAAAAAAAAAACAATTTTCAGGTTACATTTACCAAAAAAACTTTCATTCTAGGCATCCTTGGTAAAAGCAAAGATATCCTTAATAGCATTTTTCTTTGATTTGATTTGAACATATTTTATTATGCAAAATAATATTTACATAATAGGATTGGGCAGCAGGCAAAGCCTATTTAAGCCTTCTCCACTAGGTACAAGGTAGTCATATGTATAAAATACAAGAATTGTGGAGTTAAATGATACAATTAAGAATACATGATTTTTTTGTGTAGCAAAGTGAACAAAAGAAAAAAAAGAGGGGAAAAAAAGATAAAATTGACAAAACCGGTTATAACAAAAGTAGAAGAGAATTAACAAGTTTTGTCAATAAGGTTACAGCATATATATATATAAATATAGGTATATGCATAATTTTGTTTACATTTTCAGTATATGTGTTAATTACATTATTTTCTTTACACAAATCTTCTGGATTTTTATAATGTATTCATGTACAAGCTTGAACAATTTAACATTTTCATCATATGAAACATCATTATCTCCATACAGTAATAGATCTAAGGTAATTGGATTTTGGAGATTTAACATAGATATTTAATGAAAGAGACAATTTCTTTCATCATTATATTTTGGGCACTCAAAGAAAAAATGATTTGCATTTTCAGTATGAAAACCACAATAATCACAAACAGAATTTTCTCGAATAAAATCACAAAATAAGTCAGCATTTAAACTGCTAGCATTATTTCTTAGTTGACAATGTATAATGTTTTCCCTCCGATTCCCTAAATTAAAAAGTTTTGTTGGAGTCTTAAAAAAATGTTTCTTAATAGCATTTGAAAAGCAAGCCAACTTTGGAAGACTTCTAATAGCTAGTGGAAGATCATTCCATAGCTTAACTGTAGATGGTATGAAACTTTTTAAATAAGATGTTGTTCTGGCTTGAGGGATAGTGTAAGTAGATTCATCATGATTTCTTAAAGGATATGGGGTTATAGGTGGAATACATGGTTCTAAAAGATTTTCAAGGTAAGTAGGTACCATGTGGTTTACCATCTTATAAAACAAAATTAACTTGTGTACTTTTCTTCTTTCTGATAACATATCCCATCCAAATTCATAATACAACTTTGTTCTAGAGGAATTGATTCTTAAGCCTGTGATAATTCTAGCTGCTGTGATTTGAACATCTTCTAAAATATCTGATTCCCTGTCATTGCAGTTGTCCCAAATAACATCGCCATATTCTAAAACAGGTCGGATAAAGGACAGATATATTTTTATTAATGCATCGCGACAAAGTGTGTGTTTGAGCATACGCAACATGTTTAATCTACTACAAGCCTTTTCATATATGCCTTGTATATGTAATTTCCAGTTTGCATCAGACTGGAAATTAAGTCCTAAATGAACATGATTATTTTGTATTGTAATATCAGGACCATTATTACCAAATTTAATAGTAGGATGAGGAATATTTTTCCGAGTAAAGTTTAAGTTTATAGTTTTTTTAGGATTAAAATCAACCATCCATTTTTTGGACCATTTATCTAACTTGTCGAGATCCTTTGTTAGAGAATCTGCTGCTTCCATAATATCCTGATCAACAATAACATAGAGTGATGTGTCATCAGCAAATAGTCGAACATTATTGGACAAGTCAGAGGCAATATCATTAATGTACAATAGGAATAAGAATGGCCCTAACACTGATCCTTGTGGGATACCAGAGTTAGTAGGACCCAATGAAGATGTAAAACCAAGACTACCTTTTGTTTTCTATTCCATAGATAATTTTTTACCCAGTTAATAATTTGACTTGAAATGCCATACTGTTTTAATTTAAGAATGATACCCTCATGCCAAACCCTATCAAAAGCTTTGGATATATCACAAAATATGAACCTTATGTCTTTGCCTTTGTCTAAATTGGAAACAATAGTGTTGTAGATTTCAACAAGCTGATTAGTGGTTGAGTCTCCACTTTGGAAACCTGATTGATATTTGTACAAAATGTTATTTTCAAGAATGAAGTTATTGAGATGCTTGAATATAATTTTTTCTAATAACTTACATATAACAGATGTAACTGATATGGGTCTATAGTTATTTACATCATCAGGAGTACCCTTATTTTTAAAAACAGGAGTAACCATTGCGATTTTCCATATGTGGGGAAGTACACCATTACTTAGTGACATATTGAATAGTTTAGCCAAAGGTTTGCAAATAACATGTGCAACCTGTTTTAAAATTCTTGGTGTTATGGAGTCAGGACCTGATGGCTTAGAGATATTGATAGCTTGTAATTGATCCAATACTTCATTGTCAGTAATATAGTGTGTGTTCATGTGATGTAAAGGTGGGTCTGGTACATTGTGTATTAAGTTTTGGGACACAGATATGGTAGAAATATTTGTAAAGAAATTGTTAAATGCATTAGCTTTGTCTATGGGATGAAATAATGTCTGACCATTGACTTTCAATGGAGGTGATGGTTTGTGTTTGTTGTTTAATTTACAAAGTGATTTAACTATTCGCCACCATTTACCAGGAGGAATTGACTTATTAATTTGGTCTGAATTTCTTTTATTATATTTCTGTCGAGAAGCACGTATTTCATCTATAACTTTATTACGCAAGTATCTATATCTTTCCCAGTGTAGAGGATTTTGGGTTTTTACAGCTTTATGGTGGATACGATTGCGCTTCCTCATTAAAACTCTGATAGTGCTATTCATAAATACTTTATCCCGTGGCCTTAGTGTGACAATTTTCTTGGGTACATGTTTGTCTACAATAGTTTTAAAAGTGTTTGTAAAATTTGAGTATGTTTTATCTATATCTGTGGAATTGAAGACTTCTACATCCCAATCAACATTACTCAACTCGTTATTGAGTTTATCAAAATCAGCATTGTTGTAGTCAGTAATTTCTCTCCTATAAGCATATTGTTTGTGTGAACAGAAATGCAAGTCAATCCCTACAACTGAGTGTGTACTACAAAATGGAGGAGATACAGTTGTATTTCTAACTAAGGCTGGGTTGTTTGTAACTATTAAATCAATACATGTACCTTCTGTGATTGTAAAGTTTGTCGGTGTATTGATTAAATTGTGTAAGTTGAGTTGTTGAAGTATTTGTTTGAACCTTGTACTTTGATTTGAAAAAACATTAGTATTAAAATCACCCAGCAAAAATGTTGGGAGATTATGATCAAGAACTTTGTTAAGGTTTCGGGCGAGTAAATCCCAATAACTAACTAAAGAAGAAGGCGGCCTGTATAATGTACCTATCAGGAATTTTTTGTTATTTGTCTGAATTTCTGACCAAACAATTTCTAACCCTTGCATTGATAAATCAGTACGTTCGTAATAACTTAATTTGTCAGAAATATATATTGAAACACCACCACCATATCTATTTCTATCATTACGTATAGGTGGATGAAAGCCATCTATCTGTATACTTTCGTTATTAATAGAATCATCAAGGTGGGTTTCACTAATTGTAATTATATCATACATTGATAATTCCGCAGTAATAATATCTAACTTGGGTAAGAGGCTACATACATTATTGTGTACAATACTAAGAGGTTTCGTAAAAGAAGTATTGTTATTTGGTCCTGGGTTGGTTTCAATATTACCTAACATGAGGAGCAAAAAAATAATGCAGAAGAAGTGTAAATTTCTCATAGAGTAAGAATGAAAATGAACCCCTGTCATCTCAATATAGGTTGAGTTTACCTTAATCATGTGTATCAAAAATATAGCTTAGGTATGAAAAGTTGGGTGACAGGAGCTCTCTATACATCGGATATGCTGTGGAAGTACATAAAAAGAAAACCGGTTTGAATTGATCGTAAGAATACGGAAAGAAATTGAAAATACAGTCAAAACAGAACATATATACAAAATAATATGTAAACTTTGAAATACATGCAAGAATAGGGTTTTCTTGCGAAAAGCATTTCACAAAAATAACATTCCCAAAAAAAATCGTCACATCAAGAAAAAAAGACGACCTTTGAGTGTTTGAAGTATACAATACAGCAAACAGTACAAATAAAGATATGTAGATATAGATTACTTGTATATACAGACTCATATTTAGATACGAGTAACCAGCAGAAAAAAATAAAAAAAAAAATAAAGAGTTATTTAATAACGTATAACAGTGAAAGTCATTTAGAACGCATCTCTGGAATAGCGCATGAACACGTCAAAATGTATGGGGGAAATCCCATTCTAAAAATAGCACAACGGTATGTAGGATCAGTCACACACATGATGAAAGCGGGGCGCAAGTAAAACAGTTTACCTGCCTGCCGGGGTGGACGTAACCGGTTGTGGTCGCTCACTACGAATAAACTCCTTCAGTTTGTCGATATCTGTGGACCGTGTGATAGTCCACTTCTTCCCGGTGTGGGTTTTCGCCATAATCCGCCCATCATAGGTCCATACCGAGTTGATACCGTTTTTCTTTGAATATCTTCTTTGTAGCAACAAGCAGGTCCATGCGTTTTCTCGTTAGGGACTCATTGATGAAGATCTTGTGTGCATTCAGTTCATTTTGATTGTACGTTTTGAGGTTGCTTTTCTTTGCGTATACATACCCTACTTGCGGCAACATATATAGCACAGATTTTTATAAATCATGAAACCCATCTTCCAATGTCATGCCTAATAGCTTTAGTGTGGTGTAATCATCCAAAACAGGACGTTTGTCAAGTCAGATCTGGTTAATCTTAGACGTTTTTATGTCCATGCCGAAAAAAAAGTTGTTATTTCTCTGAGTCTGTATCTAACCATCTAACCTCTTGTTGTGCGTTATTATATTTTTATTAGATGGTTGTGGGACTGTTTGATTTGATTTTACGAAGCAATTATTAGCAATCGTTTATCTTGCCTTTGCGATGATCGATTCTTACTTACATGAATTAAGTGCATCAAGTAGGTACACTTCTTTAAATATGTTTATTTTGCGTTAGGAAAATCAAGCATTGTTATTTCTATTTATATAAAATCATTCCTTTTATAGATTTCTCATTTTGTTTCTCTCGCTAATCAATCATGGAATTTCTTCCCCGTCGCGTCAGACAAAGCTCATTACAGTATTAAACTATTTCATTCCACGATTTTTACCCACTTAAACATTGTACATGTACACAATATGTTTATATTACTGTAGAATAGTTTGACATTAAGTGCACACAATGCAAAGTTCAGATCCAGCTGAAATTGCCGAGTATTCTACGTTTGGAATTAATTGCGATGGAATGATTTCCCAACCGGGGGGGGGTGGGGGTCTATTTCCTCTCGTCCTATCGCAAATACTTTATAAAAAAATGTGTTAGTATTAAACAAATTACGTCGTTGTTAACATATTTTAAAAAATTGAGAATTTTGGAACACTCGGATTTTGTATTCATTAAAGTGCTTTAATTTAACGGAAAAATCTAAAAACAATGAATCAGTTACACCTAATTAATTGATTTTTATTGTTCAAGGTATAAAGTGTATTTAGAAGTTAAAACGTTCACCAGGTCATGAACTTGGTTGGTCACGAGATCATATCCTGTTAAGTGCGAAGTGCTTCTTAGATGATTTGATCACGTACCAACCAATTGCAAGATCATATGTCTGTGAACTTTATAACATTGCTGTTAATTACTTTTTTTACATTAAAAAAACCGTTTCGAATGGTTAAAATTACCAAAAATGTATCAAACCGACAATCAACAAGAACGTGCTATGATCATTGTGACGTCATAAAAAGTTCATACAGAGGTGAACGTTTTTGCTATTCTATATACTGTGGTTTCATTAATATTCAAGGATATCAATTTTCGTTGATAAAGTGAAAATCACAGTTTCAAGGATACATAAATTCGTGGCCAATAACCCTTACAATACAAAATTTTATTTGAAATTGCATTTCAATGAACATTTAATTTCATGGATCAACTCAACAACGAAATCAACGAAAATTGGTATTCAACGAATATTGATGAATCCACAGTAGTCCATATTAAGGAAAGCATATTTGCAAATGTAAATATAGAAGAATGTTCAACACTCAAAATTCATTAATTACGTCATAGTCAACTTTGACGTCACGATCTGCATTCCTTTCGATAAGTCTCAGGGAATGCATCGTAACGTTGAAAGTGAACTATATTGAAACTGTAATGAAACCGCTTGTTTCCTTTCCAGAGATGCTGCCGTTTATGCTAGATGTACAGAATTCATTTTTATGATTATTAAATAATCTGTAGATTTAAAGCTTTATTTTAAGTAAAAGAATATATATTAGTTAGTGTTGTGGAGATTATCCCTGTTACGTGTAAACAACTGAATAAAAGAAGTTTAATGTGCTATGTAAAAAAACAGCTTGGCGCAGGTGAAAGATCACTTCAATTTTCGGATATTTGGGAAGTAATTTTGACGAAAAATATCAAATACTTGTTATTAAGTTCGAATTACATTTCAGTTTTATATTCCCTTTGTAATTGTATACATCACTTTTGAACAGCTGGGAATAATTACCATTGCTTTATTGGCTTGAACATGACGAAAATGATACATTTAATCAACATTTAATTTTTGGTTTCCTTTAATGCAAAACGAACACAAAAAAAAATTCAAAGTGTCATCATCACCAGCGAGTGTAGCGTACGTAGTTTTGGAAAACATGAGAGCCAAAAACGATTTCAACCCGTCTCAATTCAAAGCCAATGGCATGGAACATTCTGGTAAAACACATTTATTAATGACTTCGTAGATTAGCGAAATTAAGTGACATGTCCAGAGGTGTTTGAAAGGAATTGCACCACCGGCCATCTCCGTCTGTATGATTTTTTAAAAATAGTCAGTTTTCACTTTTGCTTTATTTTTATCAAAAATGTAGTTTATGAGGTTACTATCCCTAAATTTATGCATGTATATTTACGTATGATATTTGAAAAACATTTTCAAAAAAACATACATCTGTAATAGTGGCTAAACATGTGCTTAATAACATGAACGTGGGTAAGCAGGAAGCAGTTGAACCACTCAGAAATCGTATATTTTCTATTTTGAGGGTTCAGGCAGCAATACTCACATACATCGTCTAATTTATATTTGAAAGTCCCTCTCTTCAACTGAATTGGATGTTACCAATATTGTTGGAGTGCATGGAGGTTTTGAGTTGTAAACATATCTAATTAGATATCAAAATATTATATCATATGCAAATCAAGTAGAAAAGAATTTGGACTGAATAACACATTGATTCAAATACGATTAAAACTTTCTCCACAATGAATAAATAAATAAGAGTTCTTCCTACATTTTCTGATTTTTCCGTGCAAACAGGTGTTGTGATCTTTAAGCTAATTACAACATTGAAACATGAAGTATATTGGAAATTGTTTGACAATATTGGTTTTTGCCAAATCAAATTCATCAAATAAATAACTTTTCAGTTTTCATGTATTATATTAGTACAAATGATAGATAAAGTATTTTAAATATTTCATTATGAAACACAATTTTGCATTAAATATCTTCACTGACAAAAGTGTTTGCATAATATTTAATTTGTTAATGATATAAAACACAATCGATACATAAAACTATTATTTATAACGGCCGCTAGATCGATTTTATGATATGAAAGTAGACAGTGACTCTGCCTTTATATGGATCATGGATCATTTTGGATCAACATCTAGTATAACAGAACAACTTGTCTACGCAACGTGGCTTTGCTCAACAAGAGCGTGTGGTTGAACAAAATCAACTCTGAAAATTAATCCAAATTATTTATAATGACAAAATTAAGTTGTATTGTTTCCTTGTATTTCAATCATTTCTTTTTTAAATCGTCAAATGTCCACAACTCTGTTTAGAACATTATGTGGATTACGGCCGTTCTATTTGTGTTAGCGTCATATTTTTCCATAGTTTATAATGATGGATATTTTTTTCAAGTGTTTGTAAAATTGACAAAGTACCATATAAAGCTTTAGTGACATGACACACACTAAAAAATGAACACCATAATATTAGTGAGACAAATGGCCAGTCTCTGCAAGACAACGTTGCTTAGTGGATACAAAGAAGTTGCCCTAACTGCAGCAACACCTATAGCACAGATTTTTTCTAAATTATAATTCCCATCCTCCAATGGCAACAAATTAGCTTTAATTTGGTTTAATCAACCAAAACAGGACATTTGTCAAGTCAGATCTGGTTGGTCTGAGACATTTTTAAGTTGGCGCCCGAAGAAAGTTTAAGTAACTCTATGTCAGAATTTAACCTCTGATTGGAAGTAAATGTTTTTTCTAAAAGATCGTTTCGGGAGTGTTTGATTTAATTTTACGCAGCCATTATCAGCGTTCAGTTATCTTGCCTTTGCGATTGTCGTTTCCTAACTACATGAATTTAGGTGTATCAACTAGGTATACCTCATTAAAATACTTTATTTTTTGGCGTTACAAAAACCATGCATTGTTATTTCTATTCACATATAATTATTCCTTTTATGTATTTCTCATTTGGTTTCTCTCGCTAACTAATCGTGGATTCTCTTCCCCGCCGTGCCAGACAGAACTCCTTACAGTATGGAACTATTTATTTCCATGATTTTTACAATTAATTTTTAAACTGGTACACAATCTGCTTATATTAGGGGCACTTTGACATTAAGTGCAAATAATTTAAAGTTTAGATAGAGAATCGAACATACAAGGCTCCTTATCTACATTGTTTAGTTCATCCAGCTGAAATTGCATAGTACAGTACATTACGTTTGAAATGAACATGTGATGGACTAATGTCCCATCCAGGAGGAGTCAATTTCATCTCAAGCTCTAGCACCACGGTACATGTACAAGGGACAGAGAACAATATTACTTTTAAACTATATCGCAAACACTTGATAAACCTGTAACCTTTTTTTAATTAAACAAATCACGTCTTTGTTAACCTATTTTTGACATTGAGAATTCTGAAATTTTACTAGGATTGTGTATTCATTACATAAACTTTGTAAATTTTGTAAAAGTGCTCTAATTTTACTGAAAATTCTAAAAACAATGAATCAGTTTAACCTAATTAATTGATTTTTATTTGTTCAAGGTACAAAGTGTATTTCAGAAATAAACAGTAAGTTTAAACGTTAACCAGGATATGAACTTGATCTTGGTCACGTGATCAAATCCTGTAAAGCACGAAGTGCTTCTCAGACGAATTGGTCACGTAAAAGCCAAACTCATATTCTTGTGAATTTTCTTGCATTGGTGTTTATCCTTTTTATTTACATTCTAAAATAAAGCGTTGAGAATTGTTAAAATTTTTGAGATTTTATTCAACTGACCAGCAATACGAGCGTGCTAAGATCACTGGGACGTTCAAAAAGAAAAGTTCAAACAGAATGGAACGTTTTCGCTATTCTATAGGTTCATATCCAGAAACATCTTTGCAAATGTAAATATAGAAGAATGTTCAACACTCAATTTTCAGAAATATGTGTTAATTATATTAAATTTAATGCATAATGATGTGTAAATAGGTAGTACAATGTATAAGCATTGTAGATGTATACTTCTGTGTGTGTTATATGTAGCATATTTATATGCAAAATAAAGACAAATTAATCTACGGTTTTATCTAGACAACTCATTTCATGAAATAGTATGAAAACGTTAAATATCATACCTGTGGTATCTTACGTAAGACTATCATTGAAAACGGTCGTAACAGAGCTAGACTGGTAAATCGCCAAATCGCGAGGAGCATTTTACTTGTGTTATTAATTATTTATTTCATATGGCATATATTAAGTCTTCCTTCACCTATCACCGATCGGTCAATTATTAAGAATGTTGGTTTTAGTAGGAAGTAAATTTTATAAGGAAGAATCATATAAATCATAAAAATGACAAACTTCCTGAATGATCTTTAAATTTCTTATTAAAAATATATTTTTAACATCACATTCTTGTAACAAATAACTGCTCATTTGTAGCGCTTATTTGACACCTCTTTCCTGAAGTTTATTTACTTAAGTAAATCATTACGACAGGCGGCTGCGATAGTGCATGTTTTAAAAACGTCATTATATATCCACTTTTTAAACAAGTGTTTTAAAAATTGAGGTCAATGATATAACTAAGGTCTGCAAATAAGAATTGTTTGTTTTCCCTGATATATATACAACGAATAAGGAAAAAACGTGGCGTATATGTGATTCAACTTGTAATTTAGGCTCAGAATGATCCCTACATGGTACGTGTAGGCCTCAGCATTCTCTTTTAAAATAATTGAACAACAATCACAATACTGCGTGCCTTACATTTCCTTGTACATTTAAGCTTTTTACTAAACTTATCTTGAAAATCTTAATATAGTTCTATATTAGCACATTTATAGCATGAATATATAGATGTAGGTCGTGAACATTATCGACATTTTGTGAAGCAAAAAAAAGCTTGAAACATAAATTGCTAATGTGTTGTTTATTATCAACACCTTGTTTAATCATTAAAATAAAATGATTATAATTATTAAAACGCAAACATTGCTCATGTTGATATATAATTGCAACATTTACATCATAAATAAATCAAAAATCATAAATAAGGAAATGGCCTAAAGAGGTTGATAAGGTGCTAAATGTTCTTTAATTAGCAAAATAAATCGTATATGTTCAATATAAAATAAACAGCATTGAGGACATATATATAGAGAGGGAGTATGACATGAGATTAGGTGAAGATAAATAGACACAGAAAGGCAGACCATAAAAAACGAAAAAAAAACCCATAGGCAAATCATTCAGAAAGAGAGTAAAAAGCATCGCTCGGATGTAACGCTCAGAGCGCTTGCCTTGTGTAGAGAACAATTAAGATATTGTATAAGAAAGAAACAGGGAAAAGTATATTGAGTGCATGTTTCCAGGGATAAAACACAAAAAGACAACAAATATCAAATACTTGTAATTAAGTTAGAATTACATTTCAGCTTCATTTTCCCTTTGTAATTGTATACATCGCTTTTGAACAGCTGTGTTTATTTATGGGGATAATTACCATTGCTTCATTGGCTTAAACATGACAAAAATGATACATTTAAGCAACACTTTATTTTGGTTTCCTTCGATGAAAAACGAACACAAAAAAATCAAAGTGTCATTAACACCATCGAGCGTAGCGTACGTAGTTTTAGAAAACATGAGAGCCAAAAACGATTTCAACCCGTGTCTATTCAAAGCCAATGGTATGGAACATTTTGGTAAAAACATTTTTTAATGAATTCGTAGATTACCGAAATTAAATGACATGTCAAGAGGTGTATATTAAGGAATTGCACCACCGGCCATCTCCGTCTGTATGATTTTAAAAAAAAAATAGTAAGTTTTCACTTTTGCCATTATTTTTATCAAAAAAGTAGTTTATGAGGTTACTATACCTAAATATATGCATGTATGTTTATGTATGATATTTGAAAAACATTTTCAAAAAAATACATCTGTAATAGTTGGAAAACATTTGCTTAATAACATGAACGTGGGTAAGCAGTTTATCCACTCAGAAATCGTATATTTTCTACATTGAGGGTTCACGCAGCAATACTCACAAACATCGTCTAATTTATATTTGAAAGTATCTCTCTTCAACTGAATTATATGTTACCAACATTGTTGGAGCAAGGAGGTTTTGAGTTGTAAACATATCTAATTAGATACCAAAATATTATATCATATGCACATTAAGTAGAAATGAATTTGGACTGAATAACAAATTGATTCAAAAACGATTAAAAAAGTGTCCACAATAAATAAATAAATAGGAGTTCTTCCTACATTTTTTGATTTTTCCGTGCAAACAGGTGTTGTGATCTACATGTATAAAGCTAATTACAACATTGAAACGTGAAGTATATTGGAAATGGTTTGATAATATTGGTTTATGCCAAATTAAATTCATCAAGTAAATAACCTGTCAGTTATCATGTATTAGTAAAAATGATAGATAAAGTATTGTAAATATTTCATTATAAAACAAAATGTAACATTAAATATCTTCACGGACAAAAGTGCATGATATTTGTTAATGGTATAAAACACAATCCATGCATAAAACTGTTACTTATAACGGCCGCTAGAAGGTCAATTTTATGATATGAAAGTAGACAGTGACTCTGCCTTTATATGGATCATTTTAATCAACGTGTAGTATAACAGAACAACTTGTCTACGCAACGTAGCTTTGCTCAACAAGAGCGTGTGGTTGAACAAAATCAACTCTGAAAATTAATCAAAATTATTTATATTAACAAAATAAAGTTGTTTTGTGTTTCCTTGCATTTCAATCATTTTTTTTTATATCGTCAGATGTCTATAACTTTGTTAAGAACATTATGTGGATTACGGCCGTTCTATTTGCGTTAGCGTCATTGTTTTCCATAGTTTATAGTGATGGATTTTTGTTTTAAAGTGTTTGTAAAAATCGGCCAAGTACATTATGAGGTTTATAGTCACTCCTGACATGACACACACTAAAAAAATGAACACCATAATATTAGTGACATAAATGGCCAGTCTCTGAAAGACAACGTTGCTTCGCGGATACAAAGGAGGTTGCCCTAACTGCAGCAACACCTATAGCACAGATGTTTGAAATCATAATACCCATCTTCCAATGGCAAAAATTGGTTTTAGTGTGGTTTAATCAACTAAAGCAAGACGTTTGTCAATTCAGATCTGGTTAGTTTGAGACATTTTTATGTCCGTGCCCAAAGAAAGTTTAATATCTCTGAGTCAGTATCTAAGTTCTTATTGGAAGTAAATGTTTTTCTATAAGATGGTTTCGGACCTGTTTGATTTGATTTTACGCAGCAATTATTCGCATTCATTTATTTTGCCTTTGAGATGATCGATTCGTTCTTACGTGAATTTTAATGTATCAGCTAAGTATACTTCTTCAAATAGTTTAACTTTGGCGTTACAAAAACCATGCATTGTTGTTTTTATTTATACGTAATCATTCCTTTTCTGTATTTCTCATTTTGTTTCTCCCGCTAATTAATCGTGGATTCTTTTCCCCCTCGTGCCAGACAGATCTCATTACAATAAGGAACTATTTATTTCCACGATTTTTTCATCTTGTTAATTTTAACTTAAATATGTCTAAAATGTTTTTAAATTTTTGTAGAAGCTTTCGACATTAATTGCACTTAATAAAAAAGAAAAGGTAAAGAAGAAAACATACAAAGCTCCCTATTTACATCTCCCAGTCCACCCTGCTGAAATTGGTATTATTTTACACTAAAGTTCACTTCCTATGGACTGGTATTCAATCAAGAGGGAGTCAATTTTCATTCAATCTCTAAGCAGCACGAAATCCGGGACGGACAACAGTATACCACTTGTCACTTCATCACCATATACTGTAGTTTCATCAATGTTCGTTGAATACTATTTTTTGTTGATTTCGTTGTTAAGTTTATCCTTGAAAATAAATATTCATTGAACTGTAATTTCTACTAATATTTTGTACTGATAGTGTCGTTGGCCACGAATTTACGTATCCTTGAAACTGTGATTTTCATTTTATCCACGAAAATTGATACCCTTTAACATTAATAAAACCACAGTATTTGATAAAACTATTACATAAAATTAAACAATTGAAGTCTTCATTTACATGTTTTTATTTAAACATTGATAATTTTGGAATTTTTACTTTGTATGTGGACATTGTTACTTTTGGAAAAACTGTTTAATTTGAGGGAAATTTTTACAAACAATAAATCATTTAAACCTTAGCAATTGATTTTGAATGTTCAAGGTATAAAGTGCATTAGAAATGTTTAACACTCAAAGATTAATGATAATGTATGTACGTGCAATTTTCAGAAATGCGTGTCAATTTTATGAAATTGAATTCAAGATAATGATTGCACAGATATCAAAAATGTAAAAGTACTGTAGACATTGTGTATACTATATGTGTGCCATTTGTAACATATTAATATGTTAAATAAAGACAAATAAATCTAGTAATTGATCTAGACAACTTATACCGTGAAATAGTTTGAAAACTCAAAATAGCATATCAGTGATATATTTAAGAATTGAAAGCTTATTTTTGAAAGCCGTCGGGCCTGTAACACACCTATGATATGGTATGATAATTTGTCGGCACCTCGTGGTGTGTAACAGGACCGACGGCATACAAAATAAAGCATTAAATGCTTATATTTATATTCATACTGATGTCTATTTTTTATGAAATATGTGTGTGCGCTGCAAAGCCAGTAAATACGCTCTCAGCCAGGGGTATGAAACATACATGGAACAACCATTTTAACATGCTATTAGGTTCGATTCTGCGACTAAATATATATTGCCAGAAACTTTGTATAGAAAACTCTTTTTATTAAGGAGTATATATAATATAAAGCTTTTTTTTCTAAAGTACATAATAAATTGGTTACGTAAGATTGAAAGTTTCATTTAATCCCACGAAACTAAATATACTCAAAACACGTGAAGACTTTTGTATTTTTGCTCATGGTGCATGAATTAGTAAAGTATATTTATAAAACTTTGAACGTTGAAAATTTCAAATGCAAACATAATGGGAAATAAATATGTAAAAATTATATAAAAATGCCCTTGTCGTAACAGAGCTAAATGGAAAAATCGCCAAAATACAAGAAACATTTTACATGTGTTATTTTTTTTTACTTTATATGTCATCTACTAAGTATTCCTTAACGTATCACAGATTGGTCATATACACTACTGGCTCTAAAAACCCCTGGCAAATCAAATCAAATTTTAAAAAAATGTATGATATTTTTTCCAATCCGAAACACGGAACATTGTTTAAGATAATGCATTTGTGTATTTATGTTACCCCGTTACCGGCATTTGTATAAAGTCATGCATTAAATCATTCATTAAACGTATCATTGCTCTACATGCATGAGGACAATTTTATACAATTATGCATATAAATTATAACTAAACTGAAAAATGCACACTGATAGAAGTTAAAAGTGTCAATGGACCGGTCCAATCCCCCTTCCGAAAAAAAAACCTCTCTCTCTCTCTCTCTCTCTCTCTCTCTCTCTCTCTCTCTCTCTATTTATATGACCTTCATAAAGACTATTTAATTCTATGCATCATAACCCTGGGCAAAACAGTTAAAATATAGGTGATCATTTCGATCGGTATGTGGTTATCTGCACGTGCTGATCATATAATGTTGTTTTATTGTGCGCTTTAGCTCGGGCAGGTTACATGGCACAGAACATTGCAGATTTCACGCACTTCTCCACTTATTTTCATTTTATTATTTTTTTTTACAAATTGCACAAAACGATAATTTGTTAAATGCATATAATAAAATATCTTGATTTGTGTCAATGTTGAGTCAAAAATATTAACGTTTGTAACAATATTGCCCTCTATGAAATGCAAAGGAAAATAAGCACCGTCTAAAACAAGAATGCTAAATATGAATTTTTGAAAACCTGAATTAATTAAAAGCTATTCATTTACTTAGACCGAATAGGGGATGTCAGGGGCATGCACAGGGGTAAACAGTTGCTTACAGGGGATGGCAGGGGCGTACAGTTGGTGACAGGGGCTTACAGTGGTATACAAGAGATGTGTACAGGGGCGCACAGGGGATGACAGTGAAAACACAGTGGGTGGCATGGGAAGACAGGGGATTTTCATACGGAAAGGGGTTTTCAGAGCCAGTAGTGATATATGAATGTTTATTTTAATAGCACGTAAATTTTATACGGAAGAACTATATCAATCATAAAAATGACAAACTGCCTAAAAAATCTTTGCTTTTCACATATTGAATATATCATTTTCATAAATATTTTCGTAACAAATAATTGCTCATTTGTAGTGCTAATTCGACAACACGTCCTAACGTTTATTTTACTTAAGTTATCACTTAAGGCGGATGCGAGAGTGCATGTTTATAAATTTGATAATTTAAGCACTTTTTAATCACAAGTGAATTGAAATTCTAATTACAATTGGAAATGTTCGTTTCCTAGACGTTGTGTATACGTGATGCAACATGTAATTTAGGCTAAGATTGGTCCTCACATGACACTTAAATGTCCTTTTTCTCCTTTAAGATAATTGCACAATAATCACGATACAACTTGTCTTACATTTATTTGCACTGGCAAGCCCTTCACTTCTCTTGAATTGTTTACCTCTGTTATATTGCTTTACTTATGGATTTAAATGACAGTATATAATGAATACAACAGCAAATGTAAGATTGTTACAAAATAATGGAGTACATGTGATAGAATTATATCGCAAATCAAAAATTAAGAGTAATATCTTTTCCCCAAACTTTGTATACAAACAGACATAGATTTAATTCCTCATATAAAAGTAAAAAAAAAGTAAAAAAAAAAAAAGGGTCACTTCTCACAAAATTAAGAAATGACTTGAAATAAGCTAACTTTAGGTAAAAGTTCGAGATATTTTTTCTTGACTTCTATGACATATAAGCTAAATATGTCAAAACATATCGATAGACATATCAAAATATTGTCCAAAATGTTTTTCAGAACATAAATATATCGTAATAGACAAATTATCTGGAAGTTTAGGCTGCGCTGAAGATTAGGAAGCTAATGTTACAATACTCTAAAACTATTGAGTTATGAAAATTGTTCAATTTCTTCTTTAAGACCTTTTGTCACAAAATATAGTCCCTTAATAAACTTAATAAAAATATATAACTTTCTTTTAACAATTTTATTAGATATGGTTTATTTGGCATTGTTAAATATAAATATACAAATAGAATTCATATATGTTGCAAATTGTTAAGAAAAGAGTTGACATAAAATATTTATCCAAAAAAGAAAGAGAGAGAGTAAAAAAGAGCTATCGATAAGAATTGTTTGAAAAAAATTAAGAACAAAGTATCGTTATTCTATAATATACTGTATACTGTTTTCGCTTCTTCACTTGGAAAAAGTTTTGTCCCGTCTTGAATTATCTCAGCTTAAGAAGTGTTTAAAGAAACGTTTTAGCCATTGAATTACCTCGTTAAAATTAGGGCGTAAGGGGCAAAAATAAAACGGTGGCGAATGCTTCCGTTTAACAATTTAAAAATTTAAAAATTCCTATACAGTATTGAACATAAACATTGTTTAAGGAAGAAACGGGATGTTAAAAAGGGTGTGAGCATGTTCCAAACTACGACACGCAAAAATACGAAAATAATTTTAATTGCTAAAATAACTTTTTGCCTTCATTTTCCTTGTGCAAATGCAAACATCACTTTTGAACAACTGCGTTAATTGTTGGGGGAAACATTATAAAACTATCACTATTAGTGCTTAGTTTGCTTGAACATAACAGATAAAATGCATTTTTTAGCAACATTTTACTCTGATTTCTTTCAAATCCAAAAGAAACCATTTTCTTGCTTAAAAATTAAAATACCATTTAGCCAAGTTTAAATGTGGATATAGTTTTAGGGTTTTTTTTAATAAATATTTTTACATATGTTGTTAGCACGTTTAAAATGATGGCAATTGCTACTTATATACAGTGTTACTGATACATTTACTTTTTATCAGACACTATGACTAAAAAAGTAATGAAAATCTAAACTAAACATAACTATATATCAGAATGTAAATACTAAATTCACAATTTCACTTTTCTCACTCCTCTTTGATGTTAACATAACCCGACTGACAGGGACCAGGTGAGCTTGTGTTGTTTTAATAGACATGTGATCAAATATTAACTCTGGTCCAGAATTGCCTGATTTATATTTTCTTTGCTAACAGTAGATTAAAATTAAAATTGATTATTGATAGTTAAAACCTTTTTCAAGCATTCATTTACCATTCATTAAAATAAATTTGAAGTGTGTGTAGTCTTGATCGGATATCGAATTTTACAGCCTCGCCATGGCGACCTGTGATTGATTAATTATCTAATTAATAATAGTATACTGAATAAGGTCTTCATAAAGGGAGTTTGTTTCATCAAAATGATATTTGCCAAAATCGATTGCATACCTTGTACCCCCATAAAAAAGGTAATGTAAGTTTGATGCATTTTCAAATCTCTGTCTTCTTTTATCTATAGCAAAGAGTAATTTTGGTTTCTTATCTAAGATTGATACTATATGTTTGTGTTTTTGGTCTTGTGAAGTACACGTGTAAATTCCCTCCCTCTCTACATTAAAATGACAACATTATATTAAGTAATGGGTTAGCAATCACTTTTCTTCTGAGCACATTCTGTGTCTAATGTTATAAATTGAGTGCAATTCGGAAAAAAAAATATACATAACTATGTAATTGTTAGATATAGAATAGTTTTAGTGATGTTTAACCTGTTTGTTTTTCCATTGTGATCAAAGTCATTGCTGCCATGAAATATGGTAATTTCTGGGGTTTTATTATAGATCTGATAGTATGTGACTGTGTCTTAGATTATAGAATTCTACAAGTTATTCTTGGCATCAAACACTTAAATAAAGCTTTGCGTTTACTGATTACAGCTACATTCAACCTTGCTATAAATATAATAAAAATCAATGCCACGATCAAATGTTTTATCTAAATGCTTAATTAATGACTTCCTAAATTAGCCAGATTCAGTGTTATGGTGTGATATAGTGTCCCTTTTAAATTGATTGCACCACCCGGCATATCCGCCAGCTGACTCGTATAATTAAAACATAGTCAGTCACTACTTTTTCCCACCATCCATGTAAGAAATTAATAATATAAATGTATTAATGTTATTCTTCTTTAACGGATGCGTTTGGATTTGCTGTTTGGCTTCCTTTTTGAAAAAAATGTACATTTATATTTCAAATAACTAAAATTACTTGTAACTGATTTAGATGCTAAGTGTTTGTAGATTGACTTATGAAAGTGGATATGCAGGAAGCAATTGATCTATTTCGAAATTGTATATTTTCCACATTGCTGGTTCACACGGCAAAACTCTCAATTATTGACGCAAGTTCATACTAGTATCCACGTGTTTAATGCTTGGGGAGTCAATAGACCCGAATATAATTCCCAAGGTGCAGGGAACAGCTCTGTATGATCTATAGATCATACTGAGCTGATCTATGTACCTCGGGAAAAATTCGGTTCTTTAGACTGTTCAGGCAATAAAACATTGTTTTATTAACTAATTCCATTTTAAGTTTTTAGGGTTTACAATTTGCATTTTACAAAAGGTTTTCGCGTCATTGTACAATATACTATATATTTTTTTTATCTTTCACATGCGCCAAACCTGTTTATTGGACTAAAAGATATCCCCTTATTAGCTAAGTGGGAGTATTCATATTTCTTAATAGTCATTTACCTAATACGAGGCTTTAAACTGTTGATTATTTGAACCTTAATATTGATAAAACTAAATATGCTTTCACTAGTATTAAATACAGCGTCTCTATAAAGGAAACAAGCGGTTTTATTAATGTTCAATAACATTAACTTTAAGGTAGCTCGCGGGTTTACCTGCTTGTGAGAAAACCTACCTTGAAAATTTGTCCACGTGATCCATAGGTTTTATAGTTTTATTTCTAAAATTTATTTAAGATTCGTCTGCGCGGTAATAATGTTATCGTGTTTCAAATACAGTGTCATTAATAAAATCAAGCAACGCCATTTCAATGAAATGTATAGTAAAATGCACATTTTAACCGAGAAACGCATTACAAAACTATGCTCCAAACTTTTAAACGATTCAGACGATATTAATCATAATCAGCACAAAAAACAGAGGAGATAATTATGAATCGATTCATAAAAAAATATCAGTATGTGTTCTCGGCCAATTTTTGGCAAAAAAACTTTAAAGATTTAAAAGATTTCTCAAAACCTTATATTTTCATTACGACGTTAGCCTGACGTCATAATTTCCTTACTTCTTCGAACACCAAAATTGAAATGCATTTATTGACAAAACTATCTGTTTAACACATTTTAGAACATGTAAATGCTTATTAGACATTATTGTGAATGTTATCAAATGCAATTAATGTAAGGCTGTAAAGATACAGAAAATTGCTATTTTTGTTTTTATGAAACTCTGAGTATATCAATGCAAAAATAAAATGCCAGGCAACTACTGACATTATAAGTAAGTAATCGAAAAAAGCAGTTATCTCAAGCCAAAAGAAATTTAAGAATTTAATCGGTAGTACAAATTACGGAAGTTATAATTGTAATGCATACATTCTATTTTAAAATATGACTTTAAATGGAATAGTTCTAACGCACACTCATTCTTTGTCTTTATAAAACAAAATGTGACAATGTATGTGACATCTTTAAATTTTCAGCACTTGATATTATAAATCTTTGTATAAACAGTCATAAACCGCATATAAGCTTTTTAAAATATTTTCTTTTAAACTTCTTAATCATTTATTTGTCATTTTAAAATAAAATTATGAGTTAACTATGACGGTCAACTCTTTACGTCGATTCCTATTGTGACGTCAGCAAACCCGCGAGCTACGTTAAACGTTACGATACATCCCCTGAGATGCAGATCGTAACGTCAAAGTAAATTATGACGTCATGTCGTTTTACGTACAGTAATATGACTTTTTGCCACGTATTAGTGTAAAATAAATCGGGTTACTTTTAACATACCCGCGTTCTGAAATACGTTGCCGGTCCAATAGATCGCAGTCTTTTAGCTATTGACCGGCGGCCTAATAGATTTCAATATTGATAGTTGAGCAAAACGGCATACAAAAGAGACGTTAATTTTTCATCTGTAATAAAACAACACATTTTCTTTGCCAAAAACTTGCTTTCTGCAAAGCCGAACTAAAAACGAAACATTTATCCATTTAAAGTAGTCATGCAATAAAAAATAAATAAATCAAATGTGCAGTTATCACCCACATCAAAATTATTCTGTCATTTAGTTTGCTGTACAAATCGTACATTTCAATTTCAATGAACACTTTGTTGGGTTTGTTTTAATTCCAAGGAACCTGATTCCAAACAATCTTCTTATAACGACATATGTACTATACAATATATATATATATATATATATATATATATATATATATATATATATATATATATATATATATATATATATATATATATATATATATATATATATATATATTATGATAGTGCAAACGACCAATATTACCTTGTTTATTGCAGAAGGAAGGAATAGGGAAGTAAACCACTCATTGGTGTTATTTAAAACCATTTATTGTGATTTCCTCAGTCTGTGTGCTTTCAATTTTCAATCAGAATGGTCGCTAATCTATATCCAGAAAGAGGTGCCTTTGAAAACTTAATAATAATGATATCAGTATTATCGGTTTTTTCAGTATGTGAAGGTTCAGGATGTGAACGGTAGGTATTATAGTCGGTTTTTAAACTACGATATGAACGTAATAATGTTGATATTTAACTTTTATTACCCCGCGTACATGCATTAAAAGCAAAATGATTTTGAGATTCCAGAAGTTCAAAGAATAGTGTTTTACAACATTTCTCTTGAGTATGTAATCGACAAGTTTCCCGTTCTGTTTCGAATTGTAGTTTTTATAAAGGTTGCTGCCAGGGTTTCTTTTGGAATTCAACGACTCATAAGTGTGAACGTGCGTTCATTTATGTAATTAATTAAGCACAAAATTATTACAAATAATTAAAGATAAACTGCCACAAATAATTATAATTACGATTACCCGAACAACGATGATATAACGATTGATTTTGGAATACTGATGAGACATGTTACACTATTTAATATCTTATTATATTCCTATAATATAAGGATGCATGCCAGGCTATACTGGGGTGAACTGTTCATCATCGTGTCCATATCCATATTACGGAGTGGACTGTCAAAGAACATGCAAATGTAGCAGAGACAAGTGCGACGTATCCACGGGATGCAATAGTCTAACCACAGGTAAACAATTTGAAAACAAAAATACTTTTAAAAACCACAAAACAAGAAATTTAATGGTGCAAGTTATCAATATTTTTGTATATTAGTTAGTTTTCAGATATATTATTTAGATGACAATTCTACCATTAAACATATATGTTGCAGTCAAGAAATGAAGTTGACACACATCGTAAATGATAATTTAAACAAAACTTTAATGTATTCTTTTAAATCGTCTGCCAGGTGCATTTTTATAGACAATCATGTACAAAAAGCTCTTAATCTATGATCAGTATCATTTATAACATGTCAATAATTTAACACGATTTATTTTCAACTTAGCAATACACAAAATAGCTACGATTTGTATAAAGTATTACTCAATATATCAATAACAAAATGTTCTGAATACAGGATAACCGTTTTTATGGCTAAAAGGGGGGGGGGGGGCACAATTTTACAGGTACCCATATCGCAAACATTGATTTGTTGGTGTGTGTTTTTTCTCTGAGACTATAACAATTGTTATTTGGGAAAAACACATTAAAAAAGCTATGATATGTTTTACCGTGCGACATCTGCTTGGGGTAAACGCAGAAAATAGATATAACATCCAAGCTAAAATGTTTAATATTGACACCAGATTACTGACTTTCAAACAGGGAAACTTGTTACCACAGTTATATGCATTAGAAGTATACTGGTTTGCATTTCCAATCTACTAGTCAGAGGACACGAATTCATAAAAGTATTTAGTCTACATTAGTTTCAATCGCTCCTCATCTACCACTGAGGTAAATATACCACTGAGGTAATAGTTACTTTCCCAACGACGCAAGCTGCAGGTCTGTAGCTCCCGGTCTGAAAAAGAACCCGATGTACGATCTGGGAGCTACAGTGCCACCCAATGGAAAAAAGAAAATGTGTATTTATTGTGCACAAAACGTGCGGTAGTTTTGGACTTTAAAATGACTTAAACGCAAATTTTGTGGGGAAAAAGCAACAATAATTTCTTCATGCAATTTACTACTGATATCGTCTCTTTACCAATTGTACATGTATCATGGTTAGAAGTCCTGATATCGATATGTAATGATGCGAAAGTGATCACTGATGTCATATTAAAAATGCACACTCGATTTTAGATCATTCTCCCAGTCTTGGAAAAGAAATTATTCACGACCCTCCAGATATGTCAATTATACTGTCTATTTTTTCTTATTCCGACGACGAAAAAATGAGTATATAGAAGGTAGCAGTTGTTCGATTTATCTCATCGTCTATTCGGTGTCTCTCGTTATTAGGTAGGATATTTATGCAAAAGTACATATTAAAAAAAATATGCATTCATGTAGGTGCCGTAGCATTTTGGGAATTGTAAAACAAATGATAAACGTATTATCATTAATGTCGAGTTTTGATCAAGCATTTGCATAGGAACTCATATTTCTTAAAATATGTTATAAATCATGCAAACAGAAGATGCAATAACAGTATGATGTGCAGTGTCTGTTGTTGTTGTTGTTTTTGCATAAGTACTTAATATTAATGATGTTAAATCTAACTGCTTTTATTTGTTGTTTCTTTTATCCAGAAAAGGATTCAACATCTGCACGGACAATATATCATGTAGAAAACACTACGTCCCTTGGTATAGAAAACAGCACTGCTTTCTTTGTAGGAAACACCATTGTGTCAACAGAGAAGAACCATAGATATAATAAAACGCAGCAGTCAAGCACAGTAAATAATAAAATAATATTGTGTATACAAATATTTGGATGTGTTGATATACTTTTGATCTGCACTTACTCCGCTGTGTGTATTTATGATCGACAACATCGAACTGCTGGCAAAGTGAATACTTATGAAAATATTCCCGGAAACAATTCAGCATATGAAAACGCTGAAATATTTTCCATCTCGACAACAGGAAACCAATTATTGTAATGTTTAATTGTGATACGGTGTAGGTATATTACACGAACGTTTTTTCAATGTTTGTACAGACAATTGAATATGAAACCACAGTTCAATTAACCTCTACTAATACTGCATCATTACACAGAAAGATTTTTAGTACTTATGATTTAGGAGAGAATATATCAAAATGGTTGATTTGAACATATTTTATTTCATTATATATTGCAGTGAGATTGGGCACAAGTAATAAAAACTTAATTCGCCCTCTCCCTACATGTTAAACAACAAATACAATATCATTGCAGATACGTCTCAGTTTGTACTTATACAGTAATAAATTACACCAGTACGTAGGTATTTGATAAATGTAGTAAGAAAGTTAATGTTATCTACTATTAATTTTACATGTATGCAAGGATGAACGAGATAAATAAATAAAAATAAGCAAAATGTTATCAACAAAAATACTCAGATTTTCAAATCTGCCAGTACCTTGAATATAAATTTGAACGATTGAAAAAAAGGTATTTACTTTCATCCACGCTGAGTGAGTTGTCTCCCCAAAGTAAGGAACGAGATTCAAGAATATGAATTTTACCAAATCTAAGAAATATATCAAAAAAAATTTCCCTAACAGTAGCATACTTAGAACAAGAGAAAAAGAGGTGATGGGCGTCTTTAATCTTCCCACATGAACAAAGAGGGCTTTATATAATATTGCATCTATATAGATCTAGTATGTTTAGCGCACAATTTTGACGGAGTTTTGTGTGTAAAATATTATTACGCCTTTCCCATAACTTAAATAAGGTGGAGCTACTGCTAGAGATTTGTTTTTTAATAAAGATAAAAATGGTGTCACATATTGTAAACGAAAGATGCAATAGAAAACATCAATAAACACCATATTACCATGATTTATTTTCATGTGGTGTGTTATGAAAATTATTTTGCATTGACACGCAGTGGTTTCCTGCATTTTGTTCTAAGCAAGGCAACGCTCGGAAAAAAGTTAGCTGGTATGCATAAATAAAAAAAATCCAAACATTATTATGCTTTTGATTTATATTAATATATAAATGAATTTTATAGGTAATCAATAATCTAAAAAAAGGTTTATAATTTGATAAAGAAATGTTAAGAAAAAGACTATGCGTAATTAATTTGTTGTATACATGTAAAGAAATAACATTCTGATGGTGATTCAGAAATTAACTGCATGCACGTAGTCAACGTGAGCTCTAATACCAATTAACCTACAAGAAATAACTCCCCCTTCCCCAAATCCAGCCCATCCCCTACCACAATAAAATAAAGGGGGAAAAAAAACAGGGGAAAAAAAAATTATACAAAAAAGGGTTTAATGGTGTGCGATTTCCAGTTGGAATTTAAGTTGGTATGGGACACATCCATATTGTGACGTACTATTCATCGAAATATACAATAAAATCAAGGGTAATTTTATAGTTTTTTCCCCCAAAAATTGGCACCTAACAGCGCTAGCATAGCGCAATGGGTTAGAGGGTTTACTACGAATCTGTAAGTCATGAGTTCAAATCCCGTTGGGCATTTTAAAATTTTACCTTTCCGAACATTTTTAAAACGTATTTTTGATAAATATTGTAAATAGAAAATTCTATACCGGTGAAAGTATTTTGATTATATTGAACTTTAATCCAAATTCATATCGACATATGTTCCATACTACCTTAAGTGCATTGCAATAACTATTGGGGACCGTCGATAAAACGAACACATATAATTATATGACATTGCATAAATTAGCTAAAGTACATGAAAAGAGAAATTAACATTTATAATAAATATACTTACTAAATACTAGTAAGATTTTGTTATCTAAACTACAACATTTTTTCATGAAGAAACGCATAAAGAATTCTTTCTTTGTTGTGTGGTTTTTTTTCCACAGGTACCGTAAATCAAATATGGAATTATTTTCAGAATGTTATCAAAGATAATCAAGGTGTTCAACAAATTAACTATTAGAACTTTTTAATTTTATGAAGCTTTAAATTATTAATAAGTTATAATTACGGTTCAATAGATGCATCTAATCCACAACCGCTACTCCAACTAATGGTAGTGGATTTAATTACCTATTAGGTTTGAATGTTATAGCAATGTTCGTGCATATAACATGTGGGTTGGGAAAACACAGGTCTCCAGTAGTCAACTGGAAGCTGTGTTTCTGCCTCCTTCTTTTAATTTTATTGTAATTAAAATTATTATATTAAATATTTATTGTTAGAATGCCATATCATAAAAGTGTAATTATATATTGAATAAAGAGTAGTCTTCTGGAAGCCCCCTTTCTGTCTCCTCTTTTTATACAGATTAGGCTACGGACTACTCCCCATGTAGAGACTTTCCAGTATTACATGCACCATGGATAGAGCATCCACCAGGTATGGGCATGTTGGAAAAAATAAGATCCCGAGGATCAATATAATGATATCATAAAGACCATATTAGAAAGTGGTGAAATCTGGGTTTCTTAACTCCTAACTAGCGCCAGCAAATAGCGAAGTAAAGTACATTACTTGGCCAAGTTTCACAATCCTAGAACTACAGTTCGAGAAATACCCTCGACGCGACCAACCATTACAACACGCAGGATTTAATTTACTCTTGGGATTCATATAGCGCTTGAATTCGCACACATTCAAACAAACACATCATTTGGGAATAATACCAACCCAAATATTATCAACAACCCAGACCTGAACAACACACTGGCCGTAATCAACGCCCCGCATAATGGAAAAATAAGATATCAAGGATAAATATATAAACATTATAAATTCATTATCACCTAAACACCAACTGCGTTTTGAATGTCCCTCATTATATAACCTTTGCACATGCACATGTGCAGAAACACGAAAACCATTAGCAACTAGAAAACTGACCAGTCAGGAAGGGCCCCGCTATGACAATTAATATAGAGAAGTGAAAAAAAACTTTGAATTCCATCCTCTTTATATTAACAATGATGAAAAAAAAATGCCCGGCAGAAGATGTAAAGAAATGGAATACATCAGTGCAGACAAAGGTGTTCATTAATCTCGATATGACAGATAGAGATAAGCCTCTAAATTTTCTGCAGCAGGCAAGATAACTCCAGGGGATTAATTGTTCTGCTCTCTCATTCTTTTTTTTCAGAAATGACAGAATGGGGTTATTATCTGATTACCTGTTAAAATTAACAGCATTAAGGCAGAAAAAAATAAAATAAATAATTAAAAAATAAAATAGTGAAAAAGGATATCTTAATATATATCTTGATTTTAGAATTCAATAAAATTATCATAAATCATTGTGTACGGTATTTTAACCAAAATAAAATTTGAATATTATATTTTAAATTCATATTTCAAAGAATGTACACAATACCACACTTCATTCAAAATTGACCTTAACTTCAAAACAAAGTTCATTTGCAGACACAGGCAGTGCAGTAATTAATCTCAATGTGACAGATAAAGATAAAGCTTAGGATATTCTTCCTGTGGAAGGTTAATTAATCCCAAAGGACAAATATTGCACAGCCTTCCATGTATACAATGGTAACATTCTCAGCAGTTATCTCTCTTTGCCCATTCATTCTCAGCAATTATCTCTCTTTGCCCATTCATTCTTATGCATAGTTAGGAATCTACCCCACCACCCCAGCTCCAAACCAGAAGACATAGAGAACCAAACTTAGCATCAAAATAAGTATTTCTGCCTACTGAACTATCATACCAAATTTGAACTTGATTGGGCAACCATAAAAAAAGTTATTAGAAAAAACCCCCATGAAATTAGTGGACAGAAGAGTGACAGACGGACGGACAGAGTGATTACTATAGGGCTCCCGCAAATCCTTGCGGGGCCCTAACAAGCCTTCTGGTTACTAGTGATACCCCCGCTCTGATGTGATAATGCAAAATAAGTAAAGTCAACAGAAAGTTGCTATCCAATTAGGATAAATGTATCCCACGATGTGGCAGGCCTAAAAATAGTGTGTTAAAATTTCAAGCATCTGCGGTAAATTGTTGCTGAGAAATCTTTGACGAAAATTAATTTGTTTGAAAATTTTGGTTAAAAATAATAAAGTCGTAATTTAACATGGAGTTGACGTCCGATTGGTACAAAAATATACCCCACGACATGGCATGCCTAAACAAATAGTGTGTTAAAATTTCAATTATCTGCGATTAATATTTGCTAACAAAAATGCGACATATTTTTATTTTACGGAAGGACAGACAAACAAAAAAGACAGACGGACGGACAGATAAACAGACATACAAGGGTAAAACAGTATGCCCCCTTCTCCTTCGAAGCGGGGTATCATAAGCTGTTAATTACTATAAGTAATCATTAAAATTTGAGCACCTGGCAGTAGTTCGGAAGCAGTTGACAGCTTATTTTGAATTTAAAATAAATTTTAGAGGGATATGGCTTACCTGAAAGACTCGATCCTAGATGCTAAATGGGGAATGACATTTCGTATAAGAAGTAGTATTGATTTTCACCCTTTTCTTTTAATCTTAAAGTAAAAATAAATTTATCACAAAGCCGACAAATTTTAATTTTTAAAAATATGATTTTTATGTGTACCTTCATCAGTGCGGACATAATGTGATGCTCTTATTGATTAAAATTAATGGTGAATCTGTTCAGTGCGGACATAATGTGACGCTCTTATTGATTAAAATTATTGACAAATATGTTCAGTGACGGCGGACATAATGATTATTTATGTTTAAGATAGACGAATATTTCGTAACATCGAACTTTAAATGGCGATTAAAAATAATGAAATTTATAAGGAGGCGGACATAATGTATCTGAACAATGTAGAAAAAAAGATGCTGTAAAAAAGATTTTCAAAATTTTCTTCACATATTTTTATTCTTAACACTGAGCCCTTTTTGTAAGTCGATGACTTCACAGTCATAAATATAAATCTTCATCAAACTTTGTCCAGCAGCCACAGTCTAAATATTAAGAATCAACAAATGTCAACAAACTTGTATTTAAGTAATACCATATATTATAACGTTTGGGTTTTGGGGAATAATGAAATCTATTTTCTATGAAATAATTCAACCCCCACGCCCCGCCCCATTGTGACCCCACCCCGGGGGATCATGACTTGAACAAATTGGAATTCACACTACCTAAGGCTGCTTACACAGAAGTTATAGCTTGTCTGGTCAATTAGTTTTTGAGAGGATTTTCCTTTTTTTAAAATTCTCTATCTATTAGGTGTGTAAAAATTTGATTTTCCTCAATTGTTGCTCCACTCCGACCTACCTCTGAGGATCATAATCTGAAGAAACTTGAATCTCCACTACCTGAAAATGCTTTAACACACGATACAGCTGTCTGGCCAATTGGTTTTTGATAAGATTTTTAAGGACTTTCATCGATTTGAATCAATCAAAATTAAGTAAAAATTCGATCCCCCCCATTGGGGCCATACCCTACCCGGAGATCATAATTTGAACAAACTTGAATCTACACTAACAGAGCATGTACCCACATAAGTTACAGCTTTTCTGGCCAATTGGTATTTGAGAAGATTTTTGAAAAATATTAAACAATTTTAAATGTTTTAACTTATCTCCCCTTTCAAGCGGACCTGGCCCTTCATTTGAACAAACATAAAAATCTTCCCCCAAAAGATGCGTAGTGCCAAGCTTGATTGAAACTGACCCAGTGGTTCTGGATAAGAAGATGAAAATGTGAAAAGTTTACAACGACAACAACGACGACGACAGACAACAAATATTGATCAGAAAAGTTCCGGCTCAGGTGAGCTAAAAAGCAATAAGCATGCATGTGTATAAAATTTTATAAAAACTGAATTTACTAATGTCAAGATTAGTATGTATGGAACAAAACCAATAAATATAAAACAGCAATACTTTGTTTTAAGATTCTGAAGGAAATCGCTGTTAAAACGTGTTTATTTTTCTGCATTTACTGAGCTAAATTATATAATTATGTACATGTACACTGATGTTAAAGACCGGTAACTTTAAACTTCAACTACTAAACACATTCAATTTTATGTTATTGTCTTATGAAAGAGGATTGAATTTAAATAATTATTTTACTTCGATATATATTGAACGTTTATATAAAAAGAAAATTGTCTGTGGTTTTGGGGATTGAACCGGGTGCTTTGTTGTGTAGGCTTGTGACCTATACCACTAGGCTAAGTCGGATTTATTATAGAGAGTACATTTAGGGTATTGGTTAATTATTTTCTGATGTCATAAAAAATGGCATTCAGAGTAATCCTTGCCTAGCTCACTTTCATTGTCAAAGAGAAAAGCAAAGAGAGAAGATGTAATGGTGTATCAGTGTCAAGAAATTTAACATTCACAGTGTGTCCTTGCTTAGGTATGTGTATATGTTAATTTCTTTGCTTATTGCAATGATAGTGTGTGTATAAACAAATTTTATTATAGACAAAGAAAAAGGGTAATACTATAATACTATAAATGAATAAATAATAAAGAGTATTTGGAGTACATGTATAATTATGATATCTACATTGTATATGACAAGAGTGATAAACAGATTTTTATGAACATTTTTAGGTTCTGTCAACATTTATGTATGTGGGCTAAAAGTGGAAATAAGGAACCTCAAAACAATATTCAGAGTGATACAAATAATATAATAAATTTACATCCCATGGTTGTCTTTGATCTTTTCAGTTTTGCAGTAAATTTAACGAAGAACTGCTTCAGGTTTATGACCATCCTTGACCTCTGATCTCAGTAGGGCTCATCTACGAGTGCTTATTAGCAAGATTGATGTTTATGTTAAAGAAAAACCAACAAAATAACAATAATCCCTCCCTTTGCAGTAAATGGAAATACCGGTAGCCAAGCAATGCTCTTCTGTTGATATTTGTAATAAAAGTATTGACAGATGTTATTAGCTGTTTCAAATTTTCCCCACTTTCCTCTGTGGTACAATGGAACTCCATATCATAAAATTGATCCCATAGGACTATGATTTTCTACGACGAGCTTGTTAAATTTAATAAACTCCCAAAACATTATCATAATTACCATACTATGTAAAACTATTAAAAAAATTAATATTACAAACAATTTTAAAATTGCCCAAAACACTACAATCACATTAGTATTTTGAATTTCATTTAAATTAATGCCCTATAGGGTCACTTCATCATCAATTTACTTGACAAATAAATTTAAACAACTTTTTAATAGGCAACCAAAATTTGAGTGTCATTTGATGAGTCATAAGCGAGTTACAGAGCTTACAATTCTTCGCAGTGTAAACTAAACGTTTGTTTACATTTTGAATGTTGAAGTAAAAATTCAAGTTTTAGACAAAATGAATGTGTTAATCGTTAGAAACTCTTTATTTATGCTTAAAATGAATAATAAGATAGACAAACCAGCTTTAAAAAGATTTTTTACTGGCATATTGAACCTATGTAAACAACAAGAGGCCCAGGGGCCACATCGCTCACCTGAGCAACAATTGCCTTAATTCTGATCAAATTAGCATTACAGTATCAAAATATCTTGACAACTGAGTACAGTAGATCTTGCTAAAAAAAATTGAAAATCTGCCAATTTTTATCAACCTCTTATTTTTTGGTAAATACCAAGCCCCTTTTGTTGTTGTACCTGTAAGAAGATTTGTCTCTATTCCTATATACCCCCCCCCCCTCCCCCCATTTCATGGCCCCATTTTTCTCTAGGGAATCATGGTTTCATCAGACTTAAATCTGCATAACCTTTGCTTTCACACTAAGTACTGAGTTTTGAACCGAACACTTTCCCAGAATAGTTTTAAAGATTTTCTCTTCATATTCCTATGTAAAAATTCAAACCGCCATCACGGTCCCGCCCTACCACTAGGGACTGTGATTTTGCAAACTTTGAATTTACACTACCCGAGGATGCCTCTACACAAGTTTAAACCCTTTCTGGCCAAAAATTCTTTAAAAAGAAGATTTTTAAAGATTTTCTCTATATATTCCTAAGTAAAAATTCATCCCCCATTGTGGCCTCACCCTACCCCTGGACTATTATTTAAACAAACTTGAATCTATACGATCTGGGGATGCTTCCACTCAAATTTGGGCTTTCCTGGCCTAATAATTTTGAGAAGAAGACTTTTAAAGATTTTCTCTATCTATAAAAATTCATCCCCCATTGTGACCCCGCCCTACCCCCAGGGACCATGATTTGAACACACTTGAATCTACACTTCCTAAGGATGGTTACATGCCAATTTGAGATTTCTTGGTCAAATATTTTTGAGAAGAAGATTTTTAAAAGATTTTCTCAATATATTCCTATGTAAAACTTGATCTCCCAATTGTGGCCCCACCCTACCCCCGGGGATCATGATTTGAACAAACTTGAATCTACACTACCTGAGGATGCTTTCATTTCAATTTGAACTTTTCTGGCCTAATAGTTTTTGAGAAGATTTTTAAAGATTTTCTCTATATATTCTTATGTAAAACATGATCCCCCTATTGTGGCCCCACCCTACCCCCGGGAACCATGATTTGAACAAACTTGAATCTACACTATCTGAGGATGCTTCCACTCAAATTTGAGCTTTCCTGGCCTAATAGTTTTTGAGAAGACTTTGGCTCAGGTGAGCTAAAAAAGGTTAAGTTTACAATGCAATAAGTTGTTAAAGTTGGTTTCTGGAAGAAGAGACTTTGAAAATTTTCTTAATAAATATTGAATTTTTTTTTATTTTAATCTTTAGTTTTAAGATCTGTGTACAAACATAGAATTGTGAGCAAATCTCTGTATCTTGCTTATAATTCGAAGCTTAACACTCAAATATGGTTAGTAAATAGAAATTGTAAACAATTATATAAAACATAAGAAACATGCACTATAACAAATAAAGAACACAATTTATTTTTTCGAAATGAATCATATATATACATGTACATGTATATACCTACATATTTCCGACAGCGATATCAAACTCTATTTAAACTGAATAAACTCGAGAAAATGCCGAGCATCTCAACAAAACCTATTGCATTAATATACCATTACGCAAAATATAATGCCGAATTACCGATAGAATGAATTGTATTTCAGTACTTTTTTGATACATCAGATTTTGCTTAATTTGCGCAGGTAAACAGTTAACTGTTTGATTTTTTTGATTTGATACGTAAAAATCACGAAATACAGACGATAGTTCCCAGGTAACAAAGCATAAATAATGAAAACGAAACGAAAATCAGAACAAGCTAACACCAACGTCATGTGTGAAAACTGTCAACGCATTGAAATATTTAGCCTCAATTTTCTTCACAAAATCGGCACAAATACATTTTGCATGTTTCAAAACTCTCCCTTCATTCGCGAACTGTTGCACAACAAGCAAATTCATCATAGTCAGATCGACCCTTTTTCGTATAATGTCATGGCTGCTTTAAACAAAGAACCTCGTTTTAGATGTATGGAATACGAGTCTTGGTAAAATGGGTACGCAAACCTGGGCCGTGGCAAAATAAAAGCCGGGGCAGATCGGCAATCGTCAATTCCAAATACGCATTATTTTGCAGCAATATTTACAGCAAATACAAATATACTGGTCCATCAAATATCCTGAAATTTTAATGAGATTGGCAGATTAATAACTGCCAATCTTTTGTTTTGCCCAGGCCAAGTCTTGTCTACCCATTTTACCGAATGCCGAATCCGAAGCTATTAAACTGATTGAAACACACCTTTCCTTTATTATTATTTTCGTAATAACTCAGATTTGAAACATAATTAGACCTTAATTTTTGCAATTTATATTTTCCTTCCCATAAGGATAATTTATGCTAAACAACGTTGAATTGGAATCAGTAGTTTTTGAGAAGAAGATTTTTTAAAATGCACCCCCCTTTTTTTTTACAGTTTCAAGGTTTTCTCCGCTTTGAATACAGATCTGACTTTTATTTCTGCAATTTATATTCGCCCTCCCATAAGGATGCTTTGTGCCAAATTTGGTTGAAATTGGATAAGCGGTTTTAGAGAAGAAGTTCAAAATGTAAAAAGTTTACAGACGGACAGACAGACGGACAGACGGACGGACAGACGGACGGACGGACGGACGGACGGACGACGGACAAAAAGTGATCAGAATAGCTCACTTGAGCTTTCAGCTCAGGTGAGCTAAAAACAGGACACGAGCCTTGTTTTTATGACGAAGAATTGTAAGCCCTGTATCTTCCTTAAAACTCAACGACTAGCACCCAAATTTCATTTGATCATTAGAAATGCATCCCTTAAGCATTGCAATTAATAAAAACAGAAAAATAAAATTTGACCAAAATCGTGACCATGCCCCTTTGATAATGATATTATTTATTTCCTTATAATGATAGAAAATTTTCGTTTACACCGAAACAGTTTTAAAATAGCGCCAAAACCACCGCCTATTTTACAGCTTATCAGTTTCCCCTAAACACATGTTCCTCCTAAACCATGGCTCAGATAATGGCCCCTTTAGCCAAATGAATTCAGCCACACTTGTCTTTGATGTTCTTATTAGCTCCTAAGAAGTTATCATTGACAAACAAACATTTTGCATTGTCAGTTAGTAGAATACTTATAAAAGATAAATTTAGTTAAGACATAAAGACAAAAAACCTCCATCTGGATGTACATGTATTTATATAAATATATTTGAGAGTGTTTTAATACTATTAATTAATTTATAAAATCTATAATCTATTACTTTTCAACATCAATGTACAATGTACAATATATAGAATAAGGAAAATGAAAACTGTCATACAATCATTAAATCGTGTCTGATCTTTAAAAAATTGCAGGTGCACATCTTCAGATGGTGATCAACATATGTAAAAATGTTCAGACTGTTCCATGCAGTAGTAAAAAATATATAGGGGGGACAAAGTTGCGTCTACAGACAGACAAACAGACACAGTTGGACAGGGTGAAATCAATATACCACCTAAACTTCGTTTGCGGGGGTATAATTATGTCAGCATACATAACAAAAACTATGTAAACATGCAAGATAATTATGTTGACATGCAAGTTACAAATCTTTTAGGGAATCTGATTTTTATACGGGTAAAATCACCTACTAACGCCCGTATCTGACATCATAGATGCAAGTTGCAACAAAATTATGACAACATGCCGCTAATTTACGTCAACGTGCGTGATCATTATGTAACATTCAACTTTTGTTTGTTGACATGCGGCTTATTGATGTGAACATGCAAGTAAATAATGTTAACATGAAAGGTATTTATGTTAACATGCGAGATATTTATGTCAACATGTGCGAAAATTAAGCTGATTTGCGACTTATGTATATCCACATGTAGGCTAATTATGTTAAAATGCAAGATTTATAACTTGCATGTCAATATAAATATCTGGCATGTGGACATAATTTATCTTGCATGTAGATGGCAAAAATATGCCACCTTACAAAGGTTTACATAAAAGTCAGCTAAACTGTTTACAAAGTTTTCGACAATATTAAACGTTTAATCTTTTTACATATTAAAAAAAAAAAAAATAAATAAAAACTAGAGCAAAGCTCGTTGCAAAGCAACGAGTGGGTTTTCCTTATTGTCGAAAGTAACGCTAGAAGTACCTCTCAGAAGCAGAGTTCTTAATCTAGTAACACAAGTAACTTAAGTACAAAAAGATAAAAAAAATCGAATGATTCTTGGTACGACTTAACAAAATCCGAATGGTATTAAGTATGAATTAACAAAAAACATTAACCTTTTCAAGAACGACTTAACAAAAAAATCCGAATGTGTTTAACTACGAGTTAACAAATTCAAATAAACTACATTTAAGGTACAACTTTACCTTGAACTTATATCTATTTTCTTAATCCAGAATTCAAAATTTAAATTTCCGTAAAAATCAATTTTTTAATGCTTATATCCCGCATTCAATTGTCCGAATTAAAAAATGGATTTCAGTTTTAAATTGAGGTTGATCAGCTCTTTTAGCATTTATAATTAATGACAAAATATTGCTCTGGGAAAACTTATGCTTTTGAGCCTTCCTGGCCCCTAACTTAAGGGACCAGCCATATTTTTTATATCAAATAAAAGGTTTCGTAAATATAAACACATTTTGTTCAACAAGTGTTCAAGAATTGTTGACCGTTCAAGTTATATCTGAGACACTGTGTTTTAGGGACCGAACCCTTAAACTCCTTAACAGGGCCACCAACAAAAAAATTTGTTTAAAACATAATTCTGAGCAACTTTTCCTCTACATTGCTTTTTCAAAGGGTTGACCTTTCGTACTGTGTGCTTGTTGCATCATCAATTGTCAGAAACTTATTGATGTATAGTTTTTCCTCTTATTATACCTCTGTGAATATTTTCTATGTAAAATTACTATGAACCAGACAACATTGAAATGGTGAACATTTGAAAGGGCACCGCTGATTTTATTTCAGAGAATTTTGCTTTGACCTTGACCTATAACTTGAAATTTTTCCAGCTGGCATAGAACTTCTAATTCAATTTCATTCCCCCTAATTACATACAGGCATTTTTGTGCAATCTTACCAAGATTAAGCATATCTTGGAAATAATCTTCAGTCTAAAGCTAATTTTAAAAAGACCTGCTATGACCTTCACATTGACTTGGTTCAAGGTCATTTCACGCCATTAACCAATAAGCTCTGTTTAGGTAAAATATTAGCAAAAAAGGGGCTTAAAGGAGAGTATATACATGTATATGCTCTTAAAATATATGGATTTCTGCGTGATCTGATATGATCTTGACACTTGATCTACAAATATTATTCGAGGTCACTGCTTATCTTTTGATCAAAGGCATCATTTGGGTGAAGTATGAGCCTGATTGGAGCAAAATTGGAGATAAGATATACTCCGAACGAGGATTTTTTTTTATATAATTCTGCTATGACCTTCACAGTTTACCTTGAAAATAGGTTCAAGGTCACTACACACCCTTTACTCAAAAGCTCTGCTTATGTGAAGTCTTAGCCAAATAGGGGTTAGTGGAAAGTTAATATGCTCTGAAAAAAGGATTTTTGCATGATCCGATATGATCTTCACCCCTTACCTAGAAATTTCATTCAAGGTCACTGCACATCGTTTAACCATAGAGACACTCTGTGAGTATTAGCCAGATTGGACCAAGAGGAGAGAAGATATGCCCCAGACAAGGATTTTATATATATAATTCTGCTATGACCTTAACCTTATACCTAAGAACATGGTTCAAGGTACCTGCACATCCTTTACCCTAAGGAACCCTGTGGATGAGGTATAAGCCAGATTGGGCCAAGGGAAGAGAAGCTATGCTCCGGTCAAGCAATCTCTGATTGACAGACGGACAAACTGATAACTAGAAGGCGCCCACATAAACATGCTTTGTTATCTAATTTGAAATAGTATCCATGCTATATGCCCATGGTGAATAGTCATCAAAACCATTCATCAGCAGAATTCGATTTCCCTCCTTTTTAAACTAATACGACCTCTGACCTAATCAGATCGCTGCAATAAATACACAGTTTGATAACTCTAATTTGTTTATCATCAAGAAATTCTGTATCGCTGACAAATAAAGTTTTCTTTGGTATAATAAAATACAAATTAACTGACTATTCGGACAATAGCAAGTTTATTGTCCCACTCCATAGCAACTATTTCCCTTGGCTTTGCCTCATGAAATACCGGTAGTTGCTGTCTTGGGGGACAATAAACTTGCTATTGTCCTCATACCCAGTAAATAGGTATATAATATCCCATCCACCTACATTTCATGTTATATAACCTGTGTTTGTAACCTTCAATTTCACTATGTAAAGTCAACACAACAGTCATAGCCGCAAGTTTCACAATTTATATATTTACTGCTTCTCATGTACTTAACATTAGGGGCCTTAATATTGCTTACTAATTCCAACAAGAGGGACCTTAATATTGCTTACCAATTCCAACAAGAGACATCCCTCTAACCAATGATAATCATTAAAATTCATTTCATGAATCTACGCAACACTGATAAACCTTCAAGTACAGTCACTCTCAATTTTACAAAAATATTGACGGTACTTTATCCGAAACTGTTCCTTGTAACTTTAACTTAGTACACTAACATTTTATGAAAAGACGGTTTGTCTTAGAATAAGAAAGCTAATGCAATTCTGAGAAAAAGAATACTGCCAATATTGCCAATATTGCCAATTCCAATGAGGTTTAATAAAAATATGGCCATTTAAGTGAACCCACCATTTCCAATTTCCTTTAGTAAACACAGATTTATAGGGTTCTCCATAGTAAACCAACTTTACCTGACCTTTTAGAGGTCAATTGTTGTTCAAACACCTTTAAAAAGAAACCTTATTCAATACAACATACATCTACATGATATAATAATGATAAAAAGCTTCACATCACTTAGAAATGCCCTTACATGTATACCCCCCCCCCCCCCCCCCCATCTTTTGATTTTCACAAAAAGTAATGGTTTGAAATGTTTTACCTAATTTTATGAAACTTGTAGCAATTTCCTTGAGTAATTTCTCACACATATTTGAAAACAATCATCAATGATTCTAAAATTTGATCTTTATTTGTTAATTGTATGATTTGTATCATTTTAATTAACAAATAGACAGCTGTCCTGCTTGTGATTTCTTGTTTTCATGAAAAAAGTAAGCTAACAATCATATTTAGTGAATATCTAATCTATACTGTTTTCTAGTCTCCTTCTTACCTTGCTAAAACACTAATTTACAACCTACAAGTTAAACATTTGCCTTTAATTAAAATTAAACACACCCAGGTAGCTGGAGACAGATCGAGTTGATTTCCATGAAAAATGTTCAAATTTGACATGTTTTTCTACTTCTTTTATGCTAATATACCTTAGAAAGGTAGAAGTAGGTTGTTTCTGTTCATTTCAAAAGTAATTATCATAGCAGATGTTATTTCAAAGTCAAATGTACATTTACATATCCTACACGTAATCTTAATGCAGACAATTGGAGGGGGGGGGGGGGGATTTTTCAATTATGTAAACACATCTTAATTTCTTTATGAAATAAAAAATAAAGGAAACATAATTGCATACCTTTATTGAAAAACAAATTTTCACAACAATTATGAATTTTTTTAAACAGCCTTAATTTTGTTTTTCATAATTTCTTATCAAACACAAACCTCAACATGGCATGATGCTTTCTTAAAGTTCCATTATTGTTCTTGCATTATCCGATTTAATTTGAATTACCAGTGAATAGTCTGTAGACCACAAGGAATATGCATGTGGATAGAGGTGACAGGTTAACCTCAAGAGCTGACCCACTATAATCAATAGGTACCGGTAAAAGCCATGTGGTGCCATGTGGTAACAAGAGTCCGTTTTGAGCTGAAATCAAAAAGAATTGACCATGCAGTGTAATAAGTATGACATATCCCAATACATGACATAACATTTAGGCAAGACAAGATCAAAAACTTGCATATCAAGTCATAATATAATATTAAAAAATGTTCTTAGGTATAGACGCTTATCAAATTGAGAGAGAGATTGAGAGAGAGAGAAAGAGAGAGAGAGTTTATTACTTGTAGTGCAACAGTCAATAGTTCAATTCGTAAATTACAAAGGAATATTACCCATCCGAACAGCGTCACAGTACATGCATTAGCTTCTGGTATACTATGTTTTATCAACTCTACTGGTTTGGTTTTTTTTGCAAATAAATTTAGCAAGGGTTTTGTTTCATTTCGCAGTACAGTTAAGGCGGTCAATAAAAATATGGGCAAATTTTTGTGATGAAAACACGTATACTTTAGTTAAACTCGCATTTCCTTTTTAAAATCAATAACAGTCACTCAAATGCAATATATTTCTAAAATATATATATAACAGTACAATATTTTATGTTCATAGTGGTCACGTGATATGGCAGTCGCATGGTACAAGCAGATGTATTTGTGGTTTTGAGGTCATTTAAAAAATTCAATATTGCAAGGGCAGAATCATGTCAAAATTCACAACTGAATTATGAAATAACTTGATGTTATATCGCAGATTTTGAAAAACGGTGCGAACTTTTTAAGATAAGAATATTTGTTAGTAGAAACCGTAATTTATAATGCATATGTTGAATAATTTTGAAGGTCACAGGGTTAATTTCATTAAAAAAATAATTAATTTGTAAGATTTTACAAGGATCGTAGGAGTTTTTAAGTTACATTGCATATTTCAAATTCACATGTAAAAGTTTGTCGGGATCAGGTAAGTGTATGCCCTTGCAATTAAGTGATTTATTTAGGTACTCAGATTTTAGATATACGATATTTTATACAAAACCGAGGTGGCTTCTTTATAATATGCATACTTTTAACAAAATGAAAATAAGACTATATAGGTAGCATTCTACTAATAATAATTTTAAACAAAATATTCATTTATAGTTTTCCGTTAATGTATGACATTTATTTTTCTTCGCTATAAAACTGCACGATAGCCTTCAATGATTTAACTTAATGCGTCATTTTGAAGCATATGACGTCATATTTTGTAGTACAGCGAGAACGACATCTCGCTTATTTTTCAGTGTGTACGATATAACGGACATCAAAATTGTAAGTAATAGGATTTGTTGTTTTTAATAAAAATATTAGTATAAGTTAATTTTACTAATAAATAGATTAATAAGTACTTTCGAGGTTTGTAATATACTGTGATGTCATAATGCACATTTCCCGTACTTTTTGTCTGAACGGAGTTTATTGACAGCCTTAACTGTGCTGCGTTCTTATGAATTACATGTTTTTAAAACAATACTATGTGTAATTAGCATAAAACATGTATGAGTAAACTGAATAAAGAATTTTTAATAGATTATTTTTCACAGAATGTGGTACATTACATGTATGTCAATCTTTATAAAACTAGTGTATATTTCGTGCGCCATAATTTGCAAGTTTTTTGTAAATATCATTTACTTGCATGGTAGCTATATATGGTCTAACCCAAATTTTCTTCATAAAGCTACAGCTGTATGTACCACATATATGTTTTGTCACAAGTATGTACATTTAAAAAAAATACCCAAATTCCAACAGTTGAAAGTAACTCGATGAATTTTTCATTCTCTGATAAGTTCAATGTGTTTTGTCCGTGCATATATTATTAGTCTGCTGCAACAGCAGCCAACCAGTGGTAAGTTAAATCCACTAATAAGAAAGTTTGTGGTTTAGGAGCGGGTAAATTGTGTATGCATAATGTAGCTGACACTGACTTGAATGCGACGCTGTCAAGAAAACCACACCAAATAATATCAAGAAACATAAATATTCACTTAAATGTATTGTGTTGTAAAGTTAAGGTTTTAAACACTAAGTCTTATTGCATCTTGCAAAACATGTGATGACTCTTAATCATCTGTTATACATGTATATCTGATATATATGTACACGATGGGAGAAATAATGACGGAACAGACTGGGATTCGAACTCTGAATCTCTAGTCAAGTTCTCTATTAACTGAGCTACTTGTATCTGGCACCGGTATTCAAACCAGTCTGACCATCACATTCCTCCCCCCTTATATGATCTTCACCCTCGAAGATCGATCACCCCTGGCTCTTCCCCTGGTAGGAGTTAACATGTAATTTCCAGGGGTTGGTCACAGCACCAATATTGTAACGGGATGGGAGAAATAATGAAGGACAAAACCGGGATTTGAACCTGGGCCCCCTGAATCTCAAGTCAGGTGCTCTAGCTACCAACTGAGCTATCTGGCACTGGTATTCAAACCAGTCTGACCGTCACATATATTAAGAATTATTTTAAACAATGGTGTTCAATAAAATATAACACTTGCAACCTTCAGTTTTTGTCGTTAATTAATCAATATTGGCATGCAATCAGTTCTTTCCGAGTACCATTTCTCACCAGTGCATTGTTACGTCATTTTATCAACACATAAAATTATATATGAAAATATGATGTAACAATGCACCAGCAAGAAATGGTCCGAGGCGAGAACTGCTCGCACGCCAGTACTGCCAGTATAGTCAAATTAAAAAAAGAGAATATAAAAATTACATTTAAAACATTAACAAGGACAATTTAAGTACACATCATAATTGCTAAACAAGAAAAATTATGTGAACGAACAGGTACAGTGGTATGCATAGTTCTAACTTGTAACCTACATGTACAAGTACATGTACCGGGTACCCGTTGGTCTGCTAAACCTCTCTAATGATACAATGATCAGCATCATAAAAATATTAAGTCATGTTTTAACTCTGAAGTATACCGGTACTATTTATTTACTTGATGTTTAGTCTACAGGGTATTTACGTCTACATTTTGAGTCTTCCGCACAAGAATATATCATATGTTTCTAATTAGATCCTGCTTTGAATTTTGAGTTGAAAATTCACAATCTGTTTTTTTTTAAATAGATAAATTCGGTCATCCTTTCCAGTCTCCCATGAACCTCGAGCGAGAAATATTTGTACATAACTTCATACGTGATGCACATAACATAAGAAAATCTATGTACTAAATATATTTGTATACTGTATATGTATGACTTTAGCCACATGTGGATTTTGTCAATAAATTGAATTGTAATTCAAACAAAATTCTGGTAAAAAGAAACGAAAAGAAAAAACAAGTAAAAGGTAAAACATTTGGGATTAAACTCTGTTAAAAGGATTTATATTGTCTGGACTAATAAAATAACATACATCGGTGACAGTGTACACGTACTTACATGTACATCTATAGACTAAATGTTAACTAGTTTACATGCTGACATTTTAACCAATAAAGACAAGAAAGTTCAAACTTTAAAATGAGTAAAAAGACTTACCTTCTTCAGTAACATCCACATAAATCTTTTAAATGTCCATCTTTTCTCTTTTATTACTCGTAACTCTTATCAGCTTAATATCAACAGCTGATCAATGTAAACGTAAACACTGTGACTGTCAAAATTTCTTCGTAAACGATTTAAACAAGTCTGAAAAATATATCCCTCCTTAATATACAAATACGAAGTAGTGTTCCGGGTACATGTTCATGTGATTCACTGTGGATTGAAAGTGTACATGAACGTACAACATGTACGACGAAAAAATACACAACTTCTCTTCTGCGTTTCGGCATCCATGGCTCTGTTTTTCCCATAATGCCGTTCGTCGCTGTTTATATTTGGGGTTACAGACAAGGTGGGCCACAGATATTTGCTCTGCGCGAACACTTAGCACGTTTAAATAAGTAGTTGTGTATGTTCATTGCATTTATAAATGCTTTAGATAAACAGAATAAAACCGTGAAATTTAATCAGAACAATAACAAATCGTTCGCTTGTGTGTCTATGTAGACAATTAACTCGTTCATGTACGATTCTCGCATATTTGTTTTATGAAATTACAAATAAATATAGCACAGAGCTTGTTTAATTTCATACCAAATGACAAAATTTAACTTATTAAAAGTAATCTAGTTATTTTTTTTTCATAAAATGATTAAATTTTTAGCTATAAGAAAAAGACGTTTTTGAGGTGCTGATATTTTGCATAAAATATCAAAAAACATTGTCAATGATATTAAATAGGCACTTATGAACTCATTCCCGTATATAAGTTAATATGGTCAGAATATCGTTTCATATGACCTTTAATTGCATTATTTGATGGGTAAGAATACTGAAATATGTTCATTAATTCATCGCTCCCTTGCGATCTCATACAAAATACACACGCTTTAGATTTAGATGCAATAGATTAAAGCTCACCACACGGGATACAAAAAACTATGATGGAAAACTTCTGTCCCCTTTGTAAAAGTTAGTTTTCTATCAAATATGTCGACATGCAAGATAAATATGTTGGCATGCAAGATAGTTATATCAATATGCAAAACAACTATTTTAACAAGCAAGAAAATTGCATTCTGATAAGAAGTTAAAAAATACAAAAACTACAAAAATGTTTAACCGCCTCTCATTGTTGCGTTAGAACGCGATATATTCTCATAAATATATTGTTATATATGAATTTTTTTAAGGTTTAGCCATTTATTTATGACAACAAAATTTATTTAGTGACACCATTTCGACATGTTTTTGACGTCTTAAGCACTTTAATATGTTAAAGCCGAATTCCGCAATGTCGCGCTAAAATAATGTGTATAAACTATGACGCCAAAATTAAATGTCGCATAATGTATTGCAACATAATTGTGTTTGGCGAATTCACCATGGCGACTTATCTAAGTTAGAGAGGAATTTTCACTGAAATTTGAACGACTAGAATAATTACATGTAGTTTACCGATAGAATGCCATGATATGGTGAAGGGATGGTAAACTCCCTAGATGCTTCAGAGTTTAAGCTCTGGTTAAGACCATATACATGTATACAGACTGAATTTAACTTATTTCATTTTAAGAAAAACATTTCTTATATCAGGTACTATTCATTTAACAATTCAAAAACTGCATTCTTTGGGTTTTGTTACATGTATATCCTTTTTCGTTACCATCAAATAATCTCAGCTATTAAGGTTCCCAACTTAAAGGTTTAGTCTTTCCTTTTGTTTTACTTTTAAATTGAACTTTAAGAAGTATGTAGAGCATTCGGAAATGCATATTTTTCTCAGTAATTTAATATTTAATCTTTCAAAAGCACTTCGAATTATGTAGAATCATAATTAATTGGGTATATATAAAACTCTGTAACTATACATTTATACAAGAATTATTTGAAACCTAATTAAAATCTACAAAACGTTTCTTCGTTTTGTATTACAAATTTAGTTTAACTAAAATCATGTATTGAATAAAGTATTTACTAAAATAATTTAAAAAAACCTGTTTAAATCTTTGTTGTATCATATTTGTTTTATCTTTGCATTCGTTTATTTACACTTTAAAGCTGTTGTTTTTTTTATTCCTAAAGAATGTGCCACGCCTCTGTTTCTCACGCTTATAGAGCTTTGCAGTTAGCTATTACGTTTACTGCACTATATTATTGTGTTTATAATTGACATTAATTCGACATACTTAAGTTGACATTCCTTGTGAACAGACAAGGAGTCATCAAAACATGGACGCGAAAGCTTCACAAATTATACAATTTCAACATAATAAATTTTCAATATAAAAGATAGCGAGAAAATATCCACGCATTTATCTAAATGCGACAAAATTATAACGCAAAATAATAGTTTGACTTAATCAAAGTCAACAAAGCTTGAAATGAGCGGTTAAATCATCCAAAATATTTCGATTTGTATGTTTTTTCTTTGTACAAGTCGACATAATTTTGACAATATATACATTTTATAGGAAGATGACACTAATCTTAATTTGCCGTTTAGAGCTTAAACACAACATCAAGAGGCGGTTATACGTTTCTGTAAAAAAACACCAAATATCGCTAACGTGACTGCCAACATGTAAGATGCTACCTGTTTTTGTCCACATGCAACTTTGCTACGTCAACACAAACTTATTTATGTTAACATGCAACTTAGATATGTTGACATGCAACTTGTTTATATTAACATAACTTACTTGCATGTTGACAAAAATAACGTACTTGTTCATATTAAAGGGACTTGGACACGATTTGACTTAAAATTTTCAAATTTCATTTTTCCATTTTCAATGTTTAATATGAAAATTATAGAAGTTTATAATGCTATGTCAAAATTTGAAAGTCAAATATCAAGTTATACGCAAGATACAGAGTTCATAAATCTTTGTTTTGTAAACAAAGCTCGAATATTGTAATTTATACATGTGTTGTATTGGTGTAAGTTTCGATCAAATGTATCTTTCTTTTGTTGATAATAGTATTATGAATATATTGAATTAGTTTAAATTGTTTTTACATGTCATGTTGTCCAAGACATGGTAATTCTCTACATTACATTTTTGTAAACAACTACACTGTATAGGACTCGAGCTTTGTTTACATAACAATCAATTCTTACCTCTGTATCTTGCTTGTAACTCGACTTTAACATTCAATATTTTGGTCAATCATTTAAAATGCACACCAGTTAACCATTTTATACATAAAAAATAAAAATAAAATTTTTGATCTCAAATCGTGTCCAACTCCCTTTAACATAAACCACTTACATGTCAATATAAAAAAGTAGCAATAAGCATGTTGGGAGTCACATGTGGGCGATAGCTCAGATCTTCTCTGATTCTTATTTGAATAAAATTTTCGTGCATGTCAACATAGTTATGTTGCATGTTGATATAATTATCTTGCATGTCAACATATTTTTCTTGCATGTTAACATTCTTGTTAGAAAAATAACTTGCACGAAGGAGACAGAGGGATGTCATCATACAAAATGATGAACAATGTTGATAAATTATTCTCAATCTGAACGTTAAAATCTCCGAGACTAATTTTGCTGCATTTTAAATCTTTCCTTGCAGATCTTCTGTTTATTATTTTTAAGTATTCAATCAAAGATTTCACTTCTGCAAGATAATATTCTAATGTATTGACTCTTGTGAAATGGATAATTCTGGGTTATCATACCCGTTTATGTACATGTAAGTTTGTAAGCTTGAGTTGGTTGTCTGCTTTTCTGTTTTCAGAGTGAATAATTGCAAGTTCTGTTAATCCATCACTATGATTGGCAGTCCTTGAAAAAAAAATGAGTTATCAAAATCTTTGTAGAGCAAATATACAAAATGGCATAAAACGATAATATACAATTTTTAATTATAGATTTCCTTGATTATTTTCTTATTATCTATTTTATATCATTTTAATGATGTTTCTGGATACTGTAAAATACAATGTCCTTACATAGTGTTTTGGAAATCGTTTTGCAATATCTAAATAATTCTAGAATTCATTATTGACTTGCAGTCAAGCAGTTACAAAGACTTAAAGTATATCACTTAAAATATTTAGTTAAATGATTAAAACATATTTTTAAAAACTCATAAATACCTGCTTTGAATCTTCTTCTGGTTTCAAAACGTTTCTACAAAATAAGAAAAAAACCCATACTGTTAGAAAACAAGCGACATGCCTGGATTTGTTTTATATAATTATGTTGGTCTTTTTACCATTATTCAAGACCTCTGATTAGCATTCTTTATGTTATTTGTTCATTGACAATTTTTTTCTTATTTTCCTTGGGACAATCTGTTTTGTCCCATACCTCTCAGTGTGTAGATAGGGCTTATTTCTACTCCATCATCGGAAACCATAAGAAATACAAACTTGGTGCTTTATACGAATGTTTTTAGTTTTCTCAGAGGATCCTTCAATACATGTAAAAAATCATACCGAGTTAATCAAATTTAAAGCTCCCTTCTAGTAGTATTGCCCTGAAAGTTTCTCAGTTACAAATGTACGAAAAAACACAACTTGGAAGCATTCATCATAGAAGCATCGGACCACTTCATAGGGAAACGTCTATCATCGCCAATCAAAATGACAAAATCAAAGGGCAAAATTAATTAAAAACCTGAACATTATTGAGTTTTGATACATTTCTTTACAAAAGTGGAAAATAATATAGTTGTAGAATGTCTAAAAATAGAGTCCTTAAGCCCCTACCTTGACATGTTATAGAGTAATTATCCCAGCTCATTGTAAGGAATGCTTTTTATCGCTATACTATAAAACCATAAAAGATGGAGACTTGTTACTTTTGCTTTTTTAAGTTTCCCATACGCTGCCTTTACCCTTGATATTTGAACCATACTTCAAAGACTGCGTACCACTTCCTTGGTCGATCAAAATGGCATTAATGTCCTGGGCTGCATTTTACAATGGAACTTATGACTCAAGACCAAATTAATGAAAGCATATTTATAAAAAACTAAGAAATGTATGAAATATAATCACTGAAATCAAAATAAGAGTAAATAAATGGTTCTACATTAAGTTTGTAAGTCAATGAGCATTCCATGAGACTGAAAATATTTACAACTAATTTGTAAAACGCAGTACCGGTCATTACATTAAATTATAAAATAATATGGGTTATTACCACTTACAGACTACGGAGTAACATAGTAACCATTTTGCAAATATAACCGATAGACTACGGAGTAACATAGTAACCATTTTGCAAATATAACCGATAGACTACGGAGTAACATAGTAACCATTTTGGAAATACAACCGATAGATACGGTCATCATTTCATTTAGTGAATAATTTATTAATATTTTGTGACTTCAATTAATGTTATTCATACCTGCAAAATACTGCAGAAATAAACGACCACAGAAAAAAACATGTAAAATCTTCCTTCACAATTATGACAATTCTTTCAAAAATATTATTTTCAAAAACTGATTGCAATTGCTGTACTCTTTTTTTCTTTTTTTTTTCTTTCTAAATGTATAGCTCATGTATAGAAGTGTGTGCAATCTGATTGCCTCCATCCCAAAGCAACAAACAGTATCTCTCTAAGTTTATACATGTGGTAATATTAGAGTGACTACCAAAAATAATACGGACCAGAAACTTCTATGACTCCATAAAAGCTTTAACTAACAATTAAACCCAATGCAAACTTACCAGGTAGTATTTCCTCATTAGAAATCGTAATTTCTCTTGTTTTGATTGCTTAAACTAACTAAGCTTTGAATTTTTAATGTTTAACACTAATCAAATTTATCAAATCAAAGATGTTTCTTACTATCTTTTAACTTGGACAACAGTCAGCAATTAAATGCATATCGTGTTTATCTAAAACATATATCTAATACTCTGCAATAATTCTTTAATTAATAGCTACATCTTCAGATATTCCATTAATAATTTGAAAATCACTGCAAATATATCTTAACTTACCTTTTATGACCTCGAAGGAAATGCAATGTGCCCTGAATAATATGAAAATTCTTTATGACAGTTTTCTTCCATGCTAATTTCACAAATAATTGTTAAAAATTAAAACATATCCATATCCCATGTTCCTCCAAGTTTAACAGTGATTCTTACAACATAACTGTTTACAACATGCATAAAAATACTGATGTGAAATTAATCTGAACACTGAACTCAGCAACTATACTTATTTAATGGTGATTCAAAAATGTATCATACCATTTCCAATGATTTGTCTACATGGTTCAGTAAGGGATTGCTCTGAAAAATAAATTGCAATATCTAAACAAGTTCATGACCATGTGATATTATAGGGTTGTTAATATTTGTGACAATCTATCTTTGATTGTTTATCTAATATAAATCAAATTTCATTTATGAATCTAGGTATAACTTTTATTCATTTATCTGTAGTATCATGTTTCATTTAATAATCTAGTTTCTAGTTTGATTATTTTATAACACCACTTCTTGACTTTGTATTTTGGAGAGGGTTTATATAGGCTTTGCCTGTTGCCTAATCCATTTGATTACTCAATAAAATATGTTTAAATTAATCTAGTTTCAAGCTTCAAAGACAAGCTAGAATCGAGAGGATACTGTGTATCGGGGTAATTTTGGCCCCCATGTAATTATCGCCCTTCTATGCTTTCAAACAGTTTTCCACCATCTTGAATTTGCCCAAACATGGTTATGTTTGAAGAAAGATAATCTGAGACACTGGCATTCGCCCAGTCCTAAATTTGCCCTCTGGCAACAAGGGCGAAATGAGTGAAAATAAAACATAGGCAAATATTTCCCTGTTTACAGTGATAATGCACATTACAAAGTATAAGCCGTGAAATCAATGATCTGTCAATTGCATTGTACATGATCTTAATTAATATATCATACCAGTTTCTCTATCCGCTGTGTAATTCAAAGGATACTCTTCATTTTTCTGATTGATATCTATCAAAAATTATCATATAAATACAGTTCAGCAAATAATTTCATAGTTCTGGAGCACTTATTGTTACTTAATGAACAAATTTTCATAATGTTACAGGTACATGTATGGTAAAAATGGGATTTAAATACCGGTAAATAGATCGATTACGTTTATTTTAAAAATTCAGGTTTTTTTGAAAAACCATAAATTACCATTAAAAAATTCACATAACAGTTATATACATTTTTTGGTTACCGTTTTGGTGTTATCATACAAATAACTATATATAAACCTATTTCAAACTTTGAGCCCCTTGGTTTCCATAAAAAAGTGCACACAATCTGTCAAGCTTCAAATACAAGCTAGAATCGAGAGGATACTGTGTATTGGGGTAATTTTGGCCCCCATTTTATTTTCGCCCTTCTATCCTTTCAAACATTTTGCCCCATCTTGAATTTGCCCAAAACATGGTTATGTTTGAAGAAAGATAATCTGAGACATTGACATTCGCCCAGTCTTAAAGCAATATGAGCTGTATTTTTTAGAATTTGATTTTTTCTGCAAAAACCTGATATTTTTGTCATTTTATTAGAAAATAACATTTTTCATAAACAAAAAATTGATAATGCACATTACAAAAAACAAGCTGAGAAAAAAAATATCTGTCAATTGCAATTGTAAATGATCTTAATTAATATATCATACCAGTTTCTCTGTAACTCACAGGATACTCTTCATTTCTCTGATTGGTATCTATTAAAAATCATCATATACATACAGTTCAGTAAATAATTTCATAGTTCTGAAGCAGTGAATTGTTACTTAATGAACGCTTTGCAATGAGTTTTGCTCTAATTTAATTTTGTTTTTGTAGAATATTACAAGTACTAAGTAGATTTTAATTTGCTAGTATGTAATTAAGTAAAAACTTAATACAAAGCACATTAGTGATTTCTTATATGGGTTTTGTTGTAATTTCTAAAAAATAAATGGTTAATTCCACGCTTTTTTTTTACTGAATGCATCGATAAGTAATCATAGTTTACAACTAAGTTGTTCATTGAATTCTTATAATTCCCCACATTTTCATGAATAAAAGAAACGTTTTATTTCAGGTTATGGCTTATAAAAACTGATTTGTACATATGAAAAGGAAGAATTAATATTCTCAGTTACAATTGTAAAATGTTTTTGGTTTGATCATCTATCTGTCATATCAGCTGACAATATCATAGTATATGGAAACATTTCTATTTGGGTCCACATTAGCTACCTAGATAGGAACGGAGGGACTCTAAACTGAGGACTAACAAATAAAGATGTTAATCCCATTCTTATTTTTGTAAGAAATATCATGGGGCCCGTTTCATAACGAGGCCTAACTTTTGGGCTTAACTTTAGTCTAGTCCGAGGACTTACACTGAAACTTAGTGGGGCGTATTTTGCATTTCATAAAGCGATGTAACTAAAGGCGTACACTTCAGACTAAAGCTTTGGCATAAGTCCTTGACAACGCAGCACTGCACATGCATAAAATTGTTTCTATTACACTGTTATGTACAGGTTTATGTAGCATGTGAAAATATGATCAATTTTAGAGAAACTAGAATAATTTTTACTTATAAATATTTAAGATTTAATAAATTTTTGTTTCAAACAAAGGTTAAAATGTTTAAATAATATTCCCCTTCTTTCAAGAGTTTACTGGACAAAAAACACATAATATCAAAATAAAATTATACAAATAGATAAATCATTAAACGGAAACCAAAAAATGTTGAAGTGTATATGATTTTCTGGAATACCAGCGCAAGGAGTATTATTTAGTGTCAAAAACACATGAAAATGTATAAAGTTTAATTTAATATTTTTGGTTGAAGTACATTACCTGTGTAATGTGCTAAAAAGAATCATCAATATATCATTTCAAGTAATTAGGTAGTCCAAAATATATGTTTTTTATTACTTTTATCATATTGCAAATTTTGAATTTACAGGGTCGGTGTAAATTTACAAGATGTCATATTGATGTTTACATCCGATTTTCTGACCTTTGTCGCTCTTTGTCATTGCGCATTTCAATTGAAATGAATTCTAGGGGTTATAAAACAAAATTAATGCATTTTTTGGTTTTAATCATTTTGCAATGTTTTGTATTATAGCGCAATACAATGTATTTTATACATGTACATGTACTATAATTAAATTATAATAAGTTACACTTTCTGTATCCAGTATTCAGAAATAATAATTTGTATTTATCATATCAGTTTGAATTGCAGACTTGTCTAAACTCTAATGGGTTTTCATTATTGTAGTTAAAAACCATGTATCAATAACATATCTTCACTTAAAGTAGAATCACAAATTAAAGCTGCTTGGTCCGATTTTTTATCAAATTTTATGCACACTTTTAAACGATGGTTATGCTAAGTATATGTATAATAATAGACATTGCAGTTGTTTACCAGTCAATTAAGCCAAATTTCAATGAAGAAAAATACGTACACAATTTGCTAACAAAATAAACGAGATAAAAGGGTACCGAGTTATTTCGCCTCATGTTAAAATTCACCCCTGACGGCGAGACAGGTATGGTTGTATTACGACTTTGACATCGCTTTAAATAAAGGTCGAAATGATCAGGCAAATTACAAATAATCATGTGTACGTTTTGTTCGCTTATATACCTGAAGTTTGCTTTCTTTAGAATCGATGCATAGCATGCGGGCTGAATAACCCCAATTGTTCGGGGGACGAAACCAAACGGTTTCCTTTTCTAAACATTCCCGTGATGCATTTTGGTTTGTTGTTTCGTTTGCCCAAAGAGAAATAATTTTATTTTATTTGAATATTTCTAACTTTGAAAGGAGACTGATTCTGTTGGTGTAAATAGGAGAAAGTCCATAACTTTTGAAGATAAATGGTTTGTTTAGATAAAAAAAATTATACTGTAATAACGAAAAAATCGGACCAAGCAGCTTAAGTTTATGATTGTGTATTATAGTTTAAGTGAGTTTAATCAGCTTTAATTTTAAGTATTATTTGCATTCAATATTAATGCATCTACAAGTACATACATCGTAGGTTATAAAAATAAACCGTTCATATACCGGTATAAATTTCAAAAAAATATTAGCTATTTTCTCTGGAAGCAATTTTATTGAAAGATTTTTAAAAGGAAACGTTATTACTAAATGTGATGTAAACTTGTTCATGGTAAATAATGTAGACAGAAAAAATCGTTTAGAAAAAAACATTATGTAAGTTTATAAAATGCAACACATAAAATTAAAATCAATTCCGGACAAACTCCTGTGACAATCAAATTCCAGAATTAAAAGCATAAATCGTTCTTTCTCAGTATCTGAATTTGACAATACATGTAACGGCATTAGTAATAAAATACAATCGTCGTTTCATAATATCCTTACTTATGTTTACGTCCGAGCTTACGCCTACTTATGAGTGGACGTAGAATTTTGGCTTAACTTCAGTCGGACGTAAAGATGCGCTCTTTAATGATATGCAAATATTCGAACGTATTAGTCCCGTATTTACACTGGCGCAGCAATAAGTCTGGACGTACTACCCTTTATGAAACGAGCCTCTGACATTTAAAAAATGATGCGCGATCCTCATTTCTGTCAGCTACTGTTTACTGTACTCGGCAATGATCTCGCCACAAATTTTCAATAATTCTGAATTATCTTCCTTTGAAAGAGGATCTGGCCCATTTTAACAAACTTGAATCCCCATTACCAAAGAACGTTTTGTGCCAAAGTTTACAGACAGACAGCATACAGACAGAAAAACGGATGGAATATGAGCTTAAAAAGACTAAGCATTTAAGAACTAGACAACATTGAGATGGTAACCATCTCTAAGGACCCTGCTTAATTTTCAATCTGGCATAAACCTTTTAATTTAATCTGATTACCCATTACATACAAGCATTTTGGTTCAACCTTAGCAACATTAAGGAATTTGGAGATAATCTACAGTCTAAAACTGATTATAAAGAGATCTGCTATGACTTTCACATTGACTTAGGTTCAAATGATAAAGTCACTGGACACCATCAACCCAAAAGCTCTGTTAATGTGAAGTATGGGCCAAATCGGGCTTTGTGGAGAGTGTAAATAGTACTCTGAAAAAAAATTGCATAATCCAATATGACCTTGACCTTCAAACTTCATTCAAGGTCACTGCTCACCCTTTGACCATTGGCGCACTCTGTGAGTGAAGTTCGAGCCAGATTGGACTAAGGGAAGATAAGATATGCTCTGGACAAGGATTTTTCATATAACTCTGCTATGACCTTCACCTTCGATGAAATCATGTTTCAAAGTCACTGCACACCCTTTGCCAAAGGCACTCTGTGGGTGAAATATGAGCCAAATTAGGCCAAAGGGTGAGAGTACTTTGGACAAGAAATATCAGATGGACAGATAAATGGATGGACAGACAAAAGGATGGACAGACTAATAACTATAAGGCCTCCGCAGAGCAGGGCCCTAATTCGGTTTTACCGAAATATGCTGAATACATGAAACATATATTTCAGTTTTAAAAGGATCCACAAAATTGAATACTGAATTGCAATATATCTAAAAATTAACTAGAGGTACTGTGAGCAAGCTCACAATTAATACTCCCCGCTAAGAAAAAATCATTACTCATGTATTTTTTCTATTATAGAAAATATTGGATGAATCTATTTCACTGTCCATTTTCTATAAATAACAACTGCTCTATTTTTTAAAACTGTTAATGCTAATATGAATACAGAAACCAATTTTTATTCTTTAAATTCCATTTCGTTCAAGTTAACTGTTTATGCATAAGAACATTTGCATCCTTATGTTAACAAACATGACTCGAATCATGTCAAGCAGCCATTTAATATAAACATTTTGAATTATTGGCATACTGAGCCCGATTAATTTTTAAACAATAACCTTGAACTTCCTCAATTGACCTTGGTTCAAGGTCATGACACAACCTCTGGTTATAAGCAAACATGATGTGAATTAAGAACTTCCAATATTTGTCCGATAGAATGATATGGACTGGACATGAATTTTGCACTCTTCTGCCAGTAACTTTGGCCTTGCCCAAATGACCTTGGGTCAAAGTCATGACACACCCTAAGGTCATAAGCAATCTTTGTTTAAACTGAGAACTTCCAATGTTTCTCCATTAGAAAGATATGGACTGGACACGATTTTTTTTCACTTTTTCTGCCAGTGACCTTGACCTTGCCTAAATGACCTTGGGTCAAGGTCATGACACACCCTTAGGTCATAAGGAATCTTTGTGTGAAGTAAGAACTTCCAATGTTTCTTCGTTTGCGGGGGGGGGGGGGTATAAATACACCGATAGAAACAGCCCATTGTTAAATTTATCCAAGTCAATGCTGTGACTTTAAATAAGTCTAAGAAAAACCATGCCAGGAAAAAGTAAAACCACAGTATTTATGCATATTTACATGAATTTCAACGACAAATTACCTTTTTTTTTTATGAGAGAACAGATCGCTTTCCCGTGCCTGAATGTTATGCCAATAACAGCAATCAATACTAGACACACTAATACTATTAATATTGGTAACCATACATCCTTTGATGACCCCTCATCACTGAAAAAAGACAGAAAAAACTATCAATGACAATATCCTAGATAAAGATGTAATGTAATCCTTAACATGCTTAAAAACAAACTTATAAACAAATGAATATAAAAAAAACTTACAAATTCAGAAAAAAAAAAATATTTCGTCTGTTTGAATCAATGTGCAACATGCTAGAAATTAAGCTCATAATATTGAGATACTGTTTTTACTGAATATAAGAAAAAAAGACCCAAAGGTAATCATGTATTACGTATCAACTCTTCGTTTTGTCCCTATTATGATATTTTTCAGATTTTTACATTTAACTTGATTATGACATGCCCAATTGTGACAAGGAGCACACGGAGGGTGTGACCGGTCAGCAGGGGATGCTCACTCCTCTTAGGCACCTGATCTTTTCTCTATCTTTAAAGAGGTCCATGTTGCTCTGCTTTGAAATTTGTGTATAATTTTTGGATTTTTGAGATGGTTGACAGTTTTTTATTGTCATATTTTCATTAGGCTCACCGAGAGAAGACAGCATTACCCTCATGAGACCACATTACTATATTACAGTCACGTATTATGAAATTAAAATCATAGTTAAAAATCTTTAATAAAATATTGAATACTGAAATGTCAGTTAAAATATCAATATACAAAACATGGGTTTATTTGAACTTGGAATAATTATAAATCATGATAATTAACTGAGTTTTGCTGTAAATATCAGTTTTCACTCTAGTAGATGCTGTCCTAAACCCAGTAACTGGATGAATATGTATACAAAATGCTTAATATTATAAATAGTTATATAATGATTAATTGGTTTAGTTTTAATAATTCATGTTTTAATTGTATATTCTTATTGTTCTTTTTTTAGTCATGGTTGTTAATTCTTTGGTAATTTGCTATTTATGCAGTGATTCTGGTGCTATGCAATAGTATATGAGGGTATCTGAGGGGTTAAGACAGTTGTCTACGCCTGTCATCAACTAACTCATCTGCAAAAAAAAACTCAGGTGGCTAGTATACATGTTTTATTCAAAACAATCTTCCATATCCCATCCCCAGGTGCAGACAGAATTTCTCCCTGCGAGCATTTGAACAAAATAACAAATCATCTTCTAAGCCACATTGTTTTCATAAGTTATGTTCTATCTTTTGAATATTCATCCTCCGTTATTCATTCCTAATTAACTTTGAATCACCATCTGGCATTTATCAAGTTAATACCAAATTCATTTGGGGCAAATCTGGGGCAAATAAATGGACGATATCAGTAGTACATTGCATGAAGAATTTAATGGTACTAATTGTTTTCATAGAATATGCGCATTAAGGTTAATCAGTCTAAAAAAGCGCAAGTTTTGTTTTGCAAAATACAGTAAATTTCTTATTTTACCAGAGTACATGTACTTAATTCTGCAATTCTGACCTTTCCATCAAATCCCGAGAACATGAAATCGCTAATGCCAAGTTTTTTCCATAGTTTCATGTAGTTTACAATGTCCAAAAACAAAAGCAAGATTTTAAAATTCGCGCGAAGTGAATTTTACGCGATTTTACCTGCAGCTAAAAACGGGGTAATTAAATTTTAATTATGAAAAACACCTTACATGCTGGTCACATAAAATATAATACAAGATGACTTCTTATATCGTCTCTTTACATGGCTCAGACTTTCTCCAGCACAAGGTACTGACCTCGGAAAAATCAAGAATATTAAATTTACATCGAGATCAAGAGTCGCCATTTTCACATTTAAACCAACTACACCACTTCACTTTACGGGGCTGGTTAGGGTGTTTAAAAGACAATCTGGGGCAAATAAATGGACGATATCAGTAGTACATTGCATGAAGAATTTAATGGTACTAATTGTTTTCATAGAATATGCGCATTAAGGTTAATCAGTCTTTAAAAAAAAGCGCAAGTTTTGTTTTGCAAAATACAGTAAATTCCTTATTTTACCAGAGTACATGTATTTAATTCTGCAATTCAGACCTTTCCATCAAATCCCGAGAACATGAAATCGCTAATGCCAAGTTTTTTTCATAGTTTCATGTAGTTTACAATGTCCAAAAACAAAAGCAAGATTTTAAAATTCGCGCGAAGTGAATTTTACGCGATTTTACCTGCAGCTAAAAATGGGGTAAGCTTTTTTAAAAGCTAAGAAAGTCAGCCAGCATAATATTAATATTTAGGTAAAAAAAAAAAGAGAATAAATAAGCTATTGTTAAAAATACAATAAACAGTCAAGCTTTGTTAAATGGGACTGTTTAAAACCTTCGGGATAGCCATGTATTTGAGATATTAAAGGGAAAACTTACAAAATAAGTGGTTGGGACTTACAAATCACTTCGACATATGCATTGTATTTGAGATACAGGTGTTTGGGATATCGAAGATCACCTATATATGTATATAGTCTCCAGAACAACCATACATGTAACAACTGTGTGTAAAATTAGCATGTATAATTATTTTACGACTGAACGTGAAGAAAAAAAAATACATACAGTACTGAGTAACTGAAAATACATGTATAAGCGTGTAATGGACTATACTCCTCATAAAGTAATCTACAGCAACTATACATGCTGTCTTTTAGAAATTGTAACTTAACAACGATTGCTCTCTGCAATTCCATTGTCCCTCATCGCATTAAACCAGTACTTCCAGTATATTCCTCTCCAACATAACATTAATAGTCTTGGATAATCCCATATCTATACGAACCGTGCCTGCTGATGATACCTGTAGACAATCGTCCAATACAGAGGAGTGACTGACAAGGCGCAGTTTGACCTACAAACTAGCCAGTTTCATAACGTATACGAATTTCTCAAACATGTACTGTCTAATTCCTTCCCAGAATTCAAATCCCAATTCCAATTCCAAGCGCATTTCAAGTTTCATACTAACTTAATTAGTAAGCGCCTCAGGACTGACTAATGAGTGTTCTGGCCCTAGCCCTACATTCAAATCTTTATTGGAAGACATGAAATTTTTTATAGATGGCTTTATTTTCTTTCTTAATTTGCAGTCAATTGTATTCAATATTAGCAGAAGGAAAAAAGAAGATATTTTTAAAAACATTAAATGCATAATCACTAAATGACTAATTTGCCTCTGCAAATCGTGCAAATGGTTAAATAGGTATATTTTTTCATTGCTTGACCCTACTTCTCATCACTAGTTGAGGTTATATATTTTGAAAGAAAAAATTATAATAACACAGTCACAAGAAATTTGAAAGTATTTTAACTACAGATACATTGAATGAAACAAAGTTAATATTAAAGTTCATACTTATTCACATCAGTGGCACTTGTTGTCTTTTTTGTCAACCCATAGCAGCCTGGATCTGTACAAGAACAAAAATACAATATCATAATGATTTATTAAGACAAAATGTGCAAGAAGCACACAGGCTATAAACATCACTATCTATATTGTTCAAATACAAAATTTCTTGAATTGAAATTAACATGAACACACTCGGGTGTAAAATGCAAAAAGATTCTAAAGGTTGGTTGCTGGGGTTGGAAAGGGGGGAGGGGTTGGGGTTGGGGGGTTAATGTTGCCATGGTAACTGGGGCTAAAAATGAAAAAAAAAGCAAAACTATTTTGAAACTATTTTAAGGGTTTTGCCTTCTCTTAAAAACTATTAAAGACAAAAAAAATAACCTATGTCCTATTGTCCTATTGTCAATGTTAATGTGTGAGAAGAAAATTGAGGGAGAAACGAATATTTAAAATGTTACCATTAAAACAGTATAAAAAATAAAATCATCTTTATTAAATCTAAATGGTAAAGTATAAAATGTGTTTATCTCCATTAATGTCCATGCAGTATACATTCATCTATGAAAATTGACAGCCGTTGCTACCAGGTAACAAGGCCATGAAGTAGGAAAAATTTTAGGGGATTTTGGTATGCCGTAATTCCTGATTTCAGAGAAGTCTAAGGCAATTGTTTTCATTGGAACATGTAAAGTCATGTCAAAACTTTCTTTAAATACAACAAAAAGCTTTGTTTTACAACAAAAAATGTTGTTGTTGCAATAGAAATTAAAATTGCAGACTGGGGAAATCACAAAGAAATTCCCACTTTTTGAAAAGTCCATAGCAACAATAAATATTTCTAGGAATATTTCAAATATTCTTAAAGTTGCTGTAAAGTTCAGGACATACTGGATTTTTTCCTAACCAATTAATATCCAATATTTATACTTTATTATAGTTTTTGTACAGTTTCTTATTATTCTTGTGTTTTTAGCTCTTGGGGTTAACCTGTCATCTCTACCCGCATGCATATTCCTTGTGTTCTACAGACTATTTACCGGTAATTCAAATTAAATCAGATAATTCATGAACAGTTAATGTGATGGAACTTTAAGAAAGCACCATGCCTTGTTCGGGTTTTTGTTTGATAAGAAATTATGACAAACAAAATTAAGGCTGTTTAAAGAAATTTACAATTGTTAGCAGTGAAAATTTGTTTTTCAATAAAAGTATGCAATTATGTTTCCTTTATTTTGTATTTTATAATTTTATAATTAGATGTGTTTACATAATTGAAAAATCGCTCCAATTGTCACCATTAAGATTACATGTAGAATATGTAAATGTACTTTTGAAAAACATCTGCTATGATATTTACTTTTGAAATGAACAAGAAACGACATATTTTTACCTTTCAATGTATATAATTATGTATAAAAATGAAGGAAAACGTGTAAAATTTGACATTTTTTCATGGAATTTTCTTTCGTCTCCAGCTACCCAGGTGTGTTTGAATTTAATTTAATTCAAGGCAAATGTCAAACTTGTAGGTCTTACTGTTTAAGCATGGTTAAAAGGAGACAAGAAACCAGAATGGATAAGATATTCACTAAATATGATATTAACTTACTTTTTTCATAGAAAAAGAAATCACATACAGGAATACTTGTCTATCTGTGTATTAAAATGCTACAAATCATTCAATAAATAAATAAAAGATCAAAATTTAGTACCATTGATTTCAAATATGTGTGAAAAATGACTCGAAGAAATCGCAACAAGTTTCATAAAAATAGGTAAAAAATTTCAAACCATGACTTTTTTTTATGAAAATCAATAGATTAGGTGTGTGTGTGTGTGTGGGGGGGGGGGGTTACAATGTACATGTAGGGGCATTTCTAAGCGATGTGATGCTTTCATCATAGTAAAATCATGTAGATGTATGTTGTATTGAAAAAAAAAAGTTTCTTACTGAAGGAGGTTGAACAACAATGGACCTCTAAAAGGTTAGGTAAAGATGTTTTACTATAGAGAACCCAATAAGGCTGTGTTGAATAGAGAAAAGTTGAAATGGCCATATCTTTCTTAAAACCTTGATGGAATTGGCAATATGTGGTATACATTTTCTTAGAATTGCATTAGCTTTCTAAGTCGAAGACAAAACTTCTTTTCATAAGATGTTGGTGTACTTATTTAAAGGTAGCACAGGACATTTTCGAATAAAGTACCTGCTAATATGTTTGTAAAATTGAAAGTTGCTGTACTTGAAGACTTATGAATGTTGTGATGATTCATGAAATGAATTTTAATGACAATCTTTAGTTAGAGGGATGTCTTTTGTTTGAATTGGTATACAATATGAAAGCTCCTAATGATTAGAAAACTGACCAGTCAGGAAGGGCCCCGTTATGACAATTAATATAGAGAAATGAAACAAAATTTGAATTTCATCCCTCTTTATATTAACAATGATGAAAAATAAATGCCCGGCATAAGATGTAAAGAACTTCAATATATAGGATCTCATGATTTGTAGATGGATATGGTTTTCATCCAACAAATAAAGTGTTTTTTTCTTGAGCCTTAGTGAGGGGATAAAACACACAAGTTGGATAAAAATCATATTATACTACAAATCATATGTGATTCTATTTATTCCATGTTTTATACACCACAATCAATGTTTACACTGTTTATAAACTCCACATTAAAAAGAATCAAAATACTGATATCTAATAAATTTATTGTAATTCATATATTTTGTTTTTATTTTACAGAATATAAGTATTTGGACTAGAATGAAATATATTCTTTTATCAAATACCATCCTTAAACTGAGGGGTAAAAATATAAGGGTGCAGCTCATTGAATGAGAGTTTAATTTGATTACATTTAAAAACAAATGAAAATTATAAGTAACAACTGTATTTTTAAAATTTCAAGATAATTCCTGAATGTCCAAAATCTCTAAATAGTAACCGTGTATCTGCATAAAACAGGGATAACCTCATGTCTTATAAAAAAAACCTGAATTAAATATGTTTTTAAAAAAAAGATTTAAACAGGTGTTTTATAAAATGCAAGCCCTCAGTGAATGCAAATACATTGTATCACCCAGGGTTGACCTCAACTTCAAAACAAACATCAGTTGCAGACAAAGGTGTTCATTAATCTTCATATGACAGATAGAGATAAGCCTCTAAATTTTCTGCAGCAGGCAAGATAATTAATCTCAGGGGATTAATTGTTCTGCTCTCTTATCCTTTTCTTCTAAAATTACAATAAAATTATTTTTTTCAGAAATGACAGAATGGGGTTATTATCTGATTACCTGTTAAAATTAACAGCATTAAGGCAGAAAAAGAAAATTAAAAAATAAAATAGTGAAAAAGGATATCTTAATATATATCTTGATTTTAGAATTCAAAAAAATTTATCATAAATCATTGTGTACGGTATTTTAACCAAAATAAAGTATGAATATTATATTTTAAATCCATATTTCAAAGAATGTACACAATACTACACATCATTCAAAATTGACCTTAACTTAAAAACAAAGTTCATTTGCAGACACAGGCAGTGCAGTAATTAATCTCAATGTGACAGATAAAGATAAAACTTAAGATTTTCTTCCTGTGGAAGGTTAATTAATCCCAAAGAACAAATATTGCACAGCCTTCCAAGTATACAATGGTAACATTCTCAGCAGTTATCTCTCTTTGCCCATTGATTCTTATGCATAGTTAAGGAATATACCCCACCACCCCAGCTCCAAACCAGAAGACATAGACATATTTCTGCCTACTGAACTACCATACCAAATGTGAACTTGATTGGGCTACCATAAAAAAAGTTATTAGAAAAAAAAGAAACTTTGTGGACGAAAGAGTGACAGACGGACAGACAGACGGACGGACAGACAGAGTGATTACTATAGGGCACCCGCAAATCCTTGCGGGGCCCTAATAAGTGCATGAGAAGAAGTAAATTGTGAAACTTGCAGCTATGACTGTTGTGTTGATTAAACAGAGATATTGCCTATTACCAATGGGAGGTTATATAACTCGGAATGTAGGTGAATGGGACAATATATACATTTTTACTGGCTATGAAGATGTAGCAAGTTTATTTTCCACCAAGACAGCAACTAGCAGTAAACTGTGGAATCAATAGAATTCGTGGTGGCTCAATTTTCGTGGTATTCGTGGGTATCCCTTCCCCTTGAATCCTCAACAATAACAATTTAAGAAAGAGTTATCTTTGTAACTGAAACAGCAAACGACACGTCCACGAAATTACACCCCCACGAATGAGCAAAAAAGTCACAATCCACGAAAATTGGCCCCCACAAATTTAAATGATTCCACAGTATCATGAGGCGAAGCCAAGGAAAATAGTTGCTGTCGAGGGGGACAATAAACTTGCTATAGTCAGAATAGTCAATTAATATGTATAATATTATCCGAAAAAAAAACTTTATTTGTCAGCAATGGAGAATTTTTCTACGATTAACAAGTCAGAGTTATCAGACTTAGAATTTAATGTAGTGATCGGATCAGAGGTGTTCCGAGTTTGAAAAGGAGGGAAATCGAATGCTGCTCGTGAGTGGTTCTGATTACTATTCAACATGGACAGATAGCACGGAAACTATTTTCCGGTTAGATAGAAAAGCATATTTATGCGGGGGCCCTATACTGATCAGTTTGTCTGTCTGCCCATCCATCTGTCTCTCCGTCCAAGACTGCTTATCCAGAGCAAGGCGTCTCTTCCTTTGGCTAAATCTGGCTCATACCTCATCCACAGAGTGCCTTTGGGTAAAGGGTTTGCAGTGATCTTGAACCATGTCGATAGGTATAAGGTTAGGGTAATATCAGAGTTATGTATTAAATCCTTGTCTGGGGCATATATTCTCTCCCTTTGGTCCAACCTGGCTAATACTTCACTCACAGAGTGTCTATGGTCAAACGATATGCATAGACCTTAAACGAATTTTGTAGGTAAAGAGTCAAGGTCATATCAGATCACACAAAATCCTTTTTTCAGAGCATTTAAACTTTCCACTTAGCCCTATTTGGCTCAGATTTCACATAAGTAGTGCTTTTGAGTAAAGGGTGTGAAGTGACTTTGAACCTATTTTCAAGGTCAACTGTGAAGGTCATAGCAAAATTATATGAAAAATACTTCTCCAGAGTGTGTCTTCTCTCCCTTTTCTCCAATATGGTTCATACTTCATCCACATAATGCCTTTGATCAAAGGATATGCAATGACCTCAAATAATATTTGTAGATCAAGTGTCAAGGTCAAATCAGATCACACAAAAATACTTATTTTATAAGAATATATATGCTCTACTTTTAGCCCCTATTTGGCTAATACTTTACCTAAACAGAGCGTTTTGGTTAATGGCGTTTAGTGACCTGGAACCAAGACAATATGAAGGTCATAGCATATCTTTTTTAAATCAGTTTTAGACAATAGATTATTTTCCAAATGCTTAATCTTGGTCAGATTAAACAAAATGCCTGTATGTTAGGGGGAATGAGATTGGATTAGAAGTTCTATGTCAGCTGGAGAAATTTCTAAGTTATAGGTCATGGTCAAAACAAAAATTTCTGAAATTGTTGTTATCCTATTGTCCGTAATTTAAGTGAGCCACTTTAATTAACTCTTTACCCCTTAATGCAACCTTTTGACGCATAGGCCATATCCTCAACACTCTACCCTGGGCTACCCTTAGACTGTTTTCAGATGAACTGAAAACAGCTGGTGTGTGTTTTTGAATTGACTTATTACAGCAAATCAAACACATAGAAAATTATATATCAATGGATTTGTAATGAATTAAAATTTCAATATTCATTGAAAAAAAATTGTTTAGGTCACTTATAAAGCAATACAGGTGCTTACAGGTATATGAAAATAAAACTGAGTGTTCTTCATTAAAGCTTTATGAAGAATAATTTCACAACAGATACTTGATAAACATATTTAAAACTGTATCTATTACAAATAATTATTTAATAATTTTTATAGAAAGATTCCATTATCATCATGGAATTCGTTTTTTGATAGTAAATAATTAAATGTACCTATGGCTGACTTTTCAAGTCATGTCTATCGTTTTCAGACTTATATTTACGTTGGTTTTTTTTTCATAAACATGGTAAATGGTGTAAGAGGATTTGATAAATCTAGCATGTTCACTAAATACCAGGGATGGGGTGAATTACAATGTAAAGTAATTAATTAAATTACAATTACTTGCTTAAATTCTTCAATTAAATTACCATTACCATTACAAGAGTTTTCAAATGTAATTAATTAAATTACAATTACTTTACAGAAGTAATTAATTAAATTACAAATTACATTTCCATTAAAATTTACTTAAACCATGATTTATCTGAATGAATGTTTATTTCTCTCAAACTATATTAATGGTACATGAGGTACAAAATACAAAAATATTTACAAATGTACAAATACAACACATAAACATTTCTGGAGGTATGTCTATAATATGAATAAAATTTCCTCATTATCAAAAAAATTTCACTGTTTGAGAATTTGCTAACTACTCTGATAAGTTACAATTTTTGGGAAAAAATATAAATATGGTTTAATTGTTTATTTCAATACGCAGGTACTGGTAGTCACAATATGGAGGTGGCCCATACCACCTTGATATTCGATAAACATTTAAAAGTCATATACCCTAACCTACACCTATCATGTCTACTAAAATATTTCCTGCATGCAAAACTATTATATGAAAACTTTCTCCTTTGCATTTTTTAACACTATTTTTTTGTCTTTGTAAATACAATGCCAAAGTACAGGTTAATCTCAGGTAGAGGGCAGACTATAATTGTTATCACAACACAATTAACACCTGTTGTTCTTTACCTAATTATCAAAATGTTAGCAATAAGGGAACACACCCTATGGACATGTTAGGCACCAACAAATTCTTTATTTCTTTAAGCTTTACAGCTTATCAGTATGACATATGTATAACATGAGTAGTGTATTTACAGGAGAACTTGTGCACGTACAGATAATAACATTTACTGTTACATACACAGGTTGAGAAAACAAAAGACTACAATTATGTAATACAGTTGTCCCTTAATAACATACTTTTTGAGTTGAATTTGCCAAGATTACAGAGATCTTTAACATTGTCAGTATTAAAAAGTTGAATTAATTTAAACATACACGGTTTTTTATAATAATATTCTTTCATGTATAATCTGCGCAATGTTCTGTATAGAGGACAAACAAATAAAAAATGGAATTCATCTTCAACACTGGATTTGCAATGTGGACAAAATCTATTTTCTCTATTTGTGTTATTATATCTACCAGTTTCAATAGCCAGGCGATGTGACGATAGTCGTAATTTAGTTATATATTTCTGTAATTTAATGGGAATAGATTTTCTTAAATAGTATTGAAGATGTATACCATCGATAAGATATTTGTAAAAAGAACATTTCTTTGAATTTTCAACATTTGCAAAAATATCTTGTTTTGCCTGATCAAAAATTCTTTGTTTTACAAGTTGTAAAATACCATTGTTTATTTTTTGGTTAGACCATATATAAAAAAAAACCGAGGTCAATGAGAATTTTCTTTACATAGAAAACCCAGTTTTTATAACCGTGTTCTTCACAATTAATATACATAACTTCGTAGCAATGTCTAATTATACAATTGTCACTAATTAAGACATTTTTCCAAAACTTAATAATGTTAAACATTCTATAATGTACAAGGGGCACACGGCCTAATTCAGCATATAAGTAAGCAGTATTTGTACTTTTCTTCACTCCGAGAATTTGTTTACAGAAGTCTGTATGAAGTTTCTCGATATTGCAACCTATATTATTTCCCCATAAAAAATAACACCCATATGAAGCCATGCATTTTAGGTTTTTGTATTTAAGGCTATCAATTGCAAAGCATGACTTGATAGTTTATATAATTTTGATAGCACTGATTTTGTTTGTAAATTAAACAGTGATGTTTTAAACTAACTCAATGACAATTGACACACTAATTATTCTAATAAGAAGGAAAATAACTTTTTTTATAAGCAAAAAGGGGTCAAACCAATCATCAAATACATGTACTTAATTAAATTTGGGAAACTTATCATTAAATACTGAATCACTGAAAAAGTCCATTTTGAAAAATATTTGGTATGATGTATATAATAATGGTTCAATGCTTTTTAACTACTCTTCAAACTTGACCTTGTACCATTGTTAGTGTGGGGAAAAATTAGCAGTGGACAGCTTGATATTTATATGTACATCAGTGTGTAATTGAAAGTAATTGAAAAGTAATTGGAATTACATGCCTTTTTTGAAAGTAATTAATTAAATTACCATTACATGTAATTGAAAATTTGGCCAATTACATATTACTTTCAATTACATCAAAATTTGTAATTAATTACACTTAATTACCATTACAAATTACCATTACCCCATCCCTGCTAAATACGTGTGTTGACGTTTTGAAAAATTACAAATTTACCGGTATATTCGTGTATTTAGGGGTTGCAGGTAATGCACACCTTGTGTTCCGTTTTCTGTAACTACAAAGATTTTTCCACAATATTTTGCGTGAATTTGACATCTGGCTTTCATCTTTCAATCTCGCTACCAATAAATCTAGAAAATTCTGCCTCTAACTTGATTATAAACAAAAAGTGAAAACGTGCGATGTCCGCATCGTAGTCCGCCATCTTTGTTTATTGTAGTAATGCATCACACCACCATACACAGGTAAATCACGTGATATCTTTAGAATGAGTGAACAACCATCCGTATAAATGGCCAGGTGTATACCAGTCAATGTTTATAATAAACAACAGGTGTTGAGGGGTCTAATTAAGAGCTGTATATAGGGTGCGTCAAAAGTCGTCATTAAGGATATGGCCAGGGTCGTCAAAACGCGTCATTAAGGCTTAAAGGATAGAAACCTCTAAAGGGAAAAGAGTTAAAATGGTCAATTAATTTTGTCCCGTTTATAGTAATTTTACATAGAAAATAATGTAAACTATACGTCGATAAGTTTCTAATATTTGATGGAGCACAAGCATACAGTCTAACGGAAGGGCGACCCTTTGAAAAGCAGTGTAGAGGAAAAGTTGCTCATAATAATGTTTTAAACAAAAACAAGCTCTGGCAAAAATTGCTCGATCGTACCCAATATCAAACTTGAACTAGATATTATCATGATAAACCTGTATACTAAATGTCATTCCAATATGTCCATCCTCTGCGAAGAAAATGAGCGGAAACTGCAAATAACAGTAAATTTTCCATGTCCAAGGGCCATTACGGTCGAAAATTGCTCAATCTTACCCAATATCGAACTTGACCTAGACATTATCATGATAAACCTGTATATTAAATTTTATTTCAATATGTTCAACCTCTGCGAAGAAAATGAACGGAAACTGTTGGTGGACCGACTGACCAACAGACCCACTGAATGATAGACAGCAAAAAAAGCAATATGCTCCCCTTCTTCAAAGGGGGGCATTATAAAATGGGATATAAAGCTACATCAAACTTGTGAAGCCCAATAATTGTCCAGAAACCAAAGTCTAAACAATTTTAAAGAATCAAAAATATGTCAAAATGCTTGCATATAAGTAAAACCATATATTATAACATTTGAGTTTTGGTGAATTTAAAATGTTTTTCTTTGTAATATTGGACCCCCCACCCCATGTGGCTCCATCCTACTCCTGAAAAATATGATTTTGACAAATTTTAATCTATACACTATCCAAGGTTCCTTTCACTAATGTTGCACCTTTTCTAAGAAAATGTTTTGGGTTTTTTTAAAGAAAAAGAGTTTTCTCTATATATTCCTTTGAAAAGATTTTACTGGTCCCAATTGTGCCCCTACCCTACCCCGGGGATCATAATTTGACCAAACTTGTATCTACCCTACCTGATGATAGTTCACACAAGCTACAGCTTTCTGGCCAGTCCTGTTCTGAATAGAAGATTTAAAATAAAATTTCTCTTTAAATTCCTATGTAAAAAAGTGACACCCTCCCCATTGTGTCCCCTCCTTACCCCCATGGACCATTATTTGAGTAAACTTGAATTTGCACTATTTGAAGTTGCTTCCATGCAAGTTTCAGCTTTTCTGGCCTAATGGTTTTTTAGTAGAAGATTTTCAAAAATTAACTCTATATATTTCTATGTAAAACTTTGACCTCCCCCTTGTGGCCCCATCTTACCCCTGGGGACCATGATTTGAACAAACTTAAATCTACACTAACTGAGGATACATGCATTACGGGAAAGCTTGCATTTGTGCAAATAATGATGGATTTTTTTTTAAATGCCTGTGCAGAGAAGTTACCGCGTATAGAAATCTAAGAGTATTTTTAACTTCAATTCAACTGTTTATTTCATTATTTTAAATTCAATTTTACTTGGTCCCATAAAAATGGGGGGGGGGGGCAACTCCATGTAAATTTTTTTTTTTTGTATTTAAAATTAATAAAAATCATTGCTGCGCAAAAAAAGAGGTGGGAAGTACCCGTGACGTCATATTTTACAACGTGACGTCGATGAGCGGTAGTCCGCATGAGAAAGGTGCTGTAAGTTCTAGTGTTTACATTGTAGCGTTTGTCTGGTCATTTCAGGTTAATCGTGAAGATCATTTAACGCGGTTATACGTTTATCATGAACATCATTTATCCTTTCCTATCGTGTATTAATCCTATCATATCGTGCTTGTATACTGATCTATCGTGCGTTAATCCTATCCTATCGTGCGTGAATCTTATCCTATCGTGTATCTTGTAAAAAATAGCGTTGCGGGTACTGTAACAATATATGTTTGAAAAACTCATAGCAAACTCATTTATGATGTAATTAGGGATTTTTTGGGGTCAAGGTTAAACTTTGACGCAATATATCGACAGAAGGAGTAATATTTTGTTAAGCATTGTAGAAGAGAAAACGTCTGCATTGATGATTCTACGTGATTCCATTCATAAAAACACCAATACCTGTCCCCATTAGGGATCTACAGGGCTGGCCCCTAAAATATTCAATCATCTGTATCTCAATATTTTGTAATGCATTATAGAAGCAAAGTTGTTGATCGTAACAATGGCTGTTTGAAAAAAATTTTGCCACACCCATTTATGACATAATTAGGGATTTTAAGGGGCCAAAGTCCTTAAACTTAGACGCAATATATCATTATCTAGAGAAAGAAACATGTTTTGTTAAGTATTGTAAAAAAGGAAATGTTTGTATTGATAATCTAAATCGATTCCAAACACCAATGTCTGTCCCCATTAACGATCGATCTACAGTGCTGGCCCCTAAAATATTCAATTTTTTTTATCTAAAAAATTAAAAACAATTTAAGGCCAGACGACACGTTCCTCGAGAATCTTTTTTGTATCTCCTCGTAATAAAGAGTTCCAATAAAAAAATATTAATTTTATAATTACTTTAAAAATGATCAAGATTTACTTCGTTGTGGTTATATGTCTAGATGGTCGAGTGGTTAGAACCGTGGCCGCTCACTGTCAGAAGCGTACAGGTGCTAGAGGTCGTGAGTTCAAATCCCGCCCCGGCGGAGATATAGTTCTATTACAGTGAATTTCGCTGTGCTGTAGAGGTATTTATTTTTATATCAGCAATTCAAGTGTATTTTCAAGAAGATTATATAGGAAATTTCATACTCTAGTATTTTGCAGAAATGCCTGGTAAGGTACTCTAATTTTTTGCAAGAAGGCTTGTCAAAGTAGTAGTAAACCATTAACAGATTGCTGGAAAAAGTTATCTAAAATTGAGGAACGTGTCGTCTGACCTTAAGATGGGTTTTTGTAAGACCTTTTTCATGTTTTTAACAAAAAGGGGCTGGCCCCTTTATTTACGGGCCAAGATACTCAGAAAGTTTATTATCAATAATTTTAAAACGAATTTTTTTATACCATAGCAACAGTTCTCAATATATTTATTTTCAAATTCTTTATTGCACAGTCATTATATTGTGTACAAAATTTGAATTAAATGAATAAATAATATTATTTTCAATTTTTGTTTATTCAACATGGAAACAAAATATATTTTACCATAATTGTTTTCGTTTCTCTTAAAAACATTTTTTTTTTATCAATATATTTCCTTGGAAAACCCAAATTGTCTACATTACTCACAATATGTTCTCAAATATGCATCAAAATGCCAATTTCAAATCTTTACCCTATGTTACCATGGCAACAGGACAAATAAATGGTGGTAGTTGTTTTAACTTATCAAAGTATATCAAACTGTAGAGTATGAAGAAAATGTGTGACTATGCCTGGTCATCGTATTTTGATTCACACATAGAATTTATCTTAATTATAAAATAGTACAGAATAGTCATGACCAGAAGATAGACTGCTACAATAATTCTGAAAGTTTACAATGCAATCCAAATTTAGCTATAAATTGGCTTGGTACCCGGTAATTTCTCCCAAGCAATGCCTTACCATTACATTGGCAATTGAAAGTTCTCAACGTGGAATCATGGGACCAATTTTTGTGGGTTAATTTTTGTGAATTGTATATTTTTAAAGGTTTACTGTTATTTCAATGATTTGCATATTTTTCACCCTCAACTAAGATACCTAGAAGAAGATATATTTTGGTCTCTCCAAATGATTTATACACAATATTTATTCAGGGTTGAAAGGCTTAAAAAATATTTAAAACTTTCAATAATTTGGCCAATAGATTAATTTGTATTCATTATTTATATAAAAATTGCTGAATAACAAATTCATAATTGTGCAAGCTAACTTTATGCTCTTAAATTTAATTTGATAAGGTTACACTCAAACAAATCAAGAGGCATTGGGGCCACACCACTCACTTGAGCAACAAAAGCCAGAACTCTGATTAAATCAAATTCATGGCATCAGAACAAATACTGTATACAGGGAAATATTCGCCCCCGTTTTAGTTTTGCCCCTTTCGCCTTCGTTGTCAATGGGCGAATTTAAAACTGGGCGAATTCCAAGGTCTTAAATTATCTCTCTATAAATAAACCTATGTCTCGGCGAATTCAAGACGAGGCAAAACCGTTTGCAAGTGTTGTAAACAGTATCTTCTCATTTTTATAGAGTATATCTTGTTTATTAATAAGAAGATTTTCAAATTTTATTGCACCTCAGTCTTAATTTGTTAAACAATAAGTCATAAAACAGCTATTGTTTCAGTGTTTACGTAGAACATTTTAATAGATTTTTTTTTGTTTTTATATCAAAATTCAAATCCCCATATGGATTTTTAGAAGGTATCTGGTCCATAATAGCCCCAGATTCAATGAATCTAAATGAATAACAGATATGTATGGGCTTTATACTCAAGGGCCATTTTCACTAAAAATGTACGCCCAGCGTAACCTTACACCTAGCCTAAATTCGGACGTTAGTCATTTATTTGGACTAAGGTCCATTTCACTAAAAGGCGTAACTTTGCGCCAGACCTAAGTTAAGAAAAAAATCTACTAGATGATTTAGTCTACTTTTCCTGTTCTTGAAGAGTTGCCCCAATGCACCCATCTATTTTTAATCTATCACAAATCAATTCTAAAAAAAAAAGTCGATAGGCCTGTACAATCACATGAGTACCAAAGCCCATACACTAACTTGTCAAGCAGAGTCTCATATATACATTTAATTAAGGTTCATTCTGGATAAAAGAATTATAATAATACTGTAATGACGACAACCTTCCTGCCTGAAATTTTTGTAAAAGGGCTACGAAATCTATAATTTTAGCAAAAACTTATAAAGTTCATAATACTGTGCATGACCTGACATTGAAAAGGTACAAGAGAATAGATGAAAATAATTTCCCCATATTTGTAAACTTTCAAGATAAGTTTTATATGTATAAGTTTTCATTGATAAACTTAAACAAGGTGGCTAGTAGACATGTTTTATTAAAACAACCTCCCATTCCCCATCCCCAGGGGCAGACAGAAACTTTCCCTGTGGGCATTTAAACAAAAAAAACATAAAAGAGAACAGCAATTAAACATTAAAGCTTAAAATTTCTCTTCGAGACGCGATCACTTCTGTTCTAGCTATTGAAATTTCATTCTTTGTACAGAATTTGTACACCAATTGGTATTTATACCAAAATCATTTTACATGTACTGATTATCAGTGATTTTGGTTAGCCAATTAATATAATTTTACTATTAATGAGACTATTTATTTATATAAAGACTTCAAAAACTGTTTTTGTTTCAATAAATAAACATATATAACATATAAGCATTAGTGTTTTTGATCATACAACTTCTTATTAATTACATTATATTTAATGATTAATAACTCCATTATGAAGAAGCAAAGGAAGATAACTACATTACGAAGAAGCAAGGGAATATAACTTAATTAACTTTCACAATATCTTAACTTTCAATTGATACATGTGCAGCTTTATTATTTCCCTATTTCTAAATACACGTGTATGTGAATTACCAGGGTATCTCATTTATTGCATTGAAATTCCTGAGCAGAATAAAATAACAAGACAAATATACCCCCCTCTCCCAGTGCTAGACAAATATACCCCCCCCCCCCTCCCAGCGCTAGCCATAACACTTGCCTTACATGTAGGTGGCATGAAATATTACTAAAGATGACAGCTTAATGTGTTTTTTTTAATGTGCTGTCAGTTTTTATTCCGTGTCAGTAGACCTTTTTTAAACATTTTCTTTACATTAACACTAAATGACCATGCTTTTAGCCACACCTGCATTAAGAATCCCAACCCTATACACTATATGAGTGTTTTGGCCCCGCCCTAGATTCAGAACCCCTACCTCAGGGGACATGAAATTTAAAAAAAAATAGTAGATGACTTCCTGGTCTACAAAATTATGAATTCAGTTTTCCCTACAGGTGTGTGCGAATAGAGAAAAAAAAATTATAAACATTATATGCATTAACACTATTAATACATCCCACCCTAAAGTCAACACCCATTGTCTAGGGGACATCAAATTTACAATTTTAATAGAGAACTAATCCTGGTTAACATAATTATGAAGTCAGTTTTTCTTACAGATGTGTGAGAGTAGAGAAGAAGATTTCTAAACATTTTATGCATTAACCTACATGGCCATATTGCCCCCCCCCCTACAGCCCGTAAACCCTGACCCAAGGACCATGAATTTCACAATTTAGGTAGAGGAATTTGTGGACATCATAACTATGCATTCAGTTTTTTTTCCCATATGTGTGGGAGTAAAGAAGAAGATTTTCTAAGATTTAATACAATTTCACCATATGGCTACACTGACCCCACCCTTGGGCCTAAATCCCTGTCCCAGGGGTAATGAATTTCACAGACTTCATGGATATCATAACCAAGCATTTAGTTTTTAACAAATATATATGGGACCAGAGAAGAGGATTTTATAAGTCTAATACATTTTTACTATATGGACATATTGGCCTCACCCTAGATCCTGAACCCCTAACGCAGGGGCCATGAATTTCACAATTTTGTTAGAGGGCTTCATGGACATTAAAACCATGCATTCAGTTTTTTCCTCACATGTGTGGGAGTAGAGTAGAAGGTTTTTGAAAATTTGGCTTTTTTGTGTATTTGGCCCCGCCCATGGCGCCCTGGGAGTGGTACAGCCATGAATTTCAAAATTTAGATTCTTCTTACCATAGAGATGCTTCACACTAAAACGGTAACAATTGGCCTTGTAGTTTTCAAGAAGAAGTTAAAACTGTAAAATTGTTAACGCACAATGCATGACTTACAATGCACGATGACGGACAAAGACCAATTGCATGGAGTAACTCTGGTGACCTAAAAATACCTATGTGCTGCAAAATTTGTTTTCAAAATTTTTCAATTCCTAATGATTAAATACATCTTTCTACCAAAGCATCTCTTAGTATTTACTTTTTCCTTTCAAAAACGTGATTGTCCCAATAGACCTTAATGCAATCTTCATTAATTAAATACTAAGGTTAAGGAAATGACATTTTTGAAAATTTCTCATGTTTTACTCTAAATGTTTTGAATTAATATCAGAGTATATAGATCTATTCAATGATTGATATTCAAGATAGGAAAATTGGGTTTTTAAATGGATTGGATACCTTAAAGATTTTTCACTATTTGTTATAATGGGAACACATATCTAAATTGTTCGTATTATGTAAAATCTGACTATTTTAAAGTGTTTATAGATAAGTTTCCTTAAAAAACAATGCTTCAGCATACATTACATCGATTTTTTTCTATTATTTTAAAGAGCTAAGTCATGTCAGTGGTGATGATTTGGGCTTAGGTCGAAACACTGTTTTTCACTTTCGGTTTGCCAGAGTAACTGCATAGGAGAGTTGATTAAAATCAACTCCCAAAAATCACATTGTATTGGCAATATCAGAAGATGCTTTCAGAGAAGTTTTTTTTCCTGGCAAAATAGCCTGACCTTGGCTCAAACCTTATTATATAACCACCACTGATCATACTTTGAGCAAAGTTCAACTTCTTGCCTTGTCTGCAAATGTGATTTGTACTTTAGAGTTCTTGTTTTGATCCAAGGGTAACTTCATATTTATGGAAGTGCCTCTGGAACAGCCCCAAGCCTGAACTTGATTTTTGCTTGTGATGTTGCATATTACAGCAGTCTACGTTTGTGGTATAATAAAACGGTATAATAAAACTTTAATTTTATGACAGTCTGGACAAGAATTATGCATTTTTTTTAACAATGACCTTGAACTTCCACAAATGACCTTGGGTCAAGTTGATTAACACCCTCAGATCATAAGCAATCTTCATGTGAAGAAGAAAAGTTCAATGTTTCTTGAACTTGCTGACGTGATTTAAAATTTAAAACACCCCCAGGTTGTAAGAAATCTTTGTATGAAGTAGAAACTTCCTATATTTCTCCATAAGTATGATATAGACTGGATGAGAGGGCAGAAACAGATGAAGAGACTGTAAGTTGAATGGACAGACAGACAACTGAGGAAGATTCCTATATTTTCCCCTCAAACGTTGTTTGTGGGGAATATAAATATATATTTTTTTTTAACTTTGTCTTAATCAACTATAAACTTTCTTGAAAATCTATCAACATTGGTCAATATTATATCTGTTGTACATGTTGTAAGTTCATGAAAGGCAAAATTCCTGGATCAGTTGGAAAAATAGTGAAAAGTTTAAAACATAACAGTATTTGAATATGTATATCTACACAATGACGTGTACTTATTACCTACAAAGTTTCAAAAAATTTTGTGCAGCAAATCCCGTTACTAAACAAGGGAATGAACATGTCTTCACTGACTCGTTCTTTTTAATATTCCTTAATGAAATAAACTGAGTTGAAAATTGAAGTAACAAAGTCATATAACTTACATTTAAAGGCATCTGTGGATTGATATCCCACTGGACATGGGTTTTCTGCAAATTGTGTACAATTTGCTACAAAGCTTTGTTGAATAATATTTCCACCTAAACTGTATTCTGTGCAGTAACCTGCAAAAAGATAAGTACAACAATTCGTAAAATAAAGTTACTCTATAGCATGACATTAAATTAACTTTCTGATATACAAGGTCATATAAATAGTCTTTTTGTCTTTCTTATTCTAGGGTAATAAAAATGATTAGTAATATTACACAAGTATTATACAGTGTGAGGCTAAAATGTGCTTCTGATCCGATAATTTACTGAAAGCATTTGTGGTATATTGGACAAAAAGCTGCATCATCTCTTTGATCTTGGCAATAACTTGAATACATATAGATCATCATCTAATTCTACAACTTTATACAGCTTCAATAGTTTGGAAATATGTGACAGAAGGGCAAGATGATGGACAGAAGGGGGCCAGGCAAAACTGCCTTTTTGAAAAAGAAATGATCATTGAAACAAGAAGACATGTCATGAGGCTTTTAATTTTTTATTTCAACCAAAAACACTTCTTTTAATTTAATAAAACAAATTATTCTAAAAGTTTGTAACACTGAAATATGGGGAAAATGTTCAAGCATATTGAAGGCATTTAAGAGTTAGTAAGGAAAACTTGATGTGCACGCACATGTAATATATCAAGGTGCAGCCAATGGTATACATATACAAACAAATGTCAAAACTGAGCTTAATAACAGATATACATGATATACCAATAACATACATACGTATATTATAAAATGTGTACTTGCAGAAGGCTGAATATTTACAGTTACTTTACTTCTGATAATCAATCTTTTTAAAACTAGACTTGTATTAAAGGACAGTTACGTTTTAATTCAAATCCTTAACATTCTGAATGTAAGTCTGATATACAAACATATCTTTTTTTTTACATGTTTTATGAATTCAAAAATATCTTTTAAGCATGCTTAAGCATCCAATTGATACATAATGTTGGTATATCCCTATAACTATTTTTAGAATCTGTAGGACAACAGAGTAGTGCCTTTTAGCAAAATAGTCCTTTTACTTGCAGAGTGCATATACATTTATTGGGACATTTTAAATCAGAATGCTTGACACATGTCAGAAAAGAGGATTTGCAATGTTAAAAACAAGTGTCAAAATTGAATTATCATTTGAACAAAAGAATTGAAATTGTTTGATGTACACCCTTTCCAAAACTGAGAAATTCCCTACTTTTACTTTCGTTTTCAGAGTTTTTCAATACAGACGCATTTTGCTGGAAAACGAATCTGACTTCAAACCACGTAATTTTAACAGGAAAGAGACAATTTGATGAGCTTTCATTGAAGAGGTCCCTCGTTGCTGAACGAAAATTAGGGCCGGAGCTAATGAACCATAACGTTAACATTACCGCTTATGGAAAATGCATTTATTTAGTGGACTTTACCCATATATCCTCATCTGACGCAGCAACCAAGATAAATCATGCATACTCTCTCCTTTATTTCTTCATTTTTTTCCAATATTGTATGTCAGTATAAGTGCTCATATATTATATATTTTAAAATTAACATTACTGTAACAGGATATAAACATGTAGTTTGGTCAAATAATCTATATAATTATAGGATTTTAGATATATTTTTCAACAACAAAAATTACTGAGGAATCATTAGATTTCGTGGTGGCTCAATTTTCGTGGAATTCGTGGGTACCTCTCATCAACGAATTAATATCCTCCACGAATTAATAAATAAGTTTTATAAAGTTATATTTTCTTTGTAAGTTTAACAGAATAAACGAAATTACGTCCCCACGAACCCTTATAAAATTTAAGCGATTCACGAAAATTGGCCCCCACGAAATTTAATGATTCCACAGTATCAGAAGCAGATTTCCAATACTGTCAATAAGTTATTTTGAGGCAAGGGTATGGTGAAAATTATATACATATGTTATTGAGAAGTGTCTATAACTAGATTGCATGCATATATAGTCTTATACAGTATTTTTAAAGGATTATTATGTTAAATTACTTTTGTTAAATTACACTGAATTACTTATTATTATGTTATAAACTACTTTTGTTAAATTACTGTACACTGAATTACTTTTGATGATTTATTTTTCAGACTATAAGTACAGCCTACTCCGAAGATATTGAAATTCAGGGGACCATGCAAATTATTTCAATATATCCATATTTCAATATAAGCGAAATTAACTAACATGAAGCCACCATTTTTGAAAGTTCAATCCCGATGTAAGCATAGAAAACCAAACCCGAACAAATTATTTGGTCATCATTCATCTACCGTATAACGGGTATTTTCTGCGGTTGTTTATTTTCTGCGGTATTTTGCGGATAAGAAAAATCCGCAAAAATTCAAAACGCAAAATATTCTTTTTGAAAAATCACTAATTTTGACACTATTTAAAATACAAGCTATAATTTTCAAACGTGATCAGTCCTTTATTAGGGGGCTCTGCGTCGTATTTCACACCTAATTATCTCATGTTACCTGTGTGATATCAGTGATAGCTGAACAGATATAAGGACTGTGTGTTTAGTCAAGTATGAAATAAAAATGATCTGAGAAAAGTTCACAAGCAGTATTTAGTAGACTTGTAAAACATTGTCTGAAGTTATGGATAAATCTACAACACCAAATTCGAGCAAAAAACGTGGTTCTTATTCGACCCATTCACCCAGGGACCGAGCCATAATCGGGAACTACGCCGCTGAACATGGACTTGCCGCAGCTATGAGTAAATTCAAAGTCGATTATCCAGAATTAAAAGAGTCCATGACAAGATATTTTAGAGATTCATATAAACGCGAGCTTACAAACAGAAAAAGAAAATTAGACTGTTAGACTTTGATTGTTCTGAAGAGTGCCAAATCACAGAAATTCAAACTAAAAAATGTGGTCGTAAAACTGTATTGTCAGACGATATGGATCATCAAGTTCAGATTTACATTATTAACTTGCAAAAATCTGAGGGGGGGGGGTACTGAACACGGCAATAGTGCGTGCAGTAGTTTACGTTCCCTAAGGCAAACTCGGTAAACATATGTATTTTTTTTTTGCAGTCTAATGTAACCGCAGAAATTGAAAACGCAGAATAGAATTTGATACTTTTTAGGGGTTTAACCGCAAAAATTTCATGCCGCAGAAAATACCCCTTATACGGTTTTACAGTGAACAGATTACAGGGAATATTAGTCCTTGAAAGTTTGATTAAAATTATAATTATCCGAAAGTTTTTAAGTTTCATTTTGCTACTATCTTAAACCTCATCATAATCTCCGATCGCATTCTTTTCGTTTTAGAAAAAAAAATCACCAGACTCAAACGCTTCAAATATTGCTGAACGCTGCTTGTATATCATCGTAAGTGTACTCGCAATAATCTCAAAATCCTTAGCTATTTCGAATTTAGGCTTTGTCCTTTTATAAATAGCCATAACTAGTTGGTATTTAGTGTCCGGAGATAAGGTATTTCTTTTCCATGGGGTTTTCATATTACGTCTAGCCTCAATACATCCGTACACGTAAAAACAAAAAATTCAACAGTGAATAAATTTTACTTTTAAATAGAAGTTCACACTTTTGTATATCAACTGGTCAGTCTGGCATAATTATTGTCACCAACCGTGAGACAGCCGCCAGGGAGTATTTCAATATAACCGTTATAAAAACAATTAATTGTCACCTATGGGGACCGATCAGTGGCTTCAATATAAGCGATATTTCAAAATAGCCGATTTCATTATATCCGTTAAATCAATGCAGAGAATATGAAAGACAAAAACTGGGGATTTATGTCTTTTTCAAAATAAGCGGAATTTCAAAATAATAGATTTCAATATAAGTGGAGTAAGCTGTATGTTCTTCACCTCTAGAACCTATACTGATATGTATTTGACAAACTTCATTTGTTTACAAATTGTACTTGATTAACAGGTGTCAATATTCTTAATTTGTTTACAGTATTTCAGTGTTTAGTTTAATGTATTATTATATAAAAAATGTACTGGTGAATGGGGTTACATGATTAATCATAATTAAATAAAAATTTCTTCTTGTCTTGCTCAAAGTGATACATTTTTCCCAAAGTTGTCCATAGTTCTATATTTTGTGATAAATATTTGAAATGAATATAAAGATCCTTCATAATTAACATTGTAGCAATCCTCTTTGGAAAACATATCTCAAATGAAAATAGGGGGTTACATTATGCTGCCTTAAAATGAGCTAATAAATCAGTTCTTACCTAGCACTATGATCCTGCTATAGGCGCATACTTCCAGAGTTTGATTGACATATGCATTGATGACACAATGGTATACCAATCTATCAGGTTTATCACATTGACTTGCATAAGCTGTACAGTTTTTCCTCACTGCAGCCTTCATCCATTCCTCCTCAGTGTCAGGACAGTCATCTACAGCCTGCACAGTTGATGGAGATACTGGGCAGGAGTCACTTATAGCTGTTGATATCTGAAGGAGAAAGAGATATATACCGGTACATGTACAGGTATATTACATGTAAAATACAACAGACTGGAAGTGTATGATTATTAAACCCTAAGGCTTTAATAGTCCTTTTAAATTCTTACTAGACACAGATTCTCTTCTCAATACAATTGTATAAGAAAAGAATTATAGCTATGTATCATAGCTGATTTATCTAGTCTTAGTTTTGATCCAATCAGCAGTCGCTAAATATTCTATTAAGTGATGTTTTTAATTGTTAAAATAATTTTTCTTAGTTCACAACAACGTCATTTTTGATTGACAGCGTGGTTAGCTAAACAAAAGAGAGTGCAACACTTCTGATCAGCCAATGAAAAAGTAGGTTTTGTTCTATTAGTAAGTCACATCATAGTATTAGTATAATTTATGCGATTAAGAAGGGGCTCTGTCCCTTCGCTCCCTCTGCCCTCTTCTTATGCGCTTACATATCTAATACTTAAAGTGAAACCATGTTATCCCATGTATGTTCTAGATGTTTTGACTTCATACATTGAACACAAACTTTTGGTTGTGACTTTTTGTCATGATATGACATTGTATTGTGTTATATGTTATTGTAATTGATCACATAATACAATATCATAATATATAAAACAATATTATATTATACAATATCATACAATACAATTTCATGTGATGTGATAATATATCATATTATAAACCATTATTATGCCTTCTGTCAGTTGTCACTATATATTCAATACTCATCTGTTTCCGCATAGTATTACATGTAAAGGATTTATAGAGCGTAAACATACTATGCTGAAATAGAGCACGGCAATTGTTTTCAACGAAAATCAGCGGGATTCGAACTCACGACGCTAAAATCTTTCAAGCTTGAAGCCCAACGCGTTACCGCTACACTAAATTAGCCATTATTATATTTTACAGTATTTAGGGTGCGTCTTTTTATTCAAGAGTTATAAATCTGTATGATTAAGGTATCTTTTGGAGTTCCTTGGGATTTCTGTGGGGTTCCCTAGGGTTTATAGAGGTTTTTAGAGGCGTGTCTGGGATACCAATGAGTCCCCAGTGGTATCAAGAATTTTTAATTTGAATTATTAGGCTATATCCTTGGGGTTCCATTGGGTTCTATGGGGTATCAAGTTTTATGAATCTGTATTATAAGGGTATCCTTTAAGTTCCTTGGGGTATCCATGGGGTTCCGTGGGATACCTAATGGTGTCTGGGATATCAAAAAGCCACGAGGGTGTATCCAGAGATATAAAATTGTGTTATTAGGGTATCCTTGGGGTTCATTTGGGTATCAAAAGTTATATTACTGGGTATCCTTGGAGTTCCTTGAGGTATCCATAGGGTGTGTCAGGGATAACAATGGGGTATCTGTATTATTACTACTAGTATTAGTCATAAGAGTACTATTAGGGTATCCTTTAGGTTTCTTGGGGTACCCATGGGGTTCCCTGGGATACCTTGTGTTTTAATGTCGAGGATATCAAAGAGACCCAAAGAGTATCAAGAGATATAGTGTATCCTTGGAGTTCCATAGGATATCAAGAGTTATAAAATTTATATAACCAATACATGTATAAGAGTATCCCTAGAGTTCCTTGGGGTATCCGTGGGTTTTGTCTGAGATACCAATGAGTCCCTACAGGTATCAAGAATTTAAATTTGTATTATTAAGTTATCCTTTAAGTTCCTTGAGGTATCCTTGGGGTTCTGTGGTGTATCAAGAGTTATGAATCTGTATTTTTAGGGTATTCTTGGAGTTCCTTGGGATATCCATGGGGTTCCCTGGGATTCTTAGAGGTGTATCTGGAATACCAATGGTCCCCAGGGTTAATAAGAGTTTTACATTTGTATTACAATGTATTAGGGTATCCTTGGGGTTCTATGGAGTATTAAGAGTTATGATTCTGTATTATTAGGGTATTCTTGAAGTTCCTTGGGATATCCATGGGGTTCCTTGGGATTCCTAGAGGTGTATCTGGAATACCAATGAGTCCCCAGGGTTATCAAGAGTTTTAAATTTGTATTACAATGTATTACGGTATCCTTGGGGTTCTATGGAGTATCAAGATTTATGATTCTGTATTATTAGGGTATTCTTGGAGTTCCTTGGGATATCCCTGGGGTTCCCTGGGATTCTTAGAGGTGTATCTGGAATACCAATGAGTCCCCAGGGTTAATAAGAGTTTTAAATTTGTATTATTAGGGTATGGAGTATAAGAGTTATGATTCTGTATTATTAGGGTATTCTTGGAGTTCCTTGGGATATCCCTGGGGTTCCCTGGGGTTCTTAGAGGTGTATCTGGAATACCAGTGAGGCCCCTGGGGTACCAAGAGTTTTAAATTTGTATTATTAGGGTATCCTTGAGGTTCCTTAGGGTTCTATGGTGTATCAGGAGTTATAAATCTGTACTATTAGGTTATCTTTGGGGTTCCTTGGGGTATACCGTAATTGGGGTACCAAGGGTAAGGGGTGACCCTTGCACTCTAATGAGACCCCCTTGGGTATCAATAGTTATTAATTTCTGTCATTGGGGTATCCTTGGGGTTCCCTGGGGTTCTTAGAGGTGTATCTGGAATACCAGTGAGGCCCCAGGGGTACCAAGAGTTTTAAATTTGTATTATTAGGGTATCCTTGAGGTTCCTTAGGGTTCTATGGTGTATCAGGAGTTATAAATCTGTACTATTAGGTTATCTTTGGGGTTCCTTGGGGTATACCGTAATTGGGGTACCAAGGGTAAGGGGTGACCCTTGCACTCTAATGAGACCCCCTTGGGTATCAATAGTTATTAATTTCTGTCATTGGGGTATCCTTGGGGTTCCATGGGGTTCTTTGGGGTATCCTTGGGGTTCCTTGGGGTTCCTTGGGGTTAAAAGATGTGCCGTCATCATTTAGATATATAAAAAGTACTAGATATATATGACTGACATCAAGCAATTAAAGTTATTCTGCATTTTTCCAAAAACACTCTATTATTGACGGTAATTTTAAAGTTAAAGTTTCTTATAAACTTTTGAACAAATTGATTGAACATTTTTCAAAGAAATTCTACATGAGAATCACAAAAACGCTTTTTTAAATGACGCTTGATAAAGAATGTACAAGAAAAAAATTCAATGAGATTTCGTCTGCTTAACATTTCAAGTTTTCTCGGTAAGGCCAAACGTCTTTCATTTCTTGAAAAGAACATAAACCTTTGTTGAATTTTTATTGTACAACAACTTGTTGATTAAATAAATAATCAAATCAATTGATTTATTTGAAAAAAAACCCCAAAAGCTTGCTTTTCCAGTGATTATTTATAGGGACTTGTCAACACTCGAACGTCACAGCTACTTAAATATAGCAAAGCATGTCAGTATATTCAACAGTCGGCGTAATAATAACAATAGTGTTATGTTGTGCATGTACTATGCCTAAATAGTAGTCGGGGTTTGATACATAGTGCACGAGCTGGATAGTACATGCACAACACAACACTATTATATAAATATCATATTAAATAATATCGTATGATACGATATTATATAATATTACAGTATCATATTATACAATTTCATGTCATATAATTCTATATTACAGAAACTTATATCATATTTTACAATATCGTATGATACAATATTATAATATATACAATATTGTATCATAGGATACAATGTTATATTTTGCAATATCTTATGTAATAGTATCATGTGATAAAATAATAAATTAATAATACAATATAATATTATACAATATTGTATCATAAAATACAATACTATACATAATGATATCATGATACAATATCATAACATAAAATATCAATTGAAAAAAAATGATACAATATCATATAGTATCATATAACTTTTTTATAATATTACATATGATATTATATTGTATCATTTTAAACAATATTGTTTCATACCATACAATACTATATCATAGGAATCATGTTGTTTCATTTATCAACAAACACATCTATCTATCGAGCAGGTTTGAGTGAGAAGATTTCTTTAGCATCCTTGATAATGGAGATCAGGCTCTGCATCTGAAGCAACCTCTGTGTTTCATTTATAATATAGTTCAATCAACTATGCAAGCTATCATCTATAAAAATGTGACCTGTTCCAAAAAAAATAAACCTCATCCAGCATCCGAAACCTATGGCTTAGATTCAGCATTCAAGCCTGTCAGGTGCATCAGTATACATAAGACGCATCTCCATGCTAGTTTGGTGAAGTTCAGACCAGTAATAACTAAGATATCATCATCAGAGGACACTAGCAATTAAAACCTTAACCTGCTCCAGCATCCGCAACCTTTGGCTCAGATTCAACATCCATGCCTGTCAGGTGCATCTGTATCATAAGACACACCATCCATTCAAGTTTGGTGAAGTTAGGACCTGTAATAACTAAGATTGATAATGGAGATATTTAGCTCTGCATCTGAAGCTTCCTCTGTGATTCATTCATATTACAGTTTAATCAACTATACAAGTTTGAAATAGTACTATTATCTATTAAACATGTGACCTGTTCCAAAAAACCATATCCAGCATCTGAAACCTAATCATCAGAGGGCACCTGTTTCAAAAACTTTAACCAGCTCTAAAAACCTTAACCTCATCCAGCATCCGATACCTATGGCTCAGATTCAGCATTCAAGCCTGTCTGGTGCATCAGTATCATAAGACGCACCATCCATGGAAGTCTGGTGAAGTTAGTACAAGTTATAACTAAGATATAATCATCAGAGGGCACCTGCAACAAAAACTTTAACCAGCTCCAAAAACCTTAACCTCCTTCAGCATCCGAAACCTATAGCTCAGATTCAGCACCCAAGTCTGTCTGGTGCATCAGTATCATAAGACACACCATCAATGCAAGTTTGGTGAAGTGCGGACCTGCAGTAACTTAGATATTGCTATCAAAGGGCACCTGCAACAAAAACTTTAACTTGCTCCAAAAACCTTAACCTCCTCAGCATCCGAAACCTATAGCTCAGATTCTGCACTCAAGCCTGTCTGGTGCATATGTATCATAAGACACACCATCCATGCAAGTTTGGTGAAGTACGGACCTGTAGTAACTTAGATATTGCTATCAAAGGGCACCTGCAACAAAAACATTAACCTGCTCCAAAAACCTTAACCTCCTCTAGCATCCGATACCTATAGCTCAGATTCAGCACTCAAGCCTGTCTGGTGCATCAGTATCATAAGACACACCATCCATGCAAGTTTGGTGAAGTACGGACCTGCAGTAACTTAGATATTGCTATCAAAGGGCACCTGCAACAAAAACTTTAACCTGGTCCAACAACCTTAACCTCCTCCAGCATTTGAAATTTAGGACTCAGATTCAGCATCCAAGTCTTTCAAGTCCATAAGTAGGTCCAGATGCACCATCCATGCAAGTTTAGTGAAGATAGGACAAGTAACAGCTTAGATACATGTACAGGACCTGCAACAAAAACTTTAACCAGGTCCGGACGCCGACGCCAACACCGACGCCGAGGATATAGCATAAGCTCCCCCTGACTTCGTCTCGGTGAGCTAAAAAAGGTTTTGTGGGATCAGGGCTGTAATTCTAATATCCAATCATTTAGTTTATTTTAGCAGGCAAAGAGCTAATAATCATCTTTTATATTTTAATAAGCTTATCAATGATCTGTCCATGCTTGAATGGTTGTCTCTAAAATTATGTAGACTCAGTTCCTTTTGTACAATTAATAACCTAAAAATACCTGAACCTGAACTTTATTTATTTTACAACGATTGATAAACAAGTTCTACAACTTATATTAATATCTCTCGTTGGCATGGATGTTAGAGTGAGGGGGTCATTGGTGAGGGAAGAAGCCGGAGTAAACGGAGAGAACCCACGTGTCCAAGCGGGCGACCGCCATACCCTATCACATACAACCACTGTCTATCACGGGGATCAAACTCGGGCCGCAGCGGTGAAAAGCGAGTGCATTGTCCACTACGCTACTTGGACACCTAATATATATGAATAACTAAAGTGTTTAATAGTTTGGATCTAATCTTAAGCATATTATAGATTAAATACATGTATAGTATAAATCTGGCTAATGCACTAGAAACTATCAAAGAAAGAGAACACAAATGTAAATTAAATTCTTAATATTAAACATGATAAAAAGAAAATGATGAGCACTGACATATATTTGAGGACTATCGACCAACCTTTACTATCTATGATATAAGACTTTAAACTTTTTAAATACCGGTAGGTGAATTTTTTTTATCATGTATCAAGTTTCTGGCATACTTCCAATACAAATACATTTAATCTGCTCAGGTACTGGTACTAAATACATGTACCCAGTACTGCTATTATTAATTCCATCTCTAGCTTTTTATTAATACAAGATAATATTCTCTCTTAATATGCTGCATTCTTTAACTGCAACAAAATAATACATGTATAGTCAAAAGAAAACTTCATTTTATGAAAGTGGGACAGCAGGCACTTGTGAGAAGAGGGGATCAGGCTCAGGCCTAGAAGGTTGTCAGGGGAGGTCCAGACCCCCAACCCCAACCACCCCTTCCCCCAAACACACACCTATCTGAAATATCTTTACTTTTATTAAATTCACATATTAGTAAAATTACTAAATAAAAAATAGGCAATGTACATCTCCTGGCAAACAAAAGTTTCCTTCTGACCCCCCTGGAAAAAATTATGGATCCATGCATGGGGACGTCCCATCTATAAGTGCCTTTGAGTGGAAGTCATATGTGAATACTTAATAACAGAAATGTAGAATGAGTTGTATAAAACTGTTAAGCAAGTTACATGTAGGTTGCAATTCATGTACATGCCCTGTATATACATGTATAGCTGCACGATGGCTGTGCATTCCTTTATAGCTGACCAGTCGACTCTTGTAAAATCTATCAACAAATGACTTTACATCACAAATTGAAAAAAGGTTTTGTGGGATTAAAGCTGTAATTCTAATATCCAATCATTTAGTTTATTTTAGCAGGCAAAGAGCTAAGATGTATATCTGAATAATCATCTTTTATATTTTAATAAGCTTATCAATGATCTGTCCATGCTTGAATGGTTGTCTCTAAAATTATGTAGACTCAGTTCCTTTTGTACAATTACTAACCTAAAAATACCTGAACCTGAACTTTATTTATTTTACAACGATTGATAAACAAGTTCTACAACTTATATTAATATCTCTCGTTGGCACGGATGTTAGAATGAGGGGGTCATTGGTGAGGGAAGAAGCCGGAGTAAACGGAGAGAACCCACGTGTCCAAGAATTAGCTAAGCTAATGTTACTTAATGTAACATGCAAACTCTATGTAATTTTAACAAGGAAGTATATTTTGAAAGCTGATGATACAGTGCAGTCAGTTGCCACAAATGTTTTAATAAGGGACAACAACCTTACAGTGATATTAATGAGGTTTTAAACAAGTGAAACTACACATGATCTGTTAACAACTAACATAACACAATTGCTTGAATATATGAGACCAACTGTCTTTATATTTCTAGGTTCTTTGGTAGTATTTTTTTCTTCTTTTACACAGTTACAAATCATATATCTCACTTAAATCTATTCATTTAAAACTGTCACAACTGATATTGAGGCTGTGAATCTATAGCATAGCACTCATTTTAAAAGGAATAAGAAACAAAGGGTACTAGGCTGACATTCTTTTTCACATTCTGTATATGCTTTTCTTGATGTTCCAAAATAGCATTGTTGTGACAGTTTAAGTGCTGAGAATGTTGTGCTGAAGTCAGAGACATCAATAACATTTGTTACTTATGTCTCTGGCTGAAGTTTTCTGAATTTGAGAAAAAAGTTCAGCGTAAGTGACATCGAACACAAAATATAGAACAGGGCCAACAAGAATACCTGCACACATCCATATCCAATCATTAGGAACATCGCCAGATTTATTCGCATGCGTTTCCGAGAGTTGTAAAATCCATCCATTCTTCATTTAACGTGTAGTCGTACTATCTAAAGCTTGGAAACCTAATGGAACAATATTACTACATGTGATGGAAATGTTTCGGTTTCGGAAACTGGCGGAATCATCCGGAACACCTCGGGCCTTTCAAAGAAAGTGTTCCGGATGAGACTTCCCTAAAAGGCGCATCTAGTTACCCCAAAAGACACAAAAACCTTAAAAATGCCAAACAGTCACACCAAAGGAGCATGTAATTACATAATGATTCATTAAAAGTACATGGAATTGACTATAATAGAGGTTAATGAATATTTAGGATAATAAAACATTATTTTTACAAAAATCACATCGACAGCAAACTCATGCGATTCCAAAAAGTATCAGACTGCTCGGAAACCCGACTGCTCCGCATAAACTACTGGGTGCGTTTGAGATTGGCGTTCAATCTCAAATGCACCAAGTAGTAATAAAATCAACCGGCATGCGTCTTTAGAGTTTTTATCTAAGGGCAATGCGGCATCTCTTAAACTTGTAAATGCAAAAATGTTTCAAAATAATGGATAGCGTAGATTTTAAGCGGATACTGAATCAAATATCATTTGCGCCGCTAACTACATAACGTTATGTTATTGTAAATAAAATAAAGAATATATAAAATTAATATATTGACAAATAATGAAAAAAGGGTAATTGTATATGACCTTAAATATTCAGGTTACGCTATTCCCTACATATTTGTTATAATGATATGAGACAACCCGTCAATAATGCACCCCTACGAACGCACCTGTCTTTCGTTTAGATATTTCACGCATGATGGAACCCTAGTGACAAAAAACTAGGCCTATGACAGAGAGATTCTAGTTTTATTTCAAAAAACTAAAAAACAAAGTTTAATGAATGTTAACAGACGGAATCCGTTACCAAAACCCCTAACAAAGTATTTTATAAGACTCCACAAATAGGCGAATTCCTCTGAGACGACACACCAACGCGGACCAGGTACGAATAGATATTTTTTTCTGGTGCACCGTCTATTCACAACAGCAGTGATTGGATCCGGTCTCGCTGGCCCTTTGTTTCTTTTTTTTAAGCATCAGCTTCCTAGAACAAGGCAGAAACTTGTTTACATTGGCAATATCATAATCGACGCGACGAGATACTATGAAAAAGAAAGCACATACATGTATGTTTTTCAAAAGCCCTGAAAATCGATCGTTTTATTTTAGTTGACAGTAGAAAAACAATAAACATGTATATTTGTATATGTAAATGATTAATTACCAGATAGTTTAAAGAAAACAGGTCAGTAGGGATCTCATGCTACAAAATGCAACGTGAAATCGCACAATTTAACTTACCTGTGCAGCTATTGTGTTTTTTTACTGATCCCGTAATTCGTTGAACCATGGTACGTAAGAATGGGATTTCTAATCTTCAAGTTCAACACTATATAATGGAAAATAGAACAAAATAATTAAGGCATAAGTATTTAAACTGCATATATTTCACAAAATACTACATGTATATGATTAAAGTATGAACGAAATATAACTGTTTCGTGCTCGGATCTAGAGAGAAAGGGGAGAGGGTCGGGTTCCGGACCCCCTACCACCACTCCTGGAAGATTCAAACTTCTTGAATTCACACAGTAAAATTAGCGTAAATAGACCCCGGAATCCTATTGCAAACATGATTATACCCCCCCCCCCCCCCCCCCCCGGGTGATTTTTTTTTTTGCGAACTAAATTAATAACATTTGAATAGCGTTTTAATATACTATTCCTTGTGTATTACAAAACTGGAATCTACTAATCTATTACATATTGCACCATGAATGACTCACGCCAAAAATTATGTTTATTATTTTAATTATTTCTCTGCCATACAAAACCAATTAAAAAGCCAAGTGCTATAATTGCAATTCATCATCTCTAGATCTACAAATAAATAAAAAAAAAAACAAAAAAAACATCGCAATATATAGCAAACAAGATCGAGTTTTTTTAGGGTCAATTAAAAAAAATATGTTACATATCACCATCGGATCAGTGATTCTTACATGTGCAAATAAAGAGAGTAAAGCTGGCAAAACATCGCTATATCTTCAAATTATATATCTATACTTTTGTATAACGTCTCAAATGGTTACTAATTGTATATTCGTTTAAATTTATAATATTACATACCCATTTGTGAAAAACTTTAGTCAAAAAGGATCGCACGATGTGGCCACGTGTTCAGAGGGACAGGCATGCATTTTCTTCTGATGAATGCAAAGTATGATACCTGAAATGTTTTAACAAGTTATATAAAAATAACTAGAAAGTATTGACTTTTTATGAATAAAATTAAAGAAACATTTAATTTTCAATTCGTCTGATTATTCACGCAAGCATGTTATTTATATAATTGTCATACTGCAAATGTTTATACATGTAACGTACGCACTTTTCATTCCTATTCCGTGAACTAGGAGCATCCTTCCCACACCCAACGCCTGTTCAGCTGTACAATACGTGTTTCTGAAGAAAAAAACATGTCAAACATATTAATTAAATTGCCACAAAATTCAAGCAAAAGAAAGAATTTTCCTTGTAATACTAGATTTTAGTCGCACATCTCTCACTGTGTTCGCTTTAAAAATCCATAAGCCAAGATTTTAAATGTGTATTGGGACCCAGTTGCTTTTTGTGAGAAATTAAAAGCACCGCACTGTTTGTAATTCAATAAATAGTTTCAGTGTGGTCTTCTCGGATTGCAAGTAAGAGCAACTCGAGAAAAAACTTCTATCTATGTGCTTTATATACAGTGTTCCGAACGCGGCAACCCAAGCATGCATTGCGTAATATATTACATTTGACAGTTCACATTGTTACAAAAAAGAAGACTGACACATACGCGGGGGTGTTAAGGAAGCATATGGAATCTGAGTTACATGTAATTCCGTGAAATCACAAATCTTAGTTATTATGTACATATTCAAATATATAAGCAACGAAACGTAGACCAAAAACAAATAAAAAACACTGAAGACAATTTTTGCCAGAAATTAGTTTGTATTACGTAGATTTACACATTGATGACGTCATGACTAAAAGCTGAATGTCGTGTGAATTTGATCGGAAAGCATCGTAAACATATTCCAAATATAACTAATCTAAGAACTCTTATAAAGTATTGTGGTGTGATTTATTGAGAATTGAACATAAGAATACTGGGGGAGATGTTAGTTTAATCAATCATTCGCTAAAAGGTATGTAAATTTGCTTTTATTTCTCGGCCAGGCGTTCCTCTGTCGTTGTTTACGATATAAAAATCTGACTAGAACAACACTACCCCGTTTATATTGAACTTTAAATTTTATACGTATCGTTAGTTTGATCAATGTTTAAATTGAAAAGTGCTGCTAGAATCCCATGTTGTGTGTTGTTTTAATGCAATTTGCCGTTTTCCGTGCAAACGTAAAAAAAGTTGGGAAGGTTTTACGAGAACCGGATGAATAACTTTTTGATAAGGAAAAACATAGGATTCTAGCAGCGGTTTTGATTAAACTGAGATGTTTTGCCTTCACTTCGTATGTTTATTTTATTTTGGAAACCGCGGGGTAGTGTTGTTCTATCACATTTTATGTTAAGGAATATACGTAAGCTATTTATAGTTGTCACGTGATAATGCACTAATGTGGCAGTGATGTACTACCCGATTTTATTGCACTGACATCTATTTTAAAGGATAATACTAAGTTTTTGATCTTATTCTAAATAATTATTTAATTTCACGATTTTGAATACAACAGTCAAAATAAGACGGCATATTGGCCATATGCTTCCTTAACACCCCCGCGTACATGTTGATATCAAATTACAGAAAAAAATCATTCAGTATTCCCTAGACATCTTAAAGATAGTCCAAATACAGTTTAACGTTCATGATCAATTTAATTTATACTTTAGAATCAAATTAATTTTATATTCTCTTGTAGTATACAAGTATGATGTAATATGAATATCAGATAAGAAAATAAATCATCGATCACCTTTAAAAGTTTGGCGAATTGATTTTGCTTGTGCAGATACCTGGTTGCTAAGATGCACATGCTTCCGACTTTCATAAGTTAAAAGAAATTGTTTTACTTGATTGTTTATTGATTGAATTGAATATACGGAAGGAGTATATGTTTAGATTTAAGATAAATATACAATGTAATAAACATGTAGTTTTGTAGTCATTTAAGAGTTTTCAATACTAGTACATGTAGATATGCATTGTTCCCAGCTACAGTAACAGCAATCAGCAGCTATCTGATGTCTAAAAAACCATAAAGTTAATTTAGACATCATTTTATGTATTTAGGACTTGTTAAGTCTGTTCTCGAATTATACATATATGTATAAAATCATCCGTTGTTATTATATCTAATCCTCACTTACAGACTTATCGCGATTTATCTGTGTAAAAAGAGATTTGAAAGGTTTTTCGGCCATTTAAACGCCGGTGTAATGAAGAATAATGACCCCCGTAGAATAATGACCGGGGGTCATTTTTCGACGTAGAATAATGACCCCCCCCCCCAGCTGAAGAATAATTGGATTTTTCTGAAGAAAAAAGACCCAGGGTTTAATTTTCTTCATGTTAAGCAAGAAGAAATATGACCCCCATAGAAAAATGACCCCCCCCCCCCCCCCGTAAACATGAATAGAAATTGGTTACCCTGTATCCAAGATATGCATATGACTTTGAAATTACTTAATTTTTCACTCTGTTCAACTGATTTTGAAGCTATTAACAAGTTATTTGTAAATAAATCGCTGTATATAGTTTTAGATATCCGTAGCAAGCACACACAAAATACTCTTACATTGCCACAAATTGAATGTTAACAGTTACGTCACTTCTCTCGTCGACATACGACGGGAAATGACGCAAATAAAGAAAAATTCATACACAATGAGAATATTGTGTGATAATTAAAGAACAGTAATCATAAGAATAATTGTTGTAATAATATAAGCAATATTCATTGGTGAATGAATTGTCAATCTTGGAATGATACATGTATATTTCTTTAAGGAAAAAGACTAAGGGGGCAGGTAACGTAGGAATATGAATTCTTCTTATTTACATTTCTTGAGGAAAGTGATTTTAAAAAAATCATTTTGCGTTAGTTTTGTTTTCTTCTACGTAATACATGAACATCAATATTTTAAACATTTGTTGTAATGTTGTATTTGTGATCATGAATATACTTTATTCTTTTAGAGCAAATGTGTGAAGAGTACCTGATCACTATAGTAAATCTTAATAGATAATAAACACTGATCGATTTTAATAAGAAAAGATTGTTTCTAAAAGCGTTGATAACGGTTAGGGCCCATGTTAGGGGTTTATATCTCCCTTGATTTTGATCACACGATCTTTATTGTATCCAAAGTTACCAATGCTCATACAAACTATTGGTACATTAATCATCTTGATATTAACTAGACTTACTGAAGTATGCCGACGATAAAGTAAAATATATTTTCTGTACGAGTACTCTCAGTACTTTGACGATTTTCCTTATTGGCCGTTAACCTCTACTGGCGTAATGGCTGCTGTCAATGCCTACTAACTTCAGCTTGGTTATAATGCCTAACAGTGGAGTAAACTTTTTTATAATTTTGGTTTCATCATTAATTCTGGGTGATGCACTTGCATACCCATCAGTTTGTAATAGTGGAAATCCTCAATGCAAGTATAATTCATGAACAATTAATATGAAGAATATAGACGATGCGACGGCGAAGCGCGAAGATGCGAAGACGAAAGTGCTAGGTTGCGAAGGCGAAGAAGTGATACTACTATCGCTTCTTCGCCTTTGCAACTTCGCAATCTCGCCTTCGAATCTTCGCACTTTTGCCTTTTTAGTTCACCGAGACGAAGTCAAGGGGAGCTTATGCTATACCCCCGGCGTCGGCGTCCGGAGCTGGTTAAAGTTTTTGTTGCAGGTCCTGTATCTAAGCTATTACTTGTCCTATCTTCACCAAACTTGCTAACTTCACCGAACCTGAATGGATGGTGTGTCTTATGATACAGATGCACCTGACAGGCATGGATGCTGAATCAAAGCCATAGGTTGGGGATGCTTGAGGAGGTAAAGGTTTTAATTGCTGGTGCCCTCTGATGATGATATCTTAGTTATTACTGGTCCTAACTTCAGCGAACATGATATTGTTATGTGCAGTATTGTATATTTTGATATGATTGTATTGATTAACATATGATGATATGATTATCATACAATTTTTTAACAGGGAATATACGATATTGTGTCAAAACAGAATACATGAATATATAAGATCATAAAGGATGGTTTTCATATAATATGATAAAGGTGGTCTCATAAAGGTGATGCCTCATAAAGGTGATGACTCGTCTCGGCGAGCTTTGTAATCTGTGATTACCTATAATTTATAATTGCAGAGCTCTCTATCGTTTAAGGGTTCAGAGGCATATTTTGGGAATTTTATTTAAATAAAATTAATAAAATTAAATTATCCAGGGGGATAGGATCCAGACCTCCTCTCCCCTTTTACTGCGTGAAATTATTAATATTAAATTTTCCGGGAATACGGACCCCCTCTCCCCCTCTAGATCCATGCATGAGTGTCGCATAATGAAATTAGAATGTTACTGTGTTTGTTCCACGGTAAACAGACGGCTGGTAAGTGACAGGAGTCTGGAAGTGCATATACATGTATACACATTATGGTGGACATTAAATTTTATGTGGAGTAGATAATGATTAGGCATAGCTAGCACTGGTAAACATATATGCCACATGTACACATTAAAATATTTATAAACATTCATAGTAAGCGCGATGGCCTAGCGCATGCGAACCAATAATAGCCTGGATTAATCGGAAAACCTTGGCGAGTACGGTGCCTACATTAAATTCTATGTAATCGACCAAGACTTGCTGAATGCAATCAAAAAAGGCGAAAGTGCGAAGTGCGAAGGCCAGATTGCGAAGTTGGGAAGGAGCGATAGTAGTATCACTCCTTCGCCTTCGCACCTTCGCACTTCAGGCATCACATCTTCGCGCTTCGTCGTCGCATCTTCGCACTTTTGCTCCTTCGCCTTCGCACTATCGCCTTTGCAACTTCGCATCTTCGTCCTAAGGTCGAAGTGGCTATATCGGAACACCATAGATATATGTAAATGTAATTTTTAAAGGGGCATGGCCACGATTTTGGTCAAATTCTATTTTTCTGTTTTCATTATTTACAATGCTTAAGGAAAGCATTTCTACTGATCAAATGAAATGTGAGGGTCAGTTGTAAAGTTATAAGCAAGATACCGGGCTCACAATTCTTTGTCATTGAAACAAGGCTAGTGCCCTGTTGTTGTTTACATAGGTTAAATTCAATATACCAGTAAAAAATCTTTTTTCAAGCTGATTTGTATATATTCCTTGTAAACATTAAAATCGGAAAAATAATTTTTGAATAAAATCGTGACCATACCCCTTTAAGATGACAACCATACCCCTATGCAATACGTCAATGTCTTGTTATAACGGAAGTATTTTTATGTTCTAAGATGCTGTGGTTTCATCAATATTCGTTGGATATCAATTTTCGTGGATTTCGTTTTTAAGTTTATCCATGAAATTAAATGTTCATTGAAGTGCAGTTTCTACTATCAATTTGTATTGAAAGGATCATCGGCCTTGAATTTACGTATCCTTGAACATGTGACTTTCACTTTATCCACGAAAATTGATACCCTTGACTATTAATGAAACCACAGTATACCCCTTTTTTCACTTTAAGTTTATTTGAATATAAATTATAATTCATGTTACTTTCTGTAAACTGCAGCAGTAAAAATTACAATAGTGTAAAGAGTATTTCACAAATAATAAAAAAATATACTGAAAAACTTTAATCTACAAGGGGGTCATTATTCTACAGGGGTCACTTTTCTTCATGTGGAGTGTGATCATTTTTATGAAAATGACACTTATTCTTCAGGCAAAGGGGTAATTTTTCTACGTAGACTAATGACCGGGGGTCATTATTCTACGTTGAAGAATGACCCCCGGTCAACAACAACAAAACTGGTTACATGAGATTTAAAAGACCTGTTCAAAGTACCCTATATATTTTGATATGCATACTGAGTAAATATTCTACAAAAAGGTATTCCTACCTTAGCAAAAGTGTAAACATTAACTCACCAATCAATGATTTTCTAGTTGTACCCTTAAATTAGATTTTCATTGAAATAAGTGGATAATGAATGCAAGTAATAAGTGTATTGGCGAGGAACTAATCAAGAGGTTGTAAAGTACAAACACTCTCTTTAAATTATATTGTGTACTAGTAAATTTGAATATCGATATCTAACCCCAAATGCCCTTTTAATCAACCTGTTAGTTCTAGGTGTTTGATTACCTTTCATGTTTATTGAAACGTTAACTTTGTGTCTATCCTCCGAAAACTCGTGTAATCCAATATCATAATAACATAGGATTCTTTTTACCACAACATCTTGTTCTTGATAAATTTGTATTTTCCTTTTGCCGATTTGTTTTTGTTTATTTTTTTTTATTTTCCCTGTTTGTTTGTTTTGTTTATTTTTTTAACGGGATCACAATACTCGTATGTATAAGGCAAAACAGGTAATGTATGCATATGCAAAATCGAATTCACATTACAAACTTCCTTTCTGAAACAGGGTTTCCAATACATTGTATATGCACATGTGTATGTACATGTGTAAGTACATGTGTATGCCATGCTTTCATATTTCTACTGAACAAGTGTTACACAACATCTGTAAACAGATATAGCCATGTTATGACCTTGAATTGTTAATATTACAACTTGGTCACTATGATACTTATGTATACCTAGATACTGCGCAATGAATTGTGGTAATGATATGATTAACAGAAACAATTCTGTGACTCTTGTAGCACTGCGCAGTATTCCTAAATATTTTACAACCAGGTGCAGAATGCGGGCACAATAATATCCAAACTGGGAGTTTATAAATAAGTTGTCATATTTGGCGATTCTGTGTCTGAATCGATAGCTCTGGTACTCTATACTGACTCATATATTGCATGTTTTATATATTCTTTGTAACCTTTTAAACCATGAACTCATGTATACTTTTATATATGACCTTTTAATATTGTACGTAAGGCCTTGATACTGCAAGTTGGCCATGCAATGCTTTTTCCATCTATCTAACCTTTATAACCTTAAAGCCATGTATTAATGAATGTATTATGCTTAAGCAATGCCCCATACCCAGGTGGGGGACTCAAAGACCTGGAACTCGGAGACTCAAGACCTGCATTCATACTCTTTGATAGACAGTTCTGACAGTTTTGTTACTTTATTTAGAATTAAATAGAACTCTGGTAATTGAACACCAAATGTTCACTCATGATAGATGGGCCGAACTATTCAGTCAGTTGTAAGTAAAATTTCATATATCCATGTAAAATGATGTTAAGCAGATCTTTGATTTGGGCTGCTAATAATTGTTGTAACTTTGACAAAACTACTAGTATACAATCACGCTTGTTAATAAACTGCTTGGTAACCAACAATTGGATTTTGTGATTCCTAAGTTTGAGTTGATCCTCAAGAAGATCAAGAAGACAGAAGGCATACACATCGTGGTTTAGCTAATATGAAGGACGATCATCGCATTAATTCATTTCATATAATTAAAATAAAACTGAAAAAAGGTGAACTGAACAAATTTTCATATACCTAAATGATATTATTTGCCCACTGCAAGTAAAATCAATACAGTGTCTTACTTGAAATTGTAATGGATGAAATCTTGAAATACATATAAGTAGGTGCAAGAAGTAAACATTATGTAGAGTGACAGCGCTCCTGCTGAACCAACATCATAAATCGGTGTGGTGTCTATATTAAGGTATACAAACGATAATGGACCACAGTTAATCATACCTTTGTCTAGATAATAAAGAAAGAGGTGATCTCACTCTCCTTCTCTCTCGTTCCTCACCCACAAAACTCATGTCATACAAATACATTTACTGGGCTCAATAAAGCTGTCATTTAATTAATTTACATATATTAGTTTAGACATCATCCGTGCCATATGGTTGATGTCTCAATCAGTATGCATTATAAACACAGTGGTTCAATTTAAAACATGTACAAATTAAGTCATATTACAGTAAAATGTAAAAAGGGGCCACAATTATTTACAATCATTATTATGGCTCTTAAGTATGTACAGGTAAAAGAATTGTACCATTCTGTGTAACAAGGCACACCGTTTTGTACACATGTGTACATTTCCTTTCCTTACCTTGACAGATATGTCATCTGATGCTTTTCATACAAAGCAGTCGCGAGTAGTAACTCCTCTGATGTCAAAAAAGAGAAAGGGGTAGTTAAACATGCAGACAGCAAAAACAAACAAAAACTGAATAACTGTAAATTAATGAACCCCTACAGAGATATCTGAGTGATTCTTCAACGCAAATTCGATTAAACGAATGTTTATCTATGCTATTTTGTATTTAAATCTCCCTGAATGCGTCTATTGAGCAGTAACTTTAAACGAATTATTATATATCTACCGAGAGTGTTAGTGTAAAGTATGAAAAGAATAAATTAAATAGGGTGTATGTAAAAGGAAAGTACGTACAGGTACACCACCAAGTTTTGCTGATAAAAATGATTCAAACATATACCAAAGTCCTAATTTAATCAATTTGAATTCATGACCTCTCACGAATTTTGTAAGTGTTCTAAAAAAAGGACTGTACTGTCGGAACGCAAAGAATGTATAATGCTTAACCTTGTTTATTGTAGGTAGAAGACATTCATAAAGGGTAAGTATAACCACGACAACAATTTGGCGAAGCAGTCCTATTCTTATACGATCATGCGACAAACATCTACAATGTAACTACGCTTCTTTGAATCGTATGGTCTATCATCCCAGTCCATGTTTACTAACATACAGTCTTAAACAGTAACATAACGATACAGTGCGATCATTCAGTGTAGTATTACAAAAAATGGCAGAGTAAAGTTACTTGGACGTCAATATTCGTGGATTGAGTTGCAAATCTGTGACTCGAATTTGATCTAGACTCGTGTCTGTATCGATTGATTGAGAAACGATTAATTCATCTGTATTTTGAGCACAGTGATTTCCCCATACCGTAGGTACTGCATAAAACAACTGAGTCAGTAGCAACTGTATGCCGTATGTGCCGAACGTGAATTTTGATTTTGTGTCTTAAAGGGCTAGTGCACGGAACAACCTTTACAATGTTTTATGTTGATAAACTGTACCGATATAGAATATGAACATTTATCTCATACGTGATGTGTATATTACCCGTGTGATAAACCTTTGCTATATCAAACGGGGGATGCTTTATCAAATACATGTACTTCCGGTCCGAACTATTTTTGACACAGCCCGTCGCTTCAACCCTTCAGCGACCTAATTTCGAAGATTTGCTAGTACTTTTAACATAACTATATCAACAACAAAAATTGATATAAAATGGATTTTGTCAAAGACTTAAATTACAATTATGAAGGAAAACACATAATTGCGTAGCATAGGCGTCGGCACCTGGGCTATTGGGGGGGGGGGGGGGCTTTGCCCTCCCACTTTTGAAAAGTTATACATAACTGTAACAAGAAGACCTTTTTTTCTTGTCAAGCCTTTTTTATAAGTTTAGCACCCCTTCAAACTTTCATTTTGCTTTGTGTAGTTTATAAAACTGCAAATTACGTTAGATATCAAGGAGTTCATCCTGACGACACGATGATAACAGAGCGAACTGGCTGTGTTTATATACAAGAACTTACCGAAATAATGTTTCATAAGACTTTGATTCCACCACAAGTAAGTATCCTTATTCACTACTTTCGAATCATTAGGTTGGTGTTTTGTTATAAAACACCAACAACTGTTCCTCGTTCGAGTCAATATTCAGACTAACAAGCATTCGCAACTTTGTGTATGTCAAGAAAATTGATTATTCAAGTCTTCTGATCAGTATTTCTATTTAAAGAAACTAAGGGTTAGTAACCCTAACCCTAACCCTAACCCTAGCTTCATAATTTTAATCAAATTGTATGAGATAAATTTCGTCAGGGAAAGTTACACAAGACGCATTAACAACTGTTACTGTAGGGAATGAAAAAATGATTTTTTCAGAGACAGTTTAGTTTCTTACTGTAACTGTAAGATGTGTTTACTTACCATAAGAACCTAAACTAACTCTGAAAAACAGTGAACAAATCTTTTTTAGATTCCCTACTGAACAGTTTGTTATGCGGTTGTGTTTTCCCACACTTATTTCTACAAAGAATTATAATTGTATTTGAAACATCGGGTTTTTTTTTTTTACATTGGAGCACAGGGGCTCGTCACGAAGTTTTTTCAATCTTTTATATATACCACCTCTATACTATAAAATACACAAGGGAGGAATCAAAACTCGAAAAAATCGCTACCTCCCAATTTCAGTCGCCTCGTATTAATTCTTCTCGGACGTTAAACCCTGCACTCTAGGTATCATTAGATCGGGAAAGGACCATAGTTTTTAGGAATACCTGCAAAATTTAAACATCGGCAAAAATTTTAGAAGTTTTCACGCATTTTCTTCCAGTTTACTCTCCGGTGACACTTTCTTCGATCAGATGTCGCGCTCTCATTGGTCAATTCAATGTTGTTCAAGATAACCCGTACGCGGACTTGTATTTTAGAAGGATTTTCAAACGATATTCAAACTTGCTTTGATGCTAGAAATACATAGTCACGTCCTACCGAATGTCCGAAGTATGGTTAAAATATTTCTACATAAATATGAAAATTAATACATATACTCACCACGTAATAAGAACTTCTTCACTCATCATTTGAATATCCCTCTAAAATACGAGTCAACGTACGATTTATCTTGATCAACAAAATTAACCAATGAGAGCGCATGAATAAATTGGGTGCGCGACATCTGATCGAAGAAAGTGTCACCGGAGAGTAAACTGGAAGAAAATGCGTGAAAACTTCTAAAATTGTTGCCGATGTTTAAATTTTGCAGGTATTCCTAAAAACTATGGTCCTTTCCCGATCTAATGATACCTAGAGTGCAGGGTTTAACGTCCGAGAAGAATTAATACGAGGCGACTGAAATTGGGAGGTAGCGATTTTTTCGAGTTTTGATTCCTCCCTTGTGTATTTTATAGTATAGAGGTGGTATATATAAAAGATTGAAAAAACTTCGTGACGAGCCCCTGTGATTGGAGCTGTATTTTTGACCGACTTTTCCTTACATTCAACGGTGCATATGTTCGTCTCTAATTTCCTTTTACCATAATAAAACAAGATCTGTTAACATGTATACTGTTCGCATATGTCTGGAATTCAAATTGTTGAGGGTAAAAAAAAAGGCACGTTCAATGTAGTGGAAATAATATCTTCACTTTCTTGTACACAATTTTTTGGTACCGAACATACTAGATTCGCCTATCAGTGTAACAACACATTTTTTATCCTTAGTTATGAGTTATTAGATTTGAACGTTACCAATAATCGAAGTTAATTTAAACGATACAAAATCTAAACATTGTACATTTACCTTGAAGAAAAAAGAGAGAGGTAGAAAAAAGATATGGGTCCAGAAGCTATGAAACATACAGGCAAGTTTAACAGGTAAATAACCTACCGTAAATAAGTTAACACGTCCTCGCCGTCTAGTCGCTTTACTAAAAATGATATTAAATGTATCACGTATATCTAGCTAGAGATATTTAAATATCCAATAGCAAAATCACCGAGCAGTGACTTATATATAATGGTGTTTATGATCAGATAAGATTGTACCCATGTATATCCATTTACCCCACTTGTTCAGCAACGTATATACATAAATTCATGTCGGAGATTTATAGTTTATATCTGTCAAACAGGAGAGATAATTTTTGTTTGTGAATTGTCCAATTAATAATCATATCATTTGGGGTTTTTTTTTCAATGCTTTATTTCTGTAGATTAGAATTTTTTGAAGCCACAATTCATTGTGTTAATGAACACTAAGTAATGCTTTCACGAACCCGTGGTTTTATGTACATGCACTTCGCTTCTGGACGTATATCCTCTTTATTTCCTTTAAGACCTATTTCATCCACTAAAACGGGTTTTATTACATTATATGCAACTTGCATAACTAAAAAAGTAACACATTTTTTCCTCTCATTTTTTCAAACCTTTATTTTTCTGATGTTTTTTTTCCCGCGGTCCGTTGGTGTCTTATAAGTTTCCCATTACGTTTCCATTTTCTTTAAAATTACAAAATGAACTAGTTCCAACTGAGCGCAACGTCTACATTTCGACAACAAGATACAAATGTACATTTCTTCAAGAATTATTAAAATGTGTCTTAGTTTACTTAAGTAGTACAATGAAAACAATATCGTGAATCAGGAAGGTTTATCACAATAGGGGGTCTCAGTTCATCATTTAAATACATAAAGAATGATAAAAAAAGAAATAAATCACACATATAAACAGTGTCGATGTAGCAGCATGTTAAGATATATAATTCTTCAGTATACCCTACTCTCATACCCAAAACAATTCAGCGCAATAATCAGCCGAATTAACAGAGTATCAAAGTTCAGAGAAGGAATTGATGATTGGGGTGGGAGGGGGGCGGGGTGGCTACATTCCTGATTCACAAAGTGAATGCATGTATAACGCATGAAACATATACGTTAATGGACGTTTTCTTGAAGTAATTACATATTTCAATGTATACTACAACCCAAGTGGTCATAGTGGCGCTGCAAGTGTAACCTATTATTGAATTATCATAAAATTCAAGTTGTATCCGCATTATTTATTAAGAACTGAATTATCTAAGTGGCGAGGACCCTCATATTTACAAGTGGATCACCTTATCATCTTATGCATCTTGAATGGTTTGTCGAGACGAACTACATGTGGTGGGATACATTGTGGAGTTAAATGTAACTGATTATGAAATGTAATGCTTTTAGATATTCAAATAAAGTTAGGATATTATTCATTTTGCACAAAAAATGTCTTGGAATCCGCAGCACGGTCTAATCAGTGTTCATTGATTTAGATTTACATCTACCAAGAACGATTCCCACTATTTCTAACGAAAACTTGAAGTTAATCAATAGTTCTTTAGAACAGTTGTAGAAACTGACAGGACTGAAATGTATACACCCTGTTTATCGATTGGCCGAAACTTACAGCGACCTAAGAAAAATCACGGACTGCACGAAATAATCATGATGATGTCAGACTCAATCTCCCTTAGGAGACGATTTGGCTGTTAATTTTAGCTAACGTACTGATGAACATTGACAGCAATTTGGTGAATTTTACTTGACCATCAATTAATTTGTTAAAAGAAAGATGCAAATATAAACAATAAAATGTTCTCTTTGATGACTAATGCGGGTTTTGAAGGTAGGTAGCAATCATTGCCGAAAAACGAAAGAAAGAATGTTATTGTTTGAAAATAAAACTGTGTTTCAGTATATCTATTCAATTTCAACGTTGTATTTAAGCTTAATGTGTGACTTATCTGAGGAATAAGGAATCATTCTTCTAGTAGTACATGTATGATGTGATAAATTTGGTCGGGGTGTGATTATATCAAATATAGGCCGAATGTCTGTATGATAGATTTTATCACGCCCTGATATAAATCATCACTTCATAATATTCAAAGAATGATTCCTTAAGTATTAAGCAATTGCACGATTAAATATTTGAATATAAAAAAGCAAATTCCACTTGCACCCCGAGTATAGTCATTTGATTCATTGAATTGTATAGTACAAACTCGACTTCAAAAGTTGATAAGTACTCGATGTAGCAGGATCCTTTACACCTTATATATTGCTATATCTGCCTCTTTAGGACATTCCAGACATGTTCGAAAGGAATAAGGTCTGCTGGCGTCAAAGGCCGTTTCATTTTTTCAAAAGTCTTTCCCTCAAGGTACCAGTTCTAGATGTTCACTCTGCGTGGCCTAGCGTACCTATTAAATTAAAACAAATTATGCAGCCATGCCCCCAGCAAATGATCTCACAATTAAAGAATCTCATTTGTATATTTGATAACTGTCAGTGCTTCATTTTTGATGTCGTATAGCTCCGATGACCCATGAGCAGAAATGTTTCCCAACATCCACAAAAATGTTCATTTTCTGTCTCCACACTTAACGCCTTCTATAATTAAAATCAATAATTAAACAATGCATTGTAAGCAAAATCTATAATAGATTATAGATTTTGGGAGACTTATACATCATATAATATATGCAATCTTATCGATTGAAGAACCAAGTTAAATGTTAATGTTCATGTTTTCCGGCTTAGTTGGAATCAGGCTTGGGGTGAATTACATTGTAAAATAATGCATTACATAACCATTACTACATGAATTAGGGCATTATATTACCAGTACCATTACTAAATTTTCTTGAAGTAATGCATTACATTACCATTACATGAGTAAAGTAATGCATTACCATTACTTTGTGAAAAGTCAATAAGTTTTAAAAAAGTAATTTAAAATTGAACTCGCTTATTTTAAAATTCCGCTTATTTTGAAATAGAAATAAATCCCCAGTTTTTGCCTCTCATATTCTTTGCATTGATTTCACGGATATAATGAAATCGGTTATTTTGAAATATCGCTTATATTGAAGCCACTGATCGGTCCCCAAAGGTGATAATTAGTTGTTTTTATAACGGTTATATTGAAGTTCTCCCTGGCGGCTGTCGTCACGGTTGGTGATAGTAATTATGCCAGACTGACCGGTTGATATAGAAAGGTGTGAATTGATAAGTTCTCTTCATGTGTGTTTTTATACTTTTATTAAAAAGTAAAATTTATTCACTGTTTAATTTTTTGTTTTTACGAATACGGATGTATTGAGGCTAGACGTAATATGGAAACCCCACGGAAAAGAAATACCTTATCTCCGGACGCTAAATACAAACTAGTTATGGCTATTGATGAAAGAAGAAAGCCTTAATTCGAAATAGCTAAGGATTTTGAGATTATTGCGTGTACACTTACGATGATATACAAGCAACGTTCAGCAATATTTGAAGCGTTTGAGTGTGGTGATTTTTCTCTAACGTTTTTCTAAAACGTAAATGCGATCCGTTTTGTTTAAGATAGCAACAAAACGAAACTTACAAAACTTTCGGATATAATTTTAATCAAACTTTCAATGACTTATGTTCTATGTAATCCGTTAATTGTAATAGATAAATGATGATCTAATAATTTGTTCGGGTTTGGTTTTCTATGCTTACATCGGGATTGAGCTTTAAAAAATGGCGGCTTCACGTCAGTCAATTTGGCTTATATTGAAATACTGATATATTGAAATAATTTGCATGGTCCCCTGAATTTCAATATATCTGGAGTAGGCTGTAAAGAGTTTTTGTAAATATTTCATAAATAAAACATGCTTAAAATATTTACAGGTTCATGTTCACTAACAGGTTCAATTTAATGACTTATACAGGATTGCTGTTGCACTTGTAGTTCTCAAAGTAAGGTCGGTCCCGTAACATTTACACGCTAATGGCGGAGTTGACAATCTCTGTTATTTATGTCTCTGATTTCCGGAGTATGGTTTTTAATCAAAGGAACGGTTGTATCGTAATTCGTGTAGGTGATGCACGAGTTTACACAAAAAAGTAGTAAGTGGCAAACGGATTCATTTTTACCTACTAATTTGGCATGAATCGCAAATGAAGAAAACCGTGTCAGATAAGTCGGTCTTAAAAATCAAAATGGCGACCATGACAAATCTTTTTATTGTCAAAGTTCTTGGAATCTTATTGTAAAAAAAATATTTCTAACGTCATGTGCCTGCATGTGTTTGTTATCGGTATACAAATGTTCACTTTGTTTGCTAATTCAGCAGTTTTAGAGTTTTCGGGGTTTTCATAAAACTTTTATTACATGCACGAATACCGTCCAACTTGTTGATTTTCCCTTGGATCACAAAATTGAATAAATCTAATGATTTAAATTATCTACTTTGATATAGTTGTATGATTTTCCCGGTTAGTAGTAATTTTTAAAAATTTTCCTTGGGGTCTTATTTTACATAATATACCGTTGTGACAATTTTCTACAATTATGAAGGCCGGGATTGAGTAAAATTTAGACAAAGTATCAGACAATTGCAAAAAAGCTGAGTTAACATAGATTGTAACAACTAATTCAAACTCATTAATTTTGGAAGCATATTCGAGGAAATTCAGGACAATTACAAATTAAAACTTTTAAGACCCCGTCTTTCAGTACTCTCAGTACTTTGATTTATACATGTACCAAAAACTTAAATGATAACTAACTTTAACTTATATCGGCATTTAAAACAATAAAAACGACTTAAACATTATCAAAGCAAAAAATCTACAATGTATTTCTTTTTTTAGTAATGTTGAACAAATTATTAAAGTTTCCATATTTGTTAAACGATATTAAACATTTGTGCCTGATCAAATGGAGGTCGATTTACCTAATACCGAAACTGGATAAAATCTTTGAGAATCGACGTCAAGGAAGCAATGTTGAAACAGATGTGCTTTGGTTTTTAGTCGTTTCCTTATTTGTAAAAATTCAAGTGAACGTTGGTTTTGGTATTACTTAACAAATAACACGGAAACGACTGTCGTCCGATTCAAGGTTTTTTTAATGTGGAAAAATTAAAAGATTGAAAGTTTATCTGTAGAATAAGCAAAACACAGCTTTCAGAAACTTCAATATTCTATAAAGTTTCCACACATGTGGAATCGTGCCGTTTACAAATTGTTTGCTTGTCTACAAATTATTTCAAGGAAAGAGTATTCAAAGTGAAATCATCATTTTATTCATAACAAATTCATAAGTGACAACACTTGACCTAGAAAGGTAACCAGTTAGTGCATAATACGTAAGCATGCCCTGTTGTAAAAGTGTTTACATAATAATTGACTATAGGAATTTTAAAAGAAAATATTTGTCATAACAATGTAAATTTTACAAGCAAATTCTGTTTGGTCATACTGTCATTTACTTTACTTTAACCAATATAGTCAGCATTTTTATTCTAGTTAATTGGATATTCGTGTTCCAATGGCTTCTCATAAGAATAATAAGCTAAACCACATCTCATTGTCACAATATTAACTAAATTTCACGAACTTTACTTATGAAAAATAAAAGTATAATAAAAGTATCGCTGTGGCGATTTATGTACGCATTCAGTCGATAACTCAACGATATTTACTAATGAATATGCAAGATGAAAAGGAATTCAATACGAGTATCTTACTAATGAGTAAAGAATTGAGTAACATATGCATGATATTCTTATAAATAGGCATTTATTTACTTATTCTTAAAGTTGCTTAGTCAGATTTTTTGGTTTTTGCAAAATCAAATAATTTTATATAGAAACTAGTTATCTTAAAAAATCATAGACGTCCACCTTTTTACACCAAAAGTATCGATCTTCTTTGGAAGTTAGAAATATTCAAAGTAAATGAAAATAATTTCTTTATGGGCAAAAAAAAGAGGGACTCATCAGGCTTCGCCCCCAAAAGGATTTAGTTTATTCAACTCGCATGTTATGCATCGATTGTAAACAAAACAAACCTCATAAAAATCATTGAAAATGTACATAGGGCTATTTGTGATGTGCCAAAACATTTTAATTTTCCCACCTTTATTTTAAACGAATGTCAAAGAAGTAATACAACCATACCCGCCTCAACGTCGGGGGCAAATCCTAACAATGTGCGAAATTAATTTGATTATACGTTATAGTTTGCATTCCCAGAGCAGGTTTCTAAATGTACACAAGTATTTCTAATTATATAGATTCATGCAAACTAACGCTTTAATCAAGAATTTAGAAATTCATATATATTACATGGATATTATTATGCAATTTCAATTACAAAACAAAACAACAAACCGTCATTTCGCTTTGTATTATCACATATCTAACAAATGTTCAATTTATGATATAATTTGATTTACCCTGTCAACATTGATTCACTGTAATATTTTAATATATTTTCGAACTAATTTTGACCGAAAAACGCTTTACAATACACTCTCTTCAAAATTGCACTCAATAAACTTAAAACTATATTATCAAAGATAGCAATTCTTTAGGTTGCAATAAAATACGAATTATGTTGTATGATAAATAAAACAAAGTAAGTCATTCTGAAGTGTGTGTTGGTTGGGGGGGGGGGGGGGGTTCAAAGCAAAAGCAATATCTACATTTGTGAAAGTTGTTTTGTTAGGTACAATGTCACTTAAAAGGAGAAAATATTTTTGAAGATCTATCATGCTTATAAACACACTCAGTATAATTAAATTTTTATCAATTAATATTAGGTTAAAACTTCTTAATGAATATTGATGAATTGTTCTGATTAAAGGGATCAGCGCTGCATTGTAAACATTAATTCACTGTACTCCATGTATTTTATTTTATTTTTCACAGATACAAAAAATGTATAAATATAATATTTTTTTCCGTTAACGTTATTTATAACACGTAAAAGTGTTTTTTCACAGGACATTAGAAACAGGAAGAGAAAAACTTCAATTCTAAACATAAGGATTATGTTTCTGTTACTCACTGGTACTGCTCTTCATATATGATTTAGAATTGGATTAAAGAGGAAGAACTATAGACAAAAGCATATGTCAAGTAAAACCAATGGTATTGTAATAAACCAATTTTAGATCGAAATGAAAAATAATAATTTCAAAGATAGATCATAACAAATTAAGAAAAACAGTAACCTTAACGCAATTAAAGAGGTTTGGAAGGATCAAAGTGTCCAAATCTCTTTTTAATAGGGTTTTTACTTAAGAATCAACTAAAGTTAATTCGACAATTATTCAACATTTATGGAGTTGTATATATCCATTTTCATAGAAATTAAACTTATTTGTTATAATCTTTACTTACATCAGGCTCATTTATTGTGTTAAATGTACATGAAATATTTTTTTACAGACACGCTGTGCTATAAGTCAAAAAAAAAGGTGGCAGTTGTGATAATAAGTCTGAGCCCACCCCCCCCCCCCTAAAAAAAGAAGACTATTATACAATTTTAAAAGCTAAATAAAACATATCATGCGGTTTCTATAATCAGTGTTTTATCATGTTTATAAATATTTCCTTTAAAAAATGCCAATGTCAAGCATATGATGTGAAGACGATTAGAGGATATTTATCTTTCATTTGTAAACCTATGCAAGAATACAACAAATACAACAGCTTGTTATATATTTTATGATGATTCATATGTATCAGCTTATGTTTCTACATACAGTGTGCCATTCGTTTATATAAAACAACAAATGACAGATACTTTTTTCGTATTTGGAAATTTCCTGTTAAAAATATAACAAAGAATCATCTCACATAAGCTGCAAAGGATGTCAGTCACATTTTTCATTTATATATATTCTAAATAAAATTTTAATAAGGAAATATGATGCTTGTATTTATATACTTCTGCCACAATACAAATTCGTGGGAAAATGTCAATGGTTTGTGTTATGGCAATCAAATTAAATATGTTTGTGTGATACACTTGTACAAATAGTATTATAGATTCATATAATGAGTTGTAATGCGGCATATAATTCATATATATTTTTTTTCCTGCAAGATTGTTTTATATATTTATATGAATACATTATCCTGAAACTTATTAGAATTATTGTTAGGTTCAATATATTTTGCAGCATAGCATAATTCTATCCTTGTCTAAGTGTATCTTGCTGTGGCTTTCAACTTCACATATAGATATATTAACGATGTGTTGTCCATTAACAACTGTCACTCACACTTTTATGTTAACTCAATATATCCAAGTGAGCTTGAAAAAAAGATACCACAGATTACCAAACATCTGTTTCATATTTGGATGTTTTACTAGAAAAAGACGTTAAAACCACATAATAAACGTGATGCTTTTAATTTTTCCATCGTCAACTTCCCTTACTTATGTAGCAATATACCATCTTAACCTACTTTTGAAGTTATTTGTTATGCAAGAGCAGGTTCTACCTGCGAACAATCTTTTAAACGATGCAAGCTACGTAAAAATAAGTTTTATAAAACAAGAATATAAAGAACCTCGATTAAAATCATCTTTACGCAAGTTCTATGGATACATGTTGGCTGACGTTTTTCATACTTGTTAGACCAATTATTTATACACCAGACAAACTTTGGTTTCTTTCGTTTTTCATGATCTTGACAATGAGCACAGGGCGTATGCGACCTTTTTGCAGGGGATGCTTATTCCTCCTAGGCACTGTTATTGAGGTCCGTGTTTTCTCAAGGTTTGTATTTTGACCATCACAGAAAAACTTCTGTTTCGTTTTTACCCGATTATGAAATTTTCTCGATTAAGATATTGACCTCGATCATGACATACCTATTTTTGAAAAGGAGGGCACTGCGGGTCAGCAGGGCATTCTTTATCCTCCTAGGCACCTGATCCTACCTCTATTTTTTAGGGGTCTGTGTTGCTCTGCTTGAATTCGTATTTTGTGTTATGGATTTTTGAGATGGTTGACAGTTTGTTATTGTAATTTTTCATCCTAAATTTTCAATTTTTATCCATTTTATGTATGCAAAAGGGGAATTAACACTTTTTTACTTTTCTCTCAGGTGTATGTTTACATGCTCTAATTCTTCTTATCCCAACAATTAATTATACATATCTTTGTAGTTTGAGTTTTTTGCCACAGTTGACAATCCAATTAAACAAGATAAAAAAAGTATTTTTGATACTTTGTTTTTGCCAGGCTTTCCACTGCCGTTGTTTACGATGTGAAAAATTCGACTAAAACAATACTAACAGGAATGGATAGTCTAATCAATGCTTAAATTGATAAATGCTTCTAGAAACCTGAATTGTTTTGATATAACATACCGTTTTCCGTGCAAAACTTAACACCTATGAAAGATTTTTTGGGAACAATACGAATAACTATAGATTCGAGGGGAACATAAGGTTTTACGGAGATGGTGTAAATTTACTTGATATGTTGGTTGTTTTATTTAAACGAAAAATAGTAAGTTTTTAATTCTTATTCAAAACAGTTATTAAATCTTACGATTTTATTTTTTACAGACGCTAAATTGGCCATATGCCTCCTTAACTTACACGTGTATTCACAAAAAAACTCAAATGTTTTAATTGATGGTTTTACTTATATGCAAGCATTTTGATATATTGTTACACATGCAATTCTTTAATACTGTAGATTCCTAATTAAACGCGAGAAATTAATATCCGCGTAAATTCGCGAGAAGCACTCTTCGCTGATTTTAAAATCTCGCCATTATTATGTGAGAGTTCAAAACTATAAGAAATAAGGAGAATAGTTCCACGTTCCCGATTTAATATTCTCGCGATTTGATACAAACCAGCGGGATCAAGGAATACTCGCATAATATAAGGAATTAACAGTATTGTTTAGATTTTTGTCCCTGGACAAGAGGTTATTAAAGTTTGATATAGGTTTATATTCCATGAATAAACAATTGCTTAAGATCTATTGATCTTCATTATAACTGCAATGTACAATATGTGATATGATAGTAAAAACATACTTCTACTGAATTATTGAATTGTGGATACTGATCGTGTTATATATTTTTGTTGTTTACTCTTTGGGAGCATTGGCATTGTATATGAGTTTCCGTTACGTGCTCTATGAAGTCTGGGTAAATGAAAGTGCTATAGCTAGGAAGGGGAAAGTCGAAAAACAACGTACGTAGGTTAACCAATATTAATTTGTTTTTTAGAGGATGTTATAGCTGATGTGGTAACCGCTGACCTGGCATTAAGTGAAACCGGTGAAACAGTTTTACTCGATCATTAGTAAGACCTACATTTTGTAGTACATTATCAACTCTTCTTTTGTAATTTCAGAAAAAAAGTAGTTTTATTTGTTTTGTATTTCATTTTCACTTTACTTTTAACAATGATTGATAACAACATTAAATTAAATCACATCGATTATTGTAGAATAAAAAACACTGTTAAAATAGTTTGTGCCTCACTGGAAAAAAAACTTCTTTGTTAACGAGGTTTCCACTTTCTAAAAATAAAAATTATTTACATAAGTCCCTGTGATTAATCTAAACAGATGGCTAATGTCAATGATTTATGCAACATTAAATTGAAAATGATATTATCATTATATTTTATTACAAATTTTATCTTTTTTATAATTAAAGCTGAACACACACTTAAAAAGAAATGTCCACCACTGATATTTCTCTTCTTTGCCGCAATCCATATATTTTAAGCAGTATAACCCCTTAACAGTTCAAAGTATTTTGTTCTAGAGTTTGGAGGGTAAACGTGTTTAAAAATCCAGACATTTAAACTTGTAAATCCGAATAAGTATGTAATCGTGTTGGTGTGTGAGACTGATTATGAATATGTGTAATTCTGATCGTGTAACCTATAAAGCTCGGGCAAAAACGCGTGTAAGATTTGACTCAGTTTCTTTGCATGATGCACTATCTGCAGCTTTATTGCTTTCATCAGTTAAATAAACCTTCAACTGTTCACATTTTCAATCCTTAGTTTCTGCAATTATATCTTCAGACTCGTCAATAGATCATCTGACACAATACAAATTGACAAATGTAAAGACTACAAGTTTGTCGAATTTGACATGAACTTATATGGCAACTGCCTTGCTGCGGGGAAACGGCATGCCGTAATCGCCGGAATGGATAAAAAAAACCCATAATATTCAGCTTAGCTGTTGCAATAAGCTGTAAATGAACAACACTTTTTCTACCGAAAATGCTGGTATTATTTTTAGAAAAAACATTTCAAGTATGAATGAATCTGGACCAAACAGAAAGAGGGTCATGCATATAAGAATCACCACAGATGTGACAAATGCGCTAATTTCTGTAAAATAATTATCATGGTATTTTACGATAAGTGTTAAAAAGAAATGCCTTATATCTTATTTCTCTTAAATAATTTAACATGTGATTTAGTTAATGCGTACTCTTTTCTAGAAATGAGACGGATCAAGAAATTTCCTAATGTGGTAAAAATATTTTGAGCGGCGTGAGGTTCGGAGACCGCCGTGAGGTCCCATGTAGCTCCATTGCTTCTGAATTCTAAGAATGTTTAGAGAGAATTTTTTTCAACCGGTTTTTTCGATTATTGAAATAGTGGAATTGGCGGGTGGGCGAGTGGCTGCCAAAAAGGTACCCTTATTGTACCGATAACTCCTTCTACAGTTTTCGAGATAGGAAATCGTTCTTTTGCATATCAATTATACATATATCAGAGGTATGCAATGTTCTAGGATTTTGATTTCTGAGAATTTATCCAAAAATATCAGCTGTTGAAGCTAGTCATTTTTTGGCAAAAACATTGCATAGAGTACCCCATGCTTTTGGATAGGTAGTATTTATCAATTCAGGATTGACATACTGTTCACACAAAAGAAAACCCGGTTAGCTGTCATATTGACAGCTTTTCTCATGTTATTTTTTTTATTTTTTTCTGTATTGGTTAGAGTAATGACCTGAAAAGATTTGGTATTTTTGGTAATTTTTTGCAGAAAAATGAATGTAACTTAACATGCATTTATACTTTGTTTTTAAATATCAAAATGATTTTGTTGTGAAAGATAAATGATAAAACAATCTAAAACTGTTATAAATAAAAAGAAGTTTTATAATCATTAATTAAAGCACCAAGTTTTGTTAAACATTAAAAGGTTTTGCAATTCGTCTTAAAGTAAGGAATGGGGTGGGTCAGATAAATTTGATCGTATATGAACTGGTAGAGTTTAATCATAAAATATTTTAAGATACATGTTTATACTGTATTGACGATAATTTTACAAAATTAAGTAGTTGCTTTATGGTAAACAGTACATGTTCACAAGTGGCTGTAAAGCTGTATTATAATAGCTCTCTGGAGATTTTTTATCAACCAAATTCACAAAATGAATCTGTATTGCACCGACATAGAGGACGTCATGCTCATATCCCGACATGATTGTTTGACATTTTAAAAAATGCTAATTTTTACCTGCATGATAGGCCTTTTCCCTATATATTGCCGACAATGCAAAATGAAACATTTTTTTAAAATAATTATTTCACGAAAATTAATCTTATCTTTGGAAATTTTATTTATTTATTTTTAAACGGGGTGTCGGTTCTTATGTCTCATATTAATCAAAATCTCATAACCAATGTCTTTAAATTCTTTGTTTTTCTTATCGATAACTTTCCGAAAAATAATACTTTCTAAGAAAAGTTGTTACCCAGATATAATATGATTATAGGCCTACCTTATTTTTTTTTTATATTTACTAGTATTCCGTCCCTTTTCCGGCGATTACAGCATGCCTAAACTGCAGCTAGCCCTTTCCTATCGGTGACGTCACTGTTTCCATATATGGTCATGTCAAAATTCGACAAACTGGTAGACCTTACATTTGTTGATTTGCAACATGTCAGCCGTGATATTTCAGAAAACGGAAATACAAATGCAGAGACTGCAGATGGAAAGTGTGTATTTTAGTGGCAGGTTACATGTAAATAACAAACAGCATTTTCATTTGCAATTAGCATCTGTAGGAAAAATTAGATTAAAGGCCTGCGGGGTCAACTCTAAAGTGTTTATCCTTGAGTTGTATATGTTACACGATCAGAAATACACATATCCATACTCACACTCACACACCAACACGATTACATATTTGGACAAGTTTACATGTCTGGATTTTTGAACACGATTACCCTCCATAGTCGAGGTATCACATGTGTGAACCTATACCTTACATTGTCCTACTTGGTCGCGATGAAATCATCATATTTAAACGCACTTGTTTGAAGCTATGCAACAAATAAGTAAAATTAATGCGATATTTACAATCAAAAATGTTCAGAAAACAAAATAAAATGCACACTATTTTTAAGGCGAAAGGGATAATACTAGTCATCCACACCTGACGAGAATAAGGTTTGTAGTTGGGTATAATGAAATAAAAAAAAAAAACACAAAAAAAAACAAACTTATTTATGAGTAGTGCTCAGTTTTAATGAATATATTCTATTTAAGCGTTCGTTATCATAACCTTCTTACAAACTTTAGTTCGTTCAAGAATAACAACGTTAAATAAAATTATTGGATTTGATTTATTGAATGCTCAAAAATCTAATACAGTAACTGAATGCTTATTTACTTTTCTTTCTGGTCATGTACGGCTGGCTTAATTAATAACCACTGGTGAATCTTCCGACGGAACAATCCACTGTGCATAAATTTCTTTTTTCATTGATGCACAGCATTTTGACCGACTGTAAGAAAAACGGTGTTTGTCTTTTTTTTTTTGGGGGGGGGGGGGGCATAATTCATCAACATATTTTTCCTTTAAATAAAAGTGCACTTAAACTATGGAGAATGGGCTCTTTTTAGTGCTGCTTTATGTAGAAAACTTCAACAGATTGCTTCTTCCCCGTAACATTTAAGCCCCGTTGGATACTTCTGATTTATATGCACGCTTAAATTAACCAAATTTAGCATAAAGTTTAAACAACTTAGGATTTTTAAATGCCTATAGATAATCTAAATCTGGAAAAATATTACACAACCTACTTGGATTGTGTCTATATAAATCCGGGAAGGAAGACGTGTAAATCAACATTATTCTGTTGGTGGATAGATTAGCAGGTTTTTTGAATTATACTCTGCATTAATATTTACGTCTGGAAAAAAAGGAATACACCTTTGAAGTTGCATATTACATGTACCATAGTTATCAAACACACATTCATGACCATAAAAAGTCGATGGAAAACGATTTAAAACGTGTCAGTGTTTCATAGTTAGCGCATGTGACAAAACTTTCCAGATACAATCCACGTGACTATTTGAAATAATTTATTTCATAAACTTTCACTTGCATTAGAAAAAGCCTTGAACTTTTCAAACATTTTTTTTTCAATTTTAGGTTCCAGTCTGAAGTTGTACAAACTTCTTATTTTTACAGGAGTTTTCTATATGTATAATGCGTCTTTTGCCCTTTTCACAAGTCTGTACACGGTTAGGCTGACAGAAAACAAAGGCTTTGAAATGAATGCCCGCCCTCGATTAATTATGTAAAATCACGAATGTCGGCTGACCCCTACTATGTTGTGAAGCTTTGAGTTTTATATACACTAAATTTTAATCTTTTTTTCCCCTTTTACCGGGGCCAAAAAGGACATTTGTCCTTTATGTCCTGGAAGAACAATCCCAATTTGATGTATCCATGTGCGTTTTACGTACATTGTTTACTGTTTGTACACTACCAGACCTAATCTGTAGAGGGCTGTCAAGTATTACATTTATTTACAAAAAAAGGATTATTTATGCAAATACATGCCACAATGTTGCAATACATATCGTCATAACGTACATATCGTCAAATTTCACACAATTGACCACTTCAAAATTTTCAAAGTCACCTAAAAATACTATCGACATTTTTCTTCACCCTTGTGATTAGGTTGGTTTCTTTTGATTCGGACTTACTCTTTAAAATTAAATTTTTGTTCTCATTGCATTGAAAGCTATCACAAATCAATCTCAAATATATCAAATAAATTATTTCCTGCTAAAGTTCATCATAATTTATTCAATCTAGAGTGAAAGGAAAAAGGAAGTTGTTCTCATTTATATAGAAACAACATGTAAACTCAAAGCCACATGTTGCTTGTCAATATTTTGTTAGAGATCTATAAGGATAGCAGGTGATTTATAAACGACAATCAATGACGTACGGAAAGTTTTCAGTATTCACAATGCTGGTTGCAACATACACTTGCTGTACAGCTAAACCTTCACAACCAGTTTGTAACGGGTAGGTATTATCTTATTGTAATGACTATATAAATTAGGTTTAAATATTTGTATGATATTTTTTTCATTTTCAGAGGCGTGGGCTAACTTTTTTCTAAGCATTCCTTGGTCAATAATACATTTCCACACAAAACCTTTTTTTAATTGCAGCTATTACCAAGGTTGCTGTCCAGATTCATTTTGGAATAGCCGGACTCAGTTATGCGAACGTAGGTTAACGCCTTCTAATTTTGTGTTTAACTAGAAAACGATAAATATGTTTGTTGAACCAAATTTGGACTTTACCGATTTTTTGTTAGTTTAGGTATCACAGTTGATGTATATTAATGTAACAAATTTTGATAGAATCACGTTTTCATGACATGTATCTTGTCACTAGCTTGAATATGTCATCATATAATTTCTTTAGAATTTAATCAGTTTGTTTTGAAAACGATTAAAACATGAGAGGCGTCGGGTTATCTTATATATAACCAAACTAAAGACATTTATTTTTGCCTTTTACTTTCTAGCATGTATGCCAGGTTACAATGGAGTCAACTGCTCAATACCATGTCCTTATCCTCAGTTTGGAAACCAATGTCAACAAACATGTATCTGTATGAAAGACTTGTGTGATATTACTTCAGGATGCCAACATTTAACCAGAGGTACTTTCAATCTTGTGCATTATTTAAGCATACACTACTGAATTCAAAATCCACTGATATTCCCAAAAATTGACTGACATTGTCTGACATCCACTGTACATTGACTGTACCTCACTGTACATTTCACTGACTTCCACTGTACCCCACTGTACATTTCTACTGAACAGCACTGTATCCCACTGTACACCACTGTACAGTCCTACTGACTTCCACTGTACCCCACTGTACGCCACTGTACAGGGCACTGACCAGCACTGTACCCCACTGTACGCCACTGTACCGGGCACTGACCATCACTGTACCCCACTGTACGGCACTGTACTATTAATTTAAGAAAAAAATCAGACTTTTAAATCTTCAATATATTTTTTTTCTTCGAATTTTATTTTTATTATGCTGTATATACATGTAGCATTATCATTATGTATACAGATAACTTGACAGAAGAAGTAACAGGTATTTTCTTTATAAATAAATGTCTATTGTTATTGAATGTTACGATCATAAAATTATGATAATTTCCCTAGCTATAAGGTGAAAGTATTGAATTTTACATGTTGAATCTAATTATTAAAAAAGTACATGTCATTATGTTCATTCTGCCAGTCATTCGAAAATAACCCCCCCCCCCCCCCCCCCCCCCCCCACCAGCAAGGTTACATAATCATTTCTTATTGATGATATATGACAAGCCCCCATTTAAATGATTGGGTTGTTAATTCTCTGTGTCTCATAAGCTGTGTTTTAGCCACTAGAAACAGTCAATGAAACACAGAATCCACAAAATATATCCATGCTTGTTGTTTTTTTTTTTTACACATGTCCAAATATCATGACTGCCCGCTTGACTACACAGGTACATTTTGAAGGTAGCGTGCGAGTTTCTAGCTCATTTGTTAATTGATTTCTTTTGATTAAAATATTTAAATATACATTGCAAATGTTGGGTTTTAATTTTACATAATAACACCTACTGCAGAATACATTATAAATTTTAAACATAATCAGTGACATATTAAGCGGTAATCAACTGTATCATTAATTTCAGCAAGAAATAAAAGGAAGGATTTAAATCAAGGAAGGTTGTAACATGTTGTAATATGCGTAGCTGTACAGTTTTCTTAATATATGATTTACTTTTAAATGTTTAAGAAATAAGATAAAATGCCCTACGCTACACACTTTTTTGTATAATGAAAGAGAGAGAGAGAGAGAGAGAGAGAGAGAGAGAGAGAGATTACAGGTATATCACTTTCTGACAATATTGTATTGGTGTCATTTGCAAGCGTAGTTCACAATAAAATCTATGTTGGAATTGGAGGCTGTGATGCCGTAAGGGGATTTTAACGTGCTTTTACCTTTCTGACTCGGGGCCTCAAGTTTTAGCACTAGAAAATTCATGAGAGAGAGAGAGAGAGAGAAAGAGAGAGAGAGAGAGATCCATTTATCAGAAATCGATTAAAATAATAAGAAATCTATTAATCTGCTTCTTTTATAAATCGATTATTTTTCTTTATGTCTTACGTTTATTTTTGCCAACCAACTCCGTGGTTTTAGAAAAATATCTGCAAACTTTAAGTCGAAAAATGAAATGTAATCACCCCCCCCCCCCCCCCTTTTTCTTCCCGAATCCACTTGATACCCCTTGCAGTACTGTGTTATGTCGAAACGATTCATGTTAAGCAATCGGTTATAAAAATTAATGCATGTTTTTTAAATTTTGACCTCGATGTGTAATCACTATTAAATAGATATAATAAATCCCACTTTTGTGCAAACATTACATGAAACTAGTCCTACATGTAAGTAAATTATAATAATCTTTTAAGACAGATTTTAAATGATTATGATCCCAATGCACCCGGCAACCATAATGATTTTTTTTAATCAAAAGTGAAAATTTAGATTTTTTTGTTTTAACAGTGTATTTTCCCGACGTTTACCTCTCTTTATTCCTAGGCCCCAACACATATACACATGTGGTCAGTTTTCACACCTTGACACAGTCACCCGGCCGTGTGTATAGTCTGAGCCTTTCTGTTAGTTCCGGGTTTTTCGTTGTTCCCAGACAGACAAAAGATTTTTTTCTGTAGACATACACAAAGAAGGAGACAGTACACTGTCGATATAAAAAAAATTCAAGACAATCATTGAATAACGAACTTCAAATCATTTGAATCCATGGACATTATCCCGAAACTAAAGATAAATACATGTATACTTTAATTTTTTTAATGCCAATATGTAGATTTAGCCGCTGTCAACATTACTACATGTTACCGGTAGTACTTTATTTAAATACTAAAATATTCGTAAGTTAGCATGGAGAGAGAGAGAGAGAGAGGAGAGAGAGAGAGAGAGAGAGATTTGAAATGTTTGCTATGATACAATATACTGGGTTCAGTAAATGAAGAAAAAACAGAAGAAAAAACGAAAGATCGTTTTAAAGGCCGAACTTTTTTTTACCGGGTGGTAAATCTCAGGTGAGAGCAGGGCTTAATTTCTAGAGGTGTGAAAGCCTCCGGGGCTGGAAGTCTACCCGCGATCGTGAACGCTGCTAATGACTATACACAGGAAGCAAATATTACGCAAGATATAAATAATTAGTCAGAATTCGTCATAGTTTGAATATCTTTTTGTTTTAATGACCATACGAAGCGATTTCATACGCAAATGTCGTCCGAGCACGTGTGTAAAGCACAATTAAAAAAATTCAGTAAACTAATTCTGCTTTGAAGATTTAAGTCAGTTCATTGTGTTTAGCACTTGACACCCACTTGACATTGTATAAGACGTTAATTTTAACAAATATAATTGTATGAGAAAACCATACGATCAGTAAAAATATTCACTTGAATGTAAAGGCAGCCATTATACGATGACAACTAATGGAGTTCGTTTTCCATGTAGTGACCTTTACGTGCAACAAGTTCCAATGGAGTGTATAATCAGTAAATACAGCTTTAATAGCTCATAAGTTTGTTTTAAAAAAGAAAAGTGTGTATGCATGTTTTGGGCTGCATGCTCATTCATCGTCGTGAAATTTATTAAGTCATATACATTAAACATGATTCAAAAATAAATTGCGTATTTTCAATTAATGAATAATAAAACTATTTTTCTCATTTATCCGACCCTTACACAATTCACTTATTACGGAAAGAGAAAATAAACATGTTTGACAATTAATGAAGGTGTCGCTTATAATTGAAGAGGTGCTAAAATTAAATTGTGATGCAGCAAAAATATTGCGGGGGGGGGGGGGGTCGGGGGCTTATGTATGCCTTCCTGACTTTGGAGGAGAAGAGTTACAACATGAGAGAGAGAGAGAGAGAGAGGAGGGAAGGAGGGGGTATATTTGTTCTTATTAAAAACTATTACTACATGTATATTATGGCAACATTCTTAGCTGTGCAAGAGAAGATACATGCAGATGTATTACATGTGTTGATAATGAACAGTGTTTAATTTCAATAGTATATATTTAAAAGTACCGTAATAGGGTGAAATATTATTTGAACACTGTTCGTTATCACCATATTTCATTTTTAATTTAACACAATACTTATTTTGATATCAGCGACTGGTGGGGGGGGGGGATTTATAAATGTTTAACATGTTTAATATTCGACTTGATTTAAATAATAAAAAAACGCATCTAAAATGATTAAAATAAGGAGTATTTCGTTTATTCATACATGTTATGTTTTTAAAAATATATATTTCAAATGGATTTAATAATCAAAAGACCACAAATACCCTTATAAGGGAATTACATAATTTCTTGAACAAGGTGTCAGACGGACAATTTACAAGGTTGAATATTGGGACATTCACACCTTTTGATCTACTGAAAGTATGTATACTATACACAGATACTGACTCGCTGATCTTCCTGTGAAGTAAAACTTCAAAGACATTTTAAAGTCCAGACCAGTTATCTTCTCTCTTTTGAAAAAAAGTCAGTATGTTGAGCAATATGGTGGAATTTTTTTTATCGTTAAAAAAGTTGTCCCTCCTCCACATATATGTTACATTAAAGTTTTAAAATTCAGATAATTTAAAACTATCTATAAATTGTAATTCTCTTAATTTTAAAACTTTAATGTAACATTTATACTAATATTTATTTGACAATATTGATTAAATGAAATTCATTGTAAAACAAATCATGACAACTAGATATTTAGTTACTAAAACATTGATTTTGAAATATATAAAAATATTTTCACCTTTTTATTGAATAAGTTGCTATATTTTGTATGATAATTGGATTCCGAGTTTTTAGATAAATACATGCGTGGATCGAAGGATTGGGGGGGGGGGGGGGGTCAGAGTTTTTTAAACTTACATAGTACAACTATCCAAAATTTGTCTAAGCTCCCCCGGAAAACAAGAATCCCTGCCCTTTCCCGGGAAAGAATTCTGACCGCGCATGTAATTATATATGAACTTAAAGAAATAGAAGCCCATTTTCTCTTTTGTAAGCAATAGGAAAGGATCAAAACAAATCCAGATTTTGGTCTCAAATAAAGTAAATATTCAATTCATTGTTTAAACATAATAAAAACATACTAGGTACAGTGGGTTACAGTGGTGTACAGTATTTGTCAGTACCCTGTACAGTGGTGTACAGTGGGGTACAGTGCTGGTCAGTGCCCCGTACAGTGGGGTACAGTGAGGTACAGTGCTGGTCAGTGGGTAGGTACTGTGCTGTCCAGTGGAGTACAGTGGCTCTGTACAGTGGGGTACAGTGGGATACAGTGTGGTACAGTAGCTCTGTACAGTGGGTGTACAGTGGATTTACAGTAGGGTACAGTGGTTATACAGTAGATGTCAGACAATGTCAGTCAATTTTTGGGAATATCAGTGGATTTTGAATTCAGTAGTGATAAAACAATGCATCGATTATTATATTAAGATATTTCTAAAAACATGTATTATTCTATGTGAAACAATAGAGTAAATGCCAATTTGCATAATACTTAGTGTGATCCCCGATTAATTAGACAACTGATAGGTTGCTGATTTTCTAGAGCTAACATTAGTACCAGGCAATATCCTTAACTAAATACCAAATGTATTGAATTTACTAAGGCATTGCAGATTTTTTAGTGTCGATACCTATTAAGTTTGCATTTTGGGGATCTCATAAGGGCGTCGTCTGTCCGTAACGCCGCCACCGAACTCGAAGCTAAACGCATAGGCGCCCAAGTCACCGTTCCGGATCACTGGATACAACAACGCGAAGACATTATGCGCAAGGTGTTAGAGGCCAAATTCGATCAAGTAATTGAATTCAGAGACAAGATCTCTGCAACTGGGTCATCCACTTTACTCGTAGAAGCCGCTTTTGACGACTACTGGGGATCCAGGCTCGACAAAAAAGGCACAATGTACACCGCGATGAAGGCGTGGCCAGGCAAAAACATTATGGGCCAAATACTTACCGACATTGGCCGATCACGACGTCCGAATGCACCGCAGCGGAAACAGTCGGTAAGAAACCAGAAGAACAGATCCTAATTATAATATTGCATTATTATGTAATTATATTGTATGTTAAATGTCAGAAATGCAGACATGTAATCAATGGAGTTCTTAAATATTTTGTCACTTAATTGTAGAGGGCTTAACTCCTGAGAAAAAAGAACAAAATTATACACATGGTTAAATGACATTGATGCTGATATAATATTATTACAGGAAACGCATTTTATCGATAAACATGAATTTAAGTATAATACAAGGTGGTTTGGAAACTCGATACACAATTTTTCTGATTCGCCATTTAGCAGAGGCACTTCGATTTTGTTTAAGAAAAATATGGAAATAGAAATTCTTGATACTCACAAATCAAATGATGGAAGGATACTTTCTTTGAACTATATTTTTGATGACAAAACTTTTTCAATAATAAATGTTTACGCCCCAAAATGATCAAAATGATCGAAAAAAATTTTTTGAAAAAATAAATTCATGGATTCGAAAATTCTCTATAAATAGTGAAAAATATCTTTATATCAGGGGATTTTAATTGCAACCTAGAAAATATTAATGATGATCAAAATATAAAGGCATTTAAAAAAGTACTTACAGGTAACAGTTTAATTGATACATGGTCAAACCTGAGACCAGGGGATATAGGATACACCTGGTGTAATGGGGAAAACATACCCAAAAGCCGCATCGACTATGCTCTCGTCTCAGATTCCTATGCATATCAAGTAAAAAACATTGTACTCCGGGAGATACCTGGTACGCACTCTGGGGGAACTAGAATGTCTGATCATAAATGTATTAAAGTAACTTTTGATATCAATTCTAACCAAAGAGGACCCGGGTATTGGAAATTGAACACCTCCCTTTTAAAACAAATTTAGTAACAATGCTCACGCAGACTGGGATACTCTAAAAAGCAAAATTAAAGAATATTCAATAAATCAAAGTAAAATGATAAATAAATCCTGCAAAATTAAGATTAAGGAAATTGAAAATAAACTGAGTGAAATAGATGGATCAAACACAAATTCAATAGATATAAACAAAAAACGGCAATTAGAAAAGGAACTAAAAGATCTTATCGATAAGAAAGCAAAAGGTGCTCAAATACGTTCACGCGCAAAGTGGATCGATGAAGGAGAGATTAACTCTTCTTATTTTCTAAAGCTAGAGGCAACACATCAGAATAGCAACAATATCAAATCCATAAAAAAAGGACAAGAATTCATAACTAATAGTAATGACATTTTAGGGAAACTATGTAATTTCTATACAGAACTCTATCAATCTATAGGCATTCATGAAAATAATATCAAGACCTATCTCGATAAAGTACACTGTGTAAATATTCTTAACGATGAAGAAAAACAATCTTTGGAACAATTCCCTACAATAAATGAATGTGATATAGCAGTTACAATGTTAAAGTTGAATAAATCCACTGGACTTGATGGTTTACCAGGGGAATTTTATCAAACCTTTTGGCCAGAACTTAGAACTCGCTTTTATAATTGTCTACTCCAAACTTTTAATGATAAAAATATGACTTCTTCACAAAAGCTCTCCTTAATCACGCTTATATTTAAAAAGGGGGACAAATCAAATCTTGCAAATTATCGACCTATTAGTCTCACAGACACGGATTATAAAATTATTGCTATTATCTTAGCAAATAGGCTTCAAAAAGTAATAGACCGTCTTATAAGTAAACATCAATCTGCTTATATCAAAGGGAGAAACATCGGGATAAATGCTCGAACCATACATGATATATTTGACTTTTGCGAAAATGAAAATTATAACGAAATTCTTCTTTTCCTTGATTTTAAAAAAGCATTTTATTCGGTTGAATGGAATTTTATTTTTGAAACTCTCAAAAGATTTAACTTTGGTGATAACTTCCTCAGCTGGATATTCATACTCTATAACGAACCAAAATTTAGATTAAAAAATAACGGATGGATTACAAAAACATGCTCTATGAATAGAGGCATTAGGCAGGGATGTCCTGTCTCCGCTATAATATTTCTTTTTGTGACGGAAATACTATCTTTAACCATTGTGGAAAACAAAGAAATTGCTGGTTTCAAAACCCAATATATGACAAAAGAAATAAAATTGATTCAACATGCAGACGACGCTACATTACCGCTTAGAGACAAACAATCACTAAAGGCTGCGCGAAAATGTATAAATAGTTTTGGTACGATATCTGGCATGTCGTTAAATATAGACAAAACAGAATGTATGCTTCTTGGTGATTTGAAAGGAACAGAAAACACAATACATGGAATTAAAATCAACTTTGAATGTACAAAAGTACTAGGTACATATATTGGACACAACAAAGAAAAGTGCATTGAAAAAAATTGGGGAGATAAACTGAAAGAACTAGAGAGACTTTTTGAATCGTGGAAAAAAAGAAAATTAACTATATTCGGAAAAACATGTATTATGAATAGTCTAGCTATTTCCAGATTAATCTACAATATATCAATATTACCATCCCCAAGTTCTGATATTATTAAATCTATAAATAAATTGATTTTCAATTTTATCTGGAATAAAAAGGATCGAATAAAACGAAAAACACTTATCGGAAATGTAAAATATGGCGGAATAGGAATAGTAGATATAGAATCAAAAATCAAAGCTATTAAATCATCTTGGATATCTTATATATTAAACGGTGAAAATAACTTGCTCTATTTTCTAGAAAATTTCAAACTGAAAGATGATGACATACTTTATATATTACATACAAATAAGATAGATCTGCAAAACCACTTTCTTCTAAAAAAAGCTACCGATATTTTACAGAGAGATATTTGAAGCATTTAGCTATTCTATAACCACTAAAGAGGCAAATGCTATGTCAACCCCTGAATTTTTACAACAGCATATTTGGGGCAATAAAATGTTCATGTTTAAAAACAAAACACTTTATTTTCAAAACTGGTTTAATAAAGGTTTTAAATATGTCAAAGATATTGTTGACGAAAATGGGCTAAAACCACTGGAATTCTTTTCGAATATATTAGCCCAAAAGAACAATTTAATCTGTGAATATTTTATAATGAAAAATGTATTTCATAAATTTAAAAAACAGTTTGTCCTAGGTCTGGCTAAACATACGACTGTTATTCACAGACCGCAGTTTCTATTTCATGGTAACATATATGAATCGATAGGTGATAAAAAATGTAAATTTTACTATAAGATTTTTAGAGATCACAAATTTGAAAAGCCATACTATATCAAGAAAATACTTAAGGACCTTAATATTGAAGGATTAGAATGGATAAAAAACATTTATATAAACAAAGTCCTTAACATGTTTGACAAACAAATCGCAGAATTTAACTATAAACTATTAAACAACATACTTATAAGTAGAGACTATCTCAGTAAATGGAAAAACGATTCTAGTACATGCTTGTATTGTAAGCACTCTAATGAAACAATTAAACATTTACTATATGATTGTACAAATGTAAAAAAAAATATGGAATATTGTTAGCATTATCTTACATTTTGTTGTTTCATGGAAATATGTAATTGTTGGACTATATAAAGAAATCGATAACAAAGTTATCGTTTATAATAATTATATATCGTTTGTAGCACTTAGAATTTATAAATACAAGATGTGGTGTAGAATAAATGATGATATTGAAAAACCAGAAGACATAATTTCGCACGTGAAAACGTCCACAAAAATGTTTTACTTAGCCCTGAAAAAATCAAAATATAGTAATTTTAACATAGATATGCTTAAGCTTTTATTTGAGAAGCTGAAATGTTATTTTTGAACTATGATTAACAATGTATCACAAAACTGATATGGGCTTATGTTTAATATGAGTACATGTATACATCTTCTGGATGTCTCGTCTTCATGTATCTTCTTTTTTTTCCCTTATGCATGTATTTATTTTCCAATTATAAATTAATTTCATATTCCACGCTACTGGAGGGTTTCTGTCTCTCCAGTGGAGCTGCTCTAGGGGAAAACGAGGACTCTGTAAGATGTGTGATGATATCCCCTGTGGCAGCAAACATATGTACATGTATTTCATTATATGAACGTCATTATTTAATTCAAGGACGAAAATCATCCATCATATTATATTTGTTTAAATGAGATAGTCTTTTCGTTATATACGTATACTTTTATATTTTCTATAATATGCCAAACATTACATTATATATTTTTCTTTCTGTTCTATTGTTACTATTATAAATACTTAAATGATTTAGAAAAACTACTATTTCTGTGTATTATTAATATTTTTCTTTATATGCTTGTATTAATGACACAACTCAAACTGAATATATATATATATATATATATATATATATATATATATATATATATATATATATATATATATATATATATATATATATATATATATATATATATATTATTGATATTAGTTATAACTTATCGGATCCAGGGGGCCCCTGGCACCCCAGGTGACGATATACCTGAGGGTCTCTGCGGAGATGTTGCCTCGCTTGTAATGTAATTTATTGAATAAAAAATATATATGTAAAAAAAAAAAAAAAAAAAAAAAAAAAAAGTTTGCATTTTGAATAAAAAAAAATGTAATTAATTATTTTGGTCAAATGTATCTATTTTATAGTAAACAGAGACAATGGAACACTTACGCCATATGAACAGCATTTTACGTACATTAAGCAAATTCCTGAAAAATTACATCTGTTCCAGCATTTCTTGTACAATTTTCAACATGTTAAGAAAAAATCTGTAATAATAATATGATAATAAAAAATGAATAATGATAATATCAGTTACATACTATTATGCTAAAGCAAAATTACCTTTGAAAATGTTCCTAGAGCTTATATTTTTCAGAAAATTTAATATAATGAATGAATAGCAACGACCATTTTACTCTCTAACTCGAAGTGATATTTGTAATCAATATTTATACATATTTTTTTCTATTTTTTTTAATCAAGATACGACCACAACCTCTGGAAAAGGTTCTCTTACTTTAGATAACGATACCGTCTCAACAGAAAATAGCAGGTATTATAATAATAAAAAGCTAGAGTCAAGTTCAACCAACGATGCGTTGCTATTATACATCAAAATTGTTGGAGGTGTCGATGTATTTCTGTCTTTCCTTTATATTGGTATATGCATGTTCGACAGGCAAATACGATCTAATGGAGCAACAAACACGTATGTCATCATGCCCGGAAATAATTCAAGTTATGAAAATGTCGATGTGTTTTTTTTCATTGGAACAGGCATCCACGTCTGGAATTTTATGATTCTAATATTTCGGTGTGTTAATCATTTGGTAAAGTTTCCACTGAAGTCAGACAAACGAAACGTTTTTGGAATCATTGTGTATTTGTATGTACATAACACTGAATATGACAATTGTAAACCATCAAATTCAATAATTCCCTGTTCTTATATTTACCTTTTTATTGTAATGTAATATCATAATTTGTGTTAATATACAAGTGTCCAAAAGACTTTAGTGTTTGCATTCTACATTAAAATAATTAACACAAATAAACGTTAAGGCGACGCCTCGCTGTGACCATATTTAATAAATCATTTTTCTTAAAATACATTGTATAGAAAACATGACAGATAAAATCATGAGTTATGAAAGAAAGGAGACGGTGTTCTGTTAACCTCAAAGATTTCAAGGCTACGAGTTCCAAACAGATGCAAATGCTAAAAATGATATTATTACTTATCATCGGTTTACATTAAAATTCCCGGTAGCCTGAAATATAAATAAAATGTACCTACATATCCATATAAATCCTGTTGTTCAAGTGTCTAAAGATATATACATTACAAATTGACAAATGTGTAGATGTGTGTAGTTTATATATATATATATATATATATATATATATATATATATATATATATATATATATATATATATATATATATATATATATATACCATTAGTTTTGTTAAGAAAATATTATATTATAGTATTAGTAAAACATGATTTTAGACAACGTTACGATGAATTATTTGACTGTTTTCACAACTTTATTACTGTACAACATGCACACTATTATTTACTTCAAGATCTACGTGATTTAATCCAAGAAAATAAACATGTACGTAAATTAAGAGATGAATGCATAATGCATAGCAATAGCTCAGTTGAAAAACATATAGCACACAATTTGAGAAAATATTATATTCTGTAAAAGGATTAGAAATGAGATCTTAGGATTCAGATCAAATTTATTGAAAATATCGCAATATATGGTTCATCGACAATTATACCAAAATAGTATAAAACGTTATATAAATAAGAATGATATAATTAAAACTTCAATATTTTCTCAACGCTCTGTTAGCAAGGGCTATTCAGGGGTATGTTGGACTCTGTAATAAAAATATGTTATACGTATATGTTATACATGTATTTTTCAAATTTCAGTAGACATAAACAACATTTGCTCATTTATCATATCATAAAATCGAATTTATATATCGCTTCACACTTATCAGGTATAAAATATCATTAATGAATAAAAATGTTTATATTTGATGTCGATACTCAGATTCGATGCTAAGAAGTGTCTTCATGAAATTGTGACATCTGGTCTTAATCGATTCGTTATTACTTTTTTGTTTCTTTGAGCATATTTTTACAGAATATCAAATGAATTTCACACTTATATGATACAGAATTTACAAAATGCTATTAAACAGAAACCGGTATTTTAAGAACTTTTCAATAAAATATGCCCCCCCCACCCCTTATTTTAAAGGGTTAAAACAGAACTTTGGACGTTTAACAAAAGGTCCCTTAGTTTATGTACAAAAATATGCATTACATAGTCTCTAAAAAGTATTTATAAAACATAAGCCACAGCCGATTGCTACGAAATTAGCTACTTTATACCCAATACGGTTTATGGGTTTTGTAACTAAGACTTTCATAATAGCACATTGAAATTGTTATTGGCAATTTTAGATAATGAGTGCATTACGGGTCGTAAAACTTTTTACGGTGATTAGATATGGTTAATTTGTAGATGAGCTGTTTGACAATGAAGGGATCAACAACTATTTATTACCACTTGGAGACCGCCTAGACTTCATGTAAACAAATATGGTGGCGGCTGTTATTACAGCTATCAGCATAGCAACTCCAGTTGCAACAAAAATCATAGATGTAGGTTGATCATCATCTGCATTTGGCCGTGAGCTAATAAAAGAGTTTAATTGCAGCGTGTAAGTATACATGTGCAGCATTTCAAATAAACTTTTCCGTGTATTTTTAGTATATATTTTACATCTATCGGGTAATGTATCCTCTATTCTTAAGAAAAACTCTTATGAATCACAGATCTATAAATACAATAAAAACATATAAACAATAAAATGCCTCCTTTGATGATTTATGCGGCTTATATATACAATTGATGCCTATTCCCCTTTTGTTAGAATTAGAAATCGGGGACGTTCCATTTTAATATATAGATTAACAATTATACCGTATAACGGGTAATTTTTACTGCTGTGATTTTTTACGAATTTGTCATAAAATAGGTTGATTTGAATTTTTACGCGTTATATTTTTACGAATTGGACAAGTCTGTAAAAATTAAAATCATCTGTGGTAAAAGGGGGAAAATTTCACAGTGACTTTGTTACGTATACAGTTATCACACATACAATTCAGAAAATCGTTTTTCTGTTAACGATTCCTTATATTTATGATTGTGTTTATACTAGGGATGTAAATCGGTCAATTTTAAGTACTCGGTTACTCAGACATTTTTCCGACCGAGCACCCGGGTACTCGGTAAGAGTGTAAATAAATATGAACAAGTACATTGATAACTGTTAAACCTTGGTCACTTTTGTAGAAATTCCTCCTTATGTTTAAGACGAATGTGATTTAACATGTTTGTCGTTCCCCCCGTTTAGGATAAGTTTTTTTTCGCACAGCTGACATTTTACGTTTTTTGAAACTTCAGTTCTTTTAAAATATTTCCAGACCTTTGAAGTCGGTGGCGGCATTTTAGGTCTGTTCTATTTCTCTACTGTCTGCTATCTAATTTATATAATAGACTATATAAACGATGTTCTGTGAAAAACAAATCATTAAAGTAAGCCGAAAATAAGGGTAGAAGACAGCCAAAGGTAACAGGTGCTTGGTTACGATAATTACTATATAAACACTGCCACAGGCGATAACGGTCATTTAGCATATTTAGAGGCGTAGGAAATCCTAATTACTGTATGTACAAGTGACATTCTTACCTCATACATTTAACTTTATTTCATATGTGATATACACTTTACTTATTCCTATTTATCTGGGTATCATCATTGATGTCCACCATGTGCTCGTCTCAGTTCGATTTACCGGGAAAAAAAGAAAGACAACTCCATTTCAATTTTTTTTCTCTCTCTCTTTCTTTCTCTCCCAACCAAAAAAGACATCGAGCTACTAACGTGGCATTATACGTAGTTTAAAAAATACTCAAACTGAATAAAAGATCTGAACTGTTATCACGTCGTGTTCAAAAACGCTCAAATATACCTACATGTACACGAACAGCCGTCAGGAACTGAGCTGAACATTACTCTCATACGTAGGATGTAGATATTTACGTGCGGTGTTTTTTTACTTCTGTGAAAATTTACGCGTTTAATTTTTACGGATTTATAAAACTCGTAAAAATTAGTAAAAATTAGCAGCACGTAAAAAATACCCGTTATACGGGTATGTCTTTGATTATCATATCATATTATTGTATAATTCAATTTGTCTGCACGGCCTGGCATGTTGATAGATAGGCGATATTCCCCCAAAAAACTGCTCAATGCTTAAATAAAGAAAGACACCATTGCGTAATAAAATTACATATTTAGCATGAATCACCAAATAAAGAAAGCATTTTATTGTTTAAAATAATCAACATAAGTTGAAACATATAAGATTATATGATACGAGTGTTCAACAAATAACCTTGAAGTCATGAAATCCAATTTTTCATACTTCAATCTAATCAAAATTAGACTATAAACCCGCTATTCCCCAATGTTAAAATGCTTAACGAACTTTCGAGTGCGTGATTATACATAAAATGTTAGCCTATCACATTTAAGCACAAAAAACGAGTTTCAAAATAGTTTGATAAATTTATCTCTTCTAACGCTAACCTGCTTATTTTTCAAAGTTTATTTTTGCCTGCCCAAAATGTGCAATATCGTTCTGATCTCACATTCAGCAACGATTCATAAAAAAAAGAAAGAATAAAACAAACTTAGAATCGACACATACACTTAGCTATGACTTTGTTTACTCCACGAAGTACCTCGGGAATTTAGAATCTTTGGTGATAAAGAAACACACGTCCGAACTATAACCAATTTTTTTTAACATCAGTTATTTCATGGTCTTTATGAAAGATTGCTCTGGGATGGCCCCGCGCAGGATGTTATTAGCCCATCGTAGAAGAGCAGTTTTACAATTCTGATTTCAATTAGATTCATTATACTTTTGAACATAGTTTATAATTAAAGTATTTTTCCCAGTGTTGATATATTTTCATTTGGATTATTATTAAAATATTATCACCGATTAGAAATTAAATTTTAGAATTGTTAACTATAAAGATTGACAGATAAAACCAAATTTGATAGACTTATTATAATAGATCAAGTCTTGAAATGTTTATCCCATCATCTGCGATCTCTTTCTTTTTCGGTGTTCATTTGTTGAGGAAATATGCATAAAATAACTAGTTTCCAAATAAGTAGGTACAACAGTGTTGCATGATATGTTTAGAAAAATAATTGAAGACATCAATATAAGTTATAAGCCTATAGTAATGTTAATGGCTATTTCAAATCACCTGAGCAAGAAACATCAAAATAAACTGGGAAATTGGTCAAAACTCAAATGGGCTGTCGTTTGAGATGTCAGGCTTTTTTTCCTTGCTCTCTACCTGAGAAGAATGGCGTATATACTTTTAGAGAAATTTTGCTAACACTATTTATCTTTGGTCAAAATCTGAGAATGTAATTCAACATACCCATTTGTCTGATTTGGGCTATTACTGGAAACAATGGTGAATGTAATTTGTGTCGTTTCCATCCCTGGTTTCTTTGATGTACCTTTTGCTAACTTGAAGCATCCCGGATCTGTATAACAATAATCCAAACACCTTGTTTAAAAAATAATCTAATGATTTTAATTGAAAAAAAGAAGAAACATAATAGCTTACTCCCACAATTTATTATGCAGCATCCTTTTAAGCTTTCAAATATAAAAATAGAATATACATTCGACTTCGTCTACATCATAAAAAATAAAATGCCTCTTTTTATTCCTTGAAAACGTAATTGAAATTTGAATAAACAGTGCACAGATATATAATCATAATAGTGGCGTGTTGACGGAAGTTCTTTTAGCAAATTAAAATTAAATTTCGTTATAGTTATTTTTATTCATAAAAGGATAGACAAGTAATTTTTATGTTTTGGCAAATAAAGGATAAAAAAATAGAACGGATAATTATAGACAGCTTGACAGATTAAAGAGTTGACAGGTCGATTGTTTGCCAGGTCGACGGGTAGACAGGTGGACGCGTCGACGGGTTGACAGATTGATAGGTCGACGATTTAAGAGTTTGATGGGTTGGCAGGTCGACCTGTCAATCGTTGACCTGTTAACCCTTCGACTAGTCGACCTGTATTGATACATAATTAATGATTTATTTATATTGACTTTATTTAAAATTGATCTAAATAATATTTCATATTTTGATAAACATTGTATTTAATGTATATAATAAACCGATTTACTCATTATAATTTCAAGGGAATTCTTTTTGTTTCATACTGAACTTGACTCAATTGTTGTTCCATTTCTTAACTTTAGTCCATACACAGTAAATTATTTGGTACTATTTCTCATAATGAATAGAAATTGAAAAAAAATGTTATAAAGTCATTGTCCGATTAGTGTGAGTTACAGGCGCTTTATTTTACTTTATAATCTTTAAATTAAATTGTCAATTTACTATCTACAGGTATTATAAGTCACATGGTTTGTAGTTGACCTAATATGGTTTATACATGGTCAGTGAATTCCAAATAGATATTTTTGACCATGTATAAACCATATTAGGTCATCTACAAACCATGTAACGATCATATTTTACTGACTGCCTCACGTTTTTAAACAAAATTACAAGTTTCAATTTAACGAGGCCGAGTACAGAACGAGTACGCACGCTTTCGCGCAGCGTTTCATTTGTATTGTGACGTCATCGTTTTGCTTTGTTGACGCCATGGCGTAATAGTTTCAACTGCAGATATTCAGCGAAATTTGTTGAAAATAGCTCGATTGATGCGTAAAATTGATATTATATTGTGGAATAAACATAAATGTCTCGAAGTATAAGCTATATTTGGGCTCGGTTCGAAAACGTGAAGAGGGTTCAGCAAGCATAGCCCTCTGTCACGTTTTCTTTACCCGCCTAAATATAGCTTGATTTCTATATTTCAAGACAGTAACCATGTATTTTATATTAATGACCCTTGATATGCGATGTTATATATTTATTTAGTACTTAAATGTGTCTGAATGTTTTAATAATACTATAAAGATCACCATTTCCGTCGTTGTCAAATAAAAAAAATAGCCATTATCTGGCACACTGGGAAATTGGGCACACAAAAAACAACTTTGATAAGACCCCTGGATCAAACCGGGAGGTAAAAGTGTTTTTTTTATTTGACCATTTGATGTCTTTAAGCAATAACTTTAATATGTAAAACAGAAAAAGAAATCCCTAGGGCAGAAGTTTAAAAAAAATGTAAAAAATGTGCAAAATTGATACATTTCAGGCAAAATCCCATAGGGTCCCATGTTAAAGATTAACAAACTTTGAGATGACCCCTTGAACAAACGGTGTGGTAAATGTCTTATTTTTTTTTCTTAAAATAATAATTATATCAGTAGAAATTCATGTAAACAATTTCATTAAAAAATCTAGGGCAGAAAAAATTAGACCCGGCCTCGTTAAATACGAAATCTGACGTCATAATACTCTGATAATGACGTCATAATGGGGGATATATTTCATACTGACTATGTATGGGATACACGTGGTGTCCACGTGACTTTTGTTAACCAATGATTTCCGTACAATTTAGTAGGAGATATAATACGTGTACTTTATATGCATTTAATTACAACCAGGGACATATTAGTAACTATCATAAGATTATAAGTCTCGCGTGACAAAATTTCTAAGGTAGTTTTATGCATCAATATTCTTCTATTCTATTGAAAACATTAACATGAAACACTTAAAAAATAAGGTATATGTTATTTTCTTTCCTTTCCGTATAGGATCATAATTTATTTGAAATTATTTATTTCACAAATTTTTTTTTACGTGGCACTTGTCTCGAGTGAATGATGAATTCTTGTTTTCAAACAAAGGGTGCTTACAGTAAGGTTTAGTTACGGTTGATTGCTTTCAGTTCAGTAATTACTTTTTCAGAAATGTTTTCAATTTTAAGAGCAAAAAGCAAACCTGCATTGAAAAAAAGAAAATCGAGGTAAAATACCAATTGCACAATCCGGTATAAAAAAGGTGTTTATATAAACCGTTGATTTTAAGAAAAGTAAAATCATGCCAACAGGTAAAATCGAACCAGGATATAAAACCTTTCGATATGCGGTGACATCGGTGAAACCAACTGAGCTTTTTAAACCTTACAGGTGTACAAAGTAACACGTATAAGTAAACAACTGTATTACAAAAATGTTATAATTTTTTGTAGGATTAATGCAATTTTTGACATCAGAGCAGGGGTGTCCCTAAAAAATGCTGTCTTAATGTATTCCTTTGAGCAAAACCTATCAAAATACCTTTTTTTGTGGGGGGGGGGGGGGGGGGGTGGCAGGCCTACCCTGGGTAATTTCTAAGCCTGGGCTTCCATAACACACAAAACAAACTTGCGTCTCGTCCTGTTCCGTCAGTGTTTCACCAAGTTTGACCCGTACTCAGAGTTCAACAGACGTCCGAAACATATACTCTGGGTTCATAAATATTGCCCTTTATGCATTGAAACATTTTTTTACTGTCTGAAACCAGTAGATATATTTACTGATACAACAAAATAACAGACAACACTCCCGTAAATATACCATTAAACTTTCAAATATATACAAAACACTTTTGGTTGACTTTTGAAATTTGCCAATACAAGTGAAACTGTAGGTTTAAGTTAGCAATCTTGCCGCGCACTTGACAAGCAGTCACGACTATCTAACTGACCAAACTTGTTACATGTATGCTCAAAAAGTCGTACTACGAACACTCTCGAAAAACAACTACTGAACACAACAAACTTAAATCCAAAACTGAAATAAATCTCATTAAGCATAACAAGTTGTAATTAATATTATCATCAAATGAAAGTAGTTTTGAAAAATTAGAAAAAATATAAGCACGCCAAGATAGATTGACCCCGTAAAACACACACAAACACACAAACACACACAATGATCTTTAAAAAAAACTTACATTTGTAGGATTCATTTGAAGGATATACACTCGGACATGGATTTTGTGTAAATGAAGAACAATTTGTTCTAAAGTTTTGTTGAATTCTGTTTCCAATATAATTGTATTCTGTGCAATAACCTGAAAATTATATGTTAATCACAATTAATATTTCAAAATGCTAACTTCAAGCATTAAGTTAACTTTAATCAACCTAAACATATGCAGATACATGGTTTATATGATGACAAATCAACAAACAAGCTTTATTTGCTACTAAGATTCAATATATCATTCTCTAAGATAAAGGAAAAAGTTCCATTTTTTATTGTCAGCATTATCAAAATAAGAAAAATCAGATAAATAAATGATCAGCAAGATAAAAACAGAAATTCTTAATTCGTCCTTCAAAACAATAATAGTTATATTCGAGTTAGACCTGAATCTAAAACGTAATAATCTTCTTTATTTATCTTTGTTTAACAATTCTTTTTTAGAAAATGTTATCTGAGTGTGAAATGTCATCTAAACAATATGAGTGTATAACAACAATATCATTTAGCAATGAACATTTTTATATGGCCCAATTCATAAAGTGTTTTACCAATCACGTAATATTAACTATATTAGAACTACTCAAGTGATCAAATCCCATAAAAAAATGATCCCATAACAAACTGTAGTAAAATCCGAGATGCATCCAAAAATGATACCAAATCTCTAATTGCCATTTGTGACAAATTGTGGAGCAAAGTTAATGTCCTTATTTGTAACATACTTTCTTCTGTGTTAGGATGCCTAAAACAATAATGGTTTGTTTCTGCTGTCATGCTGTGAAAAGGTAGGCCACAATGTTTTTTATACATTCTTTTTTTTATTGCAATACGCATTTAGTATAATGTATACATACTTATTCAATACTGGAGGGTATAAAATAATATTTCATAAAAGGTTGAACAATATACGAATTCTTTGATATTATTTGCCATTACAATACATGCTACGTGTGGGAGTAAACTTTTTTCCCAAATTAAAAAAAAAACGGGAAAAATTTTACAGTCAAAATCCTTTTAAACAGTTAAAGGTCTGCGGTTAAAGCGAGGGACGGCTAGGAAGGAGAGCAAATTTTTTGCGACTAATCAAACCTTCATTATGAATAAAAACTTTTCTTGACTGAAAAGTCAATGTTTGTCTGTCGCTTTTTCTCCATTTTAGAAATATATGAAGAAATTACATGATTTGGTTATCCGCTCTTTTGAATAGCCCTTATTAACGCCATTATTGGAAAGCCATCATATTTTAAGAATCCAAACACTGTGGATATGATGAAATGTTTTGTTAGGCCAATTTATTAGTTTGTATCTTTTTTCCCTTTTTGAGAGACTTTAAGAGAAATTTTAAAAGTTGGCTGCCTGTCATATTGAATGGCCATTTCTGGGAGTTGATTTTAAGCAACTCTCCTATGCACTTACTCGGCCAAAGCGAAAGTGAAACAGTGTTTGGACCTAAGCACAAATCAATACCGCTGACAACACTAAAATAATCGATAAATTCGATTCTATGTATTCTGAAGCATTGTTTTTCAAGAAAACTTATTTATGAATACCATGAAAATAATAAGATTTTAAATTGTACAAACAGTTTAGATATTTTTTTTAGTCTTATGTATTCCTACGCTAGAGTTCAATGTAGTCTCGTTCAACCAGAAGCTTGGCTGTCTCCGTTAATATCCGACAAAACAGAGTCTCTCTAACTTGTCGGAGATAAACGGAGACAGCCGAGCGTTTGGTTGAACGAGACAAGAGTTCAATCTTGCCTGGATCCATACAATTTCTCAGAAATATTTCGATTACTGATACTACTTGCCATGCAAAATCACATATCGATGATTTTGAATAAATGATAATCGATAAAATCAACTCCCGTCAGTACTTCAGTACTTTGATTACTAACCTAACGCATTTTCATGAAGGCCAGGGTATTTTTAAGACTCAGCATACTTAAATTATGATAAAAACACCATGCTGGGCCAAATAATAATGAGTTGCCGTTAAAACGTATTTCTAGATACACGTACTTAAAAATCAGGATCAGACTAAATTGGATCGGGATTTGTTGGAAAGTTCAGACTTGAACAATAATTGAGTTATAATACTTTGACAAATTGCAGAAATCAATGTAATTTTCACCTAAAATTCTTTGGATTCGATGTCGACCCAACACTGGTCTTACATTAATCCTAGGCCATATTCATTCATTCATTCATTTCTTTTCATTTCAGCTTCATCTTTTTGTTTAAATGTATGAAATCTAGCTAAGTTGAAATAGTTATTGCACAATTACAGTCCCCATAGTGTCAATTGCTAATTAACTATTTAAACTTAAGATATTTGGAAATAAATATGACAATATTCATGTTGAATTTATAATGTAAACTAAATACTTATTAATAATAATAAGTCTGACCAACTTGACTTCTTCCCCCTTTATTTCCCAATACCTACCTGACACTATGATCCTTCCATAAGCACAAACTTCTAATATCTGGTTGGCATATTCATTAATTACACAGTGGTACACAAGTCTCTGAGGTTCATGACATTGACTAGCATAAGCTGTACAGTTCTTCCTCCTTGCATGCTCCATCCATTTCTGCTCACTGTCGGGACAGTCTTCAACGAGTTGCGCAGTTAATGGAGATACTGGACAGGAGTTACTAAAGGATGTTGATAACTAAGGGTAAAATGGTTATAATTATAAATTTGACACATTTTATGCGTTTATTTGCGAAATATTCGCTTTTATATGCGACAAAAATATTTTTTTCTTACGAAATTAAGCTCAATGGGCTTTCATAATTTTGACTGGTAAATGTATTTTTGTTTATAGATGAGTTTCTTGGTGCAAATTAAGTGCGTCCCTTTGTTTTGTTATCATGACAGATACTTATTTAGTTAGTGCTCCCGACTTTTCTTCGTACATATTGTGATAAATTGAAAAATTAAGTTTGAATGGGTGTAGACTTTCACCTAATAAATAATTTCCATTAAAGGGCATTGCAATTACGTTTTATTTCAATTGAAATACATGTAGTTATTCATTTATTCGATAATCTGTATTGCGTGATAAACAGAGGTTTATCCGCAATTTATCTTGGATGAGAATAAGTCCTTCTCCTTGAGAATATTACTACTCCTTGATGACGGTTTTTGTTTTGTTTATTTTCTGGTAGGTTTGGTGCTACGTGTGATCATACAATCCTTCCAATAGAAATAGTATTATGGTATTGGTTCTTCCTCGCGTTATGCGATCAAATAAATATAAAATTTGTACATCTGCTCCTCTACGATACACAATACACATGCACAACTTTAGCATATCGTAAAGGATTGGATTTACAAGTCTAACTAGATGCGTAAATAAAGCATTCATAGCTACATTTCATGGGAATATTTCTTATTTTCTAACAAAATAACTGTGTCATTACATGTAGTTTCCTGAGACTATACATGCCCTCCTACATTTCCGTATTCATGCAATTACATAATATTCAAATAGAGAGTGAATCTAATGATTGGTGTGTATTCTACACTCAAACGCCTTCCCGAATTCACTAAACCATTAAATTAACATCACTAGCTTTTATTTACTTGAATAATTTATAGTTTAAAGGTTAGATCCCGTATATATTGTGTTAGTGTAGCAAATAGTGGTGATAATATTTCACCTGCTGAGACAAGCACCAAATTTTGCATAAAGATTCCTTGAACATTACTTAAATCAAAAATATCGTTGGCTATTCAAGTTTTGGTCATTGTCGAGATGGCCGCCTCTTGTTTCAAAATGGCGTCTTTTTCATAATGTTTTCCCGATATTTCAAATATGTCTGGGTAATATTTTAAATTTCTGTGAAATTGTGAAAATAATTTGTTGTATGATATAACTTGAGGTTCATTACATATATGAACACTCTGCGCATGAGTTTAAAAACATGCTGCAGTTCTTTTTTTAACGTTCATGATCTAATCGTCTAAGCAGTTGCAGCTGCAAAGAGCAGTGCAAAGTAACTCGGACTTGAAACATGTGCAATTCCCAGAACAACTGATATCTACATAAGAAATAAACTCAATGTTTATATTTACCCAAGTTATACGAGTACAACCTGGGTTCGGGTGGAGCGGATTATAAAAAAGCGTAATTTGCTCTTACCCAGATTATACGAGTATAGCTTAGGAAGATATTGATTTCATTCCTTATAATTTAATTTTCTGTAATTTGCTATACAAATTGAGTCCGTTTTACTTTTAAAAACCATATTAGTCTGTTCAAAATTCAAACGTAACGTCAAGCGGATTAGTACGTTGTTGACGTTGGTGCATTGTGACGTGTCTTTTGACGTGCAAACCAGGTTATACACATTTATCTGAATTTTTCTGTCCAATCAAATGCGTGTTACAATCAAAATTTATTAATAAATCTAAATTGCAGTAGTTCTTGACATGAAGCCGCATTTGGTGGGAAGGATGTCCAATGTGCAACCCCAAAACCGCAGTCTACAGCAATCACATGCAAGGTACAAACCTAACTATCCCCTTCCAGATGGGGTTGGGGAAAAAATGCGGATTATTGGTTTCATACTGGACATCCTTACCACCAATTGCGGCTTCATGTCAAGAACAACTGAAATGTAGATGTAAAAACTGTTGTTCTGGCTATTGCATAAGTCCGAATTACTTTACTCTTTGCTTAGTGCTGAATAGCTTTTACCTCTTTGCTATATTGTTTTTGTCTCTTCTGATCAAAATTCGTCTAGGCATACATCTGAACAGACTTATTACCCTATTTTATCTGCGTTAATTTTGCCTGCGTTATTATAATATTCTCAGGAGTGTTTTTTTTTTTTTGTAGTATTGCGATTTTTTTTCTTTTATCTTCACATAAAAGATGGATTAACGACGTGCCAAGATAAATTGTTTAAATATGTATAAAATCAAATAATGATATCACTAATCGTATATATAAGAATAGTGTTGCATACTTAAAAGTTAGTTTAATAGCAAAATTTGGCATATAAACTTTTTTGAAAAAGCCTCAGTCACAAATGGTCGTGCGTACTTCTACGAAAGGTCTATGGGCGGATTTTAATGACAATCTTGCCAGACATCTCACGATTTTGGAAGGACGTACACTTCCCGTTAACACATACGGTGGCTGTTGAACATGCACAACAATCACTAAAGTTCCTTTACGAGGTCTGAAATCGTACGCTGCAGTTGCACTTTACTCAAAGAACCCGCAAAATAATTGTACGAGTTGACTTGCACGAATGACGTTAGGAAATATCACCTGTCCCTTGCGTTGCATGTACGTTTACTACAAGTCGCATGTGCTCACCATTAAGATATAAATTAACCACAAAGTAAAACTTACGTCATACTTACATCATGTGTACATCAATTGCTCTTGGGGCGTGCGAATCGCCCATAAACAAGACATATATCAAACAGAGGTAATCACAGATTACAAAGCTCACCAAAACAAGATATCACCTTTATAAGGCATAACCTTTATGAGACAACCTTTATCATAATATATGAAAATCATAGTAAGTTAATGATCTTAAATATTCATGAATTCTGTTTTTTCCCAAATGTAATACGTCACCGCGAAAGTGATGACGTCATCTCTCTCAGAGCTGTACGAATGAGAAAGACGTATTGAGAAGCGGCAAGGTAATATTTTCCTAATATTTACATTTTCCAGTGTCTTCGCCTGTGATAGCACTACGTATCGATTTTGTACTATATAACCCATAATACAAATGACGCCAAATCGAGGCGCCAGTGGGGTTTGCTTATCTATCATTTAAATATATAATGGTACGATGGCTTAAAATTATATAAATATAAGTAATAAGGAAACATTCTTTGAATATTATGAGATGATAATTTCGGTCGGGGTGTGATCAAATCTATCATAAAGCCCTTCGGGCTTTATTGGATTTGATCACGCCCCGACCGAAATTATCACCTCATAATACTCAAAGAATGATTCCTTATTCCTTATTTTTAGACAGTAGAGCTGTCTGTTGCCGATGAAGACATTGCCGATTAGGGTTTTTGTTTTCCCTCGAACTGAAATGGCACACTTTCATTGGTTTAAACATGGCATGTGACTGCCTTATATATCTCTATATATAGGTGCGTTGAGAATCAATATTAGTCAATATGGCCGTCATTGACCGCCGCTTCGCTTACTCATCTCGAGATGGTTTTAGTTTGTTTATCACTATTGAGGGCCTTGTCAGATGGATATTGGTAATGAGAATAAATGGTAAGGTTTAGTGAGACTGACGATGGATGATTGCACTGATTTAATGTGGATTCTATGTAGGTGAGAATCGCAGATAAAATGTATGCGACGAAAAATAGGATAATTTAAAAAAAATGTATTATAAGGAGTAAATAGAAACAAGCATACGAATGGTGTAAATCAATTAAATCATTTTGATTTGTCGTCCTAGTGACCGGAATTTGTAGATATGTATGAATCAATTTATTTAGCTCTTAGGTTAACTTCCGGTTTTATGTTGTAAATGGTGTTACCTACTGTTTAAAAAAGAAAACATTCCCTGAAAGAAAAACAATTATTATCTGACATAAAAAAGTTGAAGGATGTTTAAGATGCTTATGACATTAAACACTTAGCTAGGACTTCTTCTGCAAGGCGGATCGAACATATCTCTAATGAGGATGTTTTGAAGGCTGTAGAGGATATAACTACAAAAACGGGATTAAGTTACTTGAACTATCAGGTTTAATACTTACAATGTAAAAAAGTTACAGGTAAGAATGATAGATTTATTACATGATATGAATTAATTATTATGAATAAATGGTTAAACGATATTCACCTCAACCAGGTACTACTTGTTATGCTTATAATCATTTCAATTTGATTTATGCATTTTAGGATTCGAATGGTGGAGAACGTAGGAATCTACACGATTCAACAACTGAAGTCAAGGACAAGGATGGTACACAGATTCAGCAGGCGAAGGACAAGATTACAGTTCTCTGTACCCACTCCTAGTCCTGTGAAGAAATGATTTTATAAAGTTGAAATTAATTATCTAAGTTAACTAGTAAAGTTAACCATGAGGACATGGATGTGTATGAAGAACTGAATAGACAATGTTGTAGGATGCAGGGCAAGATTAAAATAGGACATGTATGTTTAACGGTTATTGGAGGAAGGTGCAGGTACATTCATTGAGGCCATGAATAAATGCTTAAAAGAGAATGTGATTTCTTAAGTTAAGAGGGATAACACTTTCTGAAAGGAGGATATTAAGCCACTAAAACAAAACAGAAGTCTGTTTAAGCAAACTTGAATACACCAATGCACAAGTATTCAATGGGATTCCCTCAGCCTTATTCATATGCACCTCAATGTGGAGTGGGATACATGTACATGTATATGTCAGTCAGACCCCAGGATCAAGGGAGCTAGGAAACAGAATATTGGCAGGGGAACATGCTTGTTTTGTGAATCATCAAGCCACTACGCAAAGGATTGTCAACATATAAAACAAGCAAAGAGAAAGTAGAGAGTTTAAAGTGGAAAGAATGGGTAATTAGTCAGATAGGTTGATCCAACTCGTGTAAAACTAAAACAAAATTCATCATAGGTGACATTAGAGGGTAGGACTCCCCCCATTTATAAGAAAGCATCCTACAGCTGAGTCGGTTCTTCAAAGGGTTGATTTTGACATTAAAAATTTACTGTTGCATGATCGAACGTTATTTAAGTCAGGTCAGATACATCATAATATGGAGCATTGGAATGAAGTTTTGAGTAAGGTAGTGGTAAATGAAGATGTTCAGTTTAGAATAAGAGGGTGGCTTACACAAGGTGTAGATGTCACAGGGCGAAAAACAATCTTTAAGCAAGTCCTTAAAGGTGGCTTAAAGGTGGCGTAAAGGTGGCTTAAAGGATATACAATCTTTAAGCCACCTTTAAGCTGAGCTTATAGGTCCTTAATGTCCAAACTTCTTTAAGTCACCTTTAAGCCATCTTTTAGCTACCTTTAAGCATCTTTAAGTGGTATTTACGCTCCCTTTAAGTTGTCTTTAAACCATCTTTAAGTTATCTTTAAGTCGAGTTTGATCAAACTGAACAATAAAAACATATATTAAATGCAAAAGCTCTTTTATAGGAGGGGAGGGGGTGATCCGAGTGATGATATAATTTCCAAGGAAGGGGGAGTGTTCCAGACGGTTTTTGATTGTCGCTCCATTAAACACATCAACAACGCTCCGATAGACACAGATTGCCGTTATAAAATTCTTTATAATTTTTTTTTTCAAAATTATTGTAGGGGTGAGCGCAGTCTCTTTATCTAAATTTGCGCATGAAATTATATTTAAGTATGTTTGTTTCCTATTATAAATTGTTCGGTGAAATCTCTCTCTCTCTCTCTCTCTCTCTCTCTCTCTCTCTCTCTCAGTTGATCCGGTTATTTAACAAAATAAAGATAATGAACCAAAACTGCATGATTTAATTTAATAATCGGTTGAAGGTATGTATTTTTTTTCGATTTTAATTATTTCTAGGTCTAATTCTAGATCTGCTAGATACATGTACATGTTAAAATTAAGTAGAAAAGACTCTCAACTGCCTTTGTTATATCGGGCAGGATATTACTGCTTTGTTTGTCTAGACATAGTTTTGTTCGTTTGTGTATATCTAATTAGAGTCTATTGTTTGACCAACTTAAAAAAAAACCCTGGAACTAACACAGAATAAACAAGGTATACACAACAGTTGTGTCGTGTGCCTAGGTGCACGTTTGTGTATATCTAATTAGAGTCTATTGTTTGTCCAACTTAAGAAAACCCCTGGAACTAACACAGAATATACAAGATATACACAACAGGTGTGTCGTGTGCCCAGGTGCAAGTCAGGGTTTCTAAAGGCGTTGAAATCTTAGTATGTACTGGTATACGATAAGTCTAGTGAATAAAATGTTACTTGCATTTGCAATTCATTTTCAAAGTATTATTTCCTAACTCTGGGTTTTAAAAATGTTACATCTACAAATTAAAGACACATGTATGTAAGAGTAAAATCTAGAGGCTAATTAATTCCTGTACCGGTGATAATATATATGGGTTAATTGTTTAAATATATGTATAAGAGTAAATATGTCACATACCCGGCCTGGTACATGATATACAATTGTATGTACAAGTATATGTATACATCATTTGCAATTGCCACATGCAGTAAATACGTCACCCGTAATTGGTAATATTGTTTGTTATAGAATTGATAGTCTAAAAATCATGTATACAATTAAGTGTTTAAACATACTGGAACGGCGCCGTGATCACGAAAACCGGGAAAATTGCGTAGAACTAATACCCTAATAGTTTCAATGCATTTAATAAAAGAAGTAAATAAAGGTATAATATATTTTTTTTTCACTGAAGACCAAGTTCCGTATTTCATTCTAAATATATGCATGCATGTAATTTATAAATTAGATATGATTGATTGTTACAATTTGAATGGAAGTCAAAATCTTGTCAAGTAAAAAATACACATTGAATATATTGATTCAATATCCACTGATATTTAGGATATAAAAACCTCAAAAATATGTAAGTTGCTGTCTTTTTTTATGACAGTGATGAACCTCGAAGTGTTTTTTTTTTTGGAAAATAGTGTTAGTTATAGGGACCACAAAGAATTTGTATGCCAGACTCTTAATGAAAAAATAAGGTCAGGAGCCATAAGAGTTCTAGGAAAGACTGGTGAATGTGACATGCCTAGGATTGTGATGTATTTGTTAGTAGAGCCATCTTAATCACGGTTATGTTTGGATGCACAGTGACTACATTCTACAAATACTTGAATAGAACTAGAGTAGAATCATAAACAACTGGAATAGGGAATGGACACCATATTGTATATCATATGTTATAAAAATGTTTGATGCATGTAATCATATGTGTTTCTCAATACCATAATGTAAAACATGAAATTGCATCCTATAATACTTTACAATATAAATCATATAATGCAGTAAAATACTGGAATATATAATAATACAATATAATATTGGTACACATTATATGATGTTGTATCAATATATGATATAATATCATATAGTATGATACGATAATGTTTTGTGTAATACATCATTGTATTTCATCACAAAAATATCATAATATATAATATATTATACAATATAGTATCATATGATACAATTGCATATCAAATAATATATCACAATACTGTATATTACATATAAAATGATATCGTATGCAATACAGTATCATTTGATACAATTCTGTAGTTCATCATATAAAACAATGCCATGTGATGAAATGATATATCATATATACAATATCATATGATACAATATTAAAGATCATAATATTTTATAATACAATTTATGCAATATTTTTATAAATCATATAATACAAAATCATAATATACAATATAGTATCATATGATATATATTAGATAATACAATTTAATATATTACAATATGAAAAAATATCAAAATATGAAATATAATACAACATTATATTATACACCATTCATGAACATTATTGAAGTTAGGACCAGTATACCCATTAGATATACCCATCAGAGAGCAACTGCTTCAAAAACTTAACCAGCACTAAAATCCTTAATCTCCTCCAGCATCAGAAACCTATGGCAAAGATTCAGCATTCAAGCCTGTCAGGTGCATCAGTATCATAAGACAAATTATCCATGCAAGTTTAGTGAAGTTAGGTCCAGTAATATTTAACATATAATCATCAAAGGACACCTCCAAAAACTTTAATCAGATCTAACAAGTGGGTCATTGGCCACATTGCTCACTTGAGCAGCAATAAGCATGATAAAATCAGCTTAATGGAGTCATTATACTAAATATCTGGACAGTGTGCTATAATACAATCATGTAGATCCTGTATAAATCAACATTCACCCCCCCCCCCAGATATTCTTTTGTTTATAATCAAGTTCCTTTTTAAACAGGATGATCTTAAAGCCATACCACATGTTGAGCATTGCAGTTTTCAAAGAGATCCTCAGCAAGTTTTTTTATATATTGGATATAAACCTACATCAAAACTCTGAACCCCTTGTGAGGCCCAAGAATCATCCAGGAGTTTAAACACTTTTAAAGACTCAGCAATATGTCAAAATGCTTGCATATAAGTAAAAATATATACATATGTATAATAACATTTTTTTTTTAATAATTAAAATGTTTTCTTTTGTAAAATTGGACCCCCAATGTGGCCCCACCCTACCCCTAAATATTTTGATTTGAACGAATTTGAATCTACATTATCCGAAGTTCCTTTTATTAAAGTTACAGCTTTCTAAGCAAATTTATGTAAATCTGCCCCGTTCCCACCGTTGTGAACCCATCCTGACCTCGAGGATCATGATTTAAACATGCTTCCACACAAGCTTCAGCTTCCTGGCTGATTGGTCTCTGAGAAGAAGATTTTTAAAGACTTATTCTATATTTTTCTATGAACAAATTTGACCCTCCATTGTGGCCCCATCCTTCCCCTGGGGATCATGATTTTCACAATTTTGAATCTACACTACCTGAGAATGCTTGCACAAAAGTTTCAACTTTTCTGGCTGATTGGTTTTTGAGAAGAAGATTTTTAAAAATTTACTCAATATACTCCTATGTAAAATGTCGAACCTCCCCATTTGTGGCCCCATCCAACCCCTGGGGGTCATGATCTCCACAACATTGAATCTACACTACCTGAAAATGCTTGCACATAAGTTTCAGCTTTTCTGGCTGATTTGTTGCTGAGATGAAGATTTTTAAAGATTTACTCAATATGTTTCTATGTTAAAGATCGACACCCCCCCTTCCCCTTGTGGCCCCCCGTACCCTTGGTAGTCATGCTTTTCACCACTTTGAATTTACACTAGCTGAGATTTCTTGCACATAGGTATCAGCTTTTCTGGCTGAATGGTTCTTGAGAAGAAGATTTTTGAAAATTTCACGAAAATTTTCATTAATTCCTAATTATCTCCGCTTGTAAAAGGTCCTTAATTTTCACAAATTTTGAATCATTTTTGCCTAAGGGTGCTTTGTACCAAGTTTGGTTGAAATTAGCCTAGTGGTTCTAAATATGTTGAAAATGTTAAAAGTTTACAGACGGACAGACAGACGGACGACAGAAAAAATGTGATCAGAAGATCTCTCTAAATGAGCTCAGGTGAGCTAAAAACCTTAACATCATCCAGCATCCAAAACCTTTGGCTAAGATTCAGCATTCAAGCCTGCCAGGTGTATCAGTATCATGCGAGGCATCATCCATGCAATTCTGGTGAAGTTAGAACCAGTAGTAACTTAGAAATGACCACCAAAGGGAACTTGCTCCAAAAATTTTAACCTGCTCCAAAAACTTTAATCTCCTCCAGCATCTTAAATTCATAACCCAGATTCAGCATCCAAGTCGTTCAAGTCCAGAAATAGGTCCAGAAGCCTCATCTGTGCAAGTTTGGTGAAGATAGGACAAATACATGTAATAACTTAGATATAGGACCTGCGAATGAACTTTAATCAGGTCTGGACGCCGACGCTGGACGGTATTGCATACCCCCCCCCCCCCACCTCGTCTCGGTGAGGGGAAAATGGTTATAAAAAATTCCATGTTAAGAGAATCGACAGTTTTACTATTTATCAAAATCAAATCAAAGTTCCTAGAATTAATCTCCCTCTAAAATTAAAAACCAAACAAACGAATATGTTCTGTTTGACAAAAAATTGGAAGGCAAAGAGGAAACAGGACAAAAAGGAATAAGATATTAAAGTAGACTGTAGAGAAAAGGCAAAAGATTCCTCAATCACTTTGACTTCGAAGCGTGCTTTGATAGAATCATATACATAGTACGCGTATAACGATATTTTAACTAAAACCATCTACACAGCTCCAACACATACTACCAGAAGAAGTTGTTGTAGGACTTTGCACAAAATCTGTGCATACTGTTTTATAATAAAAATTTCAGATAAATATGATACTCGTAATTTTTGTGAGTATGAAAATTTTTCTTTGTAAACAGTTTTTTTATCCATTTTGAAAATACTGCTTAATATCCTCTCTTATGATTATTAAAAGTTTTTGAAACATGTTTCAAAGTGATATCAAAAACAGAAAACTAGAAAAACGTTTGTGTATATCTAATTAGAGTCTATTGTTTGTCCAACTTAAGAAAACCCCTGGAACTAACACAGAATATACAAGATATACACAACAGGTGTGTCGTGTGCCCAGGTGCAAGTCAGGGTTTCTAAAGGCGTTGAAATCTTAGTATGTACTGGTATACGATAAGTCTAGTGAATAAAATGTTACTTGCATTTGCAATTCATTTTCAAAGTATTATTTCCTAACTCTGGGTTTTAAAAATGTTACATCTACAAATTAAAGACACATGTATGTAAGAGTAAAATCTAGAGGCTAATTAATTCCTGTACCGGTGATAATATATATGGGTTAATTGTTTAAATATATGTATAAGAGTAAATATGTCACATACCCGGCCTGGTACATGATATACAATTGTATGTACAAGTATATGTATACATCATTTGCAATTGCCACATGCAGTAAATACGTCACCCGTAATTGGTAATATTGTTTGTTATAGAATTGATAGTCTAAAAATCATGTATACAATTAAGTGTTTAAACATACTGGAACGGCGCCGTGATCACGAAAACCGGGAAAATTGCGTAGAACTAATACCCTAATAGTTTCAATGCATTTAATAAAAGAAGTAAATAAAGGTATAATATATTTTTTTTTCACTGAAGACCAAGTTCCGTATTTCATTCTAAATATATGCATGCATGTAATTTATAAATTAGATATGATTGATTGTTACAATTTGAATGGAAGTCAAAATCTTGTCAAGTAAAAAATACACATTGAATATATTGATTCAATATCTACTGATATTTAGGATATAAAAACCTCAAAAATATGTAAGTTGCTGTCTTTTTTTATGACAGTGATGAACCTCGAAGTGTTTTTTTTTTGGAAAATAGTGTTAGTTATAGGGACCACAAAGAATTTGTATGCCAGACTCTTAATGAAAAAATAAGGTCAGGAGCCATAAGAGTTCTAGGAAAGACTGGTGAATGTGACATGCCTAGGATTGTGATGTATTTGTTAGTAGAGCCATCTTAATCACGGTTATGTTTGGATGCACAGTGACTACATTCTACAAATACTTGAATAGAACTAGAGTAGAATCATAAACAACTGGAATAGGGAATGGACACCATATTGTATATCATATGTTATAAAAATGTTTGATGCATGTAATCATATGTGTTTCTCAATACCATAATGTAAAACATGAAATTGCATCCTATAATACTTTACAATATAAATCATATAATGCAGTAAAATACTGGAATATATAATAATACAATATAATATTGGTACACATTATATGATGTTGTATCAATATATGATATAATATCATATAGTATGATACGATAATGTTTTGTGTAATACATCATTGTATTTCATCACAAAAATATCATAATATATAATATATTATACAATATAGTATCATATGATACAATTGCATATCAAATAATATATCACAATACTGTATATTACATATAAAATGATATCGTATGCAATACAGTATCATTTGATACAATTCTGTAGTTCATCATATAAAACAATGCCATGTGATGAAATGATATATCATATATACAATATCATATGATACAATATTAAAGATCATAATATTTTATAATACAATTTATGCAATATTTTTATAAATCATATAATACAAAATCATAATACACAATATAGTATCATATGATACAATAGTGTATATTATACAATATATATTAGATAATACAATTTAATATATTACAATATGAAAAAATATCAAAATATGAAATATAATACAACATTATATTATACACCATTCATGAACATTATTGAAGTTAGGACCAGTATACCCATTAGATATACCCATCAGAGAGCAACTGCTTCAAAAACTTAACCAGCACTAAAATCCTTAATCTCCTCCAGCATCAGAAACCTATGGCAAAGATTCAGCATTCAAGCCTGTCAGGTGCATCAGTATCATAAGACAAATTATCCATGCAAGTTTAGTGAAGTTAGGTCCAGTAATAATTAACATATAATCATCAAAGGACACCTCCAAAAACTTTAATCAGATCTAACAAGTGGGTCATTGGCCACATTGCTCACTTGAGCAGCAATAAGCATGATAAAATCAGCTTAATGGAGTCATTATACTAAATATCTGGACAGTGTGCTATAATACAATCATGTAGATCCTGTATAAATCAAAATTCACACCCCCCCCCCAGATATTCTTTTGTTTATAATCAAGTTCCTTTTTAAACAGGATGATCTTAAAGCCATACCACATGTTGAGCATTGCAGTTTTCAAAGAGATCCTCAGCAAGTTTTTTTATATATTGGATATAAACCTACATCAAAACTCTGAACCCCTTGTGAGGCCCAAGAATCATCCAGGAGTTTAAACAATTTTAAAGACTCAGCAATATGTCAAAATGCTTGCATATAAGTAAAAATATATACATATGTATAATAACATTTTTTTTTAATAATTAAAATGTTTTCTTTTGTAAAATTGGACCCCCAATGTGGCCCCACCCTACCCCTAAATATTTTGATTTGAACGAATTTGAATCTACATTATCCGAAGTTCCTTTTATTAAAGTTACAGCTTTCTAAGCAAATTTATGTAAATCTGCCCCGTTCCCACCGTTGTGAACCCATCCTGACCTCGAGGATCATGATTTAAACATGCTTCCACACAAGCTTCAGCTTCCTGGCTGATTGGTCTCTGAGAAGAAGATTTTTAAAGACTTATTCTATATTTTTCTATGAAAAAATTTGACCCTCCATTGTGGCCCCATCCTTCCCCTGGGGATCATGATTTTCACAATTTTGAATCTACACTACCTGAGAATGCTTGCACAAAAGTTTCAACTTTTCTGGCTGATTGGTTTTTGAGAAGAAGATTTTTAAAAATTTACTCAATATACTCCTATGTAAAATGTCGAACCTCCCCATTTGTGGCCCCATCCAACCCCTGGGGGTCATGATCTCCACAACATTGAATCTACACTACCTGAAAATGCTTGCACATAAGTTTCAGCTTTTCTGGCTGATTTGTTGCTGAGATGAAGATTTTTAAAGATTTACTCAATATGTTTCTATGTTAAAGATCGACACCCCCCCCTTCCCCTTGTGGCCCCCCGTACCCTTGGTAGTCATGCTTTTCACCACTTTGAATTTACACTAGCTGAGATTTCTTGCACATAGGTATCAGCTTTTCTGGCTGAATGGTTCTTGAGAAGAAGATTTTTGAAAATTTCACGAAAATTTTCATTAATTCCTAATTATCTCCGCTTGTAAAAGGTCCTTAATTTTCACAAATTTTGAATCATTTTTGCCTAAGGGTGCTTTGTACCAAGTTTGGTTGAAATTAGCCTAGTGGTTCTAAATATGTTGAAAATGTTAAAAGTTTACAGACGGACAGACAGACGGACGACAGAAAAAATGTGATCAGAAGATCTCTCTAAATGAGCTCAGGTGAGCTAAAAACCTTAACATCATCCAGCATCCAAAACCTTTGGCTAAGATTCAGCATTCAAGCCTGCCAGGTGTATCAGTATCATGCGAGGCATCATCCATGCAATTCTGGTGAAGTTAGAACCAGTAGTAACTTAGAAATGACCACCAAAGGGAACTTGCTCCAAAAATTTTAACCTGCTCCAAAAACTTTAATCTCCTCCAGCATCTTAAATTCATAACCCAGATTCAGCATCCAAGTCGTTCAAGTCCAGAAATAGGTCCAGAAGCCTCATCTGTGCAAGTTTGGTGAAGATAGGACAAATACATGTAATAACTTAGATATAGGACCTGCGAATGAACTTTAATCAGGTCTGGACGCCGACGCTGGACGGTATTGCATACCCCCCCCCCCCCCACCTCGTCTCGGTGAGGGGAAAATGGTTATAAAAAATTCCATGTTAAGAGAATCGACAGTTTTACTATTTATCAAAATCAAATCAAAGTTCCTAGAATTAATCTCCCTCTAAAATTAAAAACCAAACAAACGAATATGTTCTGTTTGACAAAAAATTGGAAGGCAAAGAGGAAACAGGACAAAAAGGAATAAGATATTGAAGTAGACTGTAGAGAAAAGGCAAAAGATTCCTCAATCACTTTGACTTCGAAGCGTGCTTTGATAGAATCATATACATAGTACGCGTATAACGATATTTTAACTAAAACCATCTACACAGCTCCAACACATACTACCAGAAGAAGTTGTTGTAGGACTTTGCACAAAATCTGTGCATACTGTTTTATAATAAAAATTTCAGATAAATATGATACTCGTAATTTTTGTGAGTATGAAAATTTTTCTTTGTAAACAGTTTTTTTATCCATTTTGAAAATACTGCTTATCCTCTCTTATGATTATTAAAAGTTTTTGAAACATGTTTCAAAGTGATATCAAAATCAGAAAACTAGAAAATAGTGTGTAGACTTTGATTTATAAGATGATTAAATGGTAAATGGCGTCTCTTTTTTAATAATAACATTTATAAAAGTAATTCGAAGTAGGTTTTTTCCTTCAATTGTAAGTTTCTTTAGAGCTTTTCCGAAGATAAGTTCAATAAAAAGTAACATAAATCTAACAGCATTTAAAGATCAACAAGTAGTTAACCAAAATGTAACAGCATTCAAAGATATGATATCGACCAGAAAATTATTATATGATAAATAATTCGCTGAAATGAGATTTTTACGCCGACTCTCTTCTAGATTTCAGAGAAATTTTCAAGCTTTTATGGTATAAGATAGGAAAGATAAATTATATTTCTAAACAGTATTCATTTGTGTCCACCCATTTACATGTAGCTAGTATAATGACCAGAGCAGCAATTACGTAATAAAAGTCTTCTTTTTATTTATATTCTTTTCACGTTTAAATATTCATTTACTTACTGTATGTAGATTTTACTCAGCACCTGTCTTAAGAAAAAAACAATGTTTAATGGGGAAAACTTACAGTTGTCCGTGCAGCTGTTGTGAGGTACAGAAAGACGTCAATACGATTGACTTGCAAGTGACTTAACACGTGGATGATATTACTGCCGTCCGCAAGGTAAATGTACGTCTGTTACGTGATAATCGTAGGACACGAGTACGATTCCTACTGGGATCGCACGTTGCGAGCTTACTTACGATGCACTATCAATCACTTTAACACGATTTTAACGCTACGATCACCCACGGGAGCAAGGACTGGCAAAACCCGTAGCACACGCACGATCACTAAACACGTATGGCCAGTTGTGACTGAGGCTTAAGTCACATGACATGATAAAAATTAGTCTGCAATAAGTAAGTCAAACAATGTTACCTTCACTGTTACGAATATACCAATGATTGTGTAAAATCTCATCATCTAGTTCTTGTCAGACATCCCAGCTGGCATATGCGATTTATTCAACAATCCATTAAACTCAACTTGCTTATAAGGAGTAACTCATTGCGCTGTTGTGATGTAAAGAAGAAACCTAAATGTCATATGAAAAATGAATTTTTTTGCTAAATTTGTCAAAGTTTGAAATTTAAAAAAAAACTTTATAAAGTAAAATAATAATTTACAAAGTTAAACATTCGAAGTCATATGTTTGGATACAATGTAGCAAATGTAACAAATGTAGATTTCGATAATAATGTTTTTTTTATTTGAGGAAGATATGCAATGACAAAGGATAACTAATAAAAGAACTAGTGAAATTCGTATTACAGTTTTTGATTTCCTATATTTCGCTTAAAATTTTCGCTGAAAGTTTTTCGTAGAAACATAACTGCAACGTTAAGATTCTTAATGATTTTTCCTACAATTTTTCATAATTTGTGTTTAATTTCAAATAACGTCTCTTATTTCAGATAAATAGATGAAACGCAAAATAATGCAAAGCAAAAACAAAGTATACATAGCACGTCTAAAAATAAAAATATAATGTTAATTTACAACATATACATGTATTATTGTAGTTGAATATCAACAAACCATAGACAATATTAGTAGTTTTAAACGATCAGTGGTTCAAAACTCCCATTAGTTAGTTTTTGTAACATTAAAAAATTAGTCAAGCTTAAGAAAATTTAAAGAGGTTATAATTTAAATTGAAAGTTTTATTTTTAAAAACATAAGATGAAGAATTATATAATTAGTAAAACAATCCATTTCTCAACGTGTTCAACACTCAACATTTTTTTATAATTAGCATTTGTGTTTTTTTTCAAAATAAAGGAACCATGGACAGAGTGCTCAATTTTGACGAATTTTTATAAACATTCAGAGTTTAAAGGGGCATTGTCACGATTTTGGTTAAAAATTATTTTTTTTGATTTTAATGTTTACAATGCTTCAGTCAGGCATTTTAAATAGGCAACCAAAATTTGAGTGTCATTGGATGAGTTATAAGCGAGTTACAGAGCTTACAATTCTTCGCTTTGTAAACAAAACGTTTGTTTACATTTTGAATGTTGAAGTAAAAATTCCAGTTTTAGACCTAAAATGAATGTGTTAATCGTTAGGAACTGTCTTTTTATGCTTAAAATGAATAATTAGATAGACAAACCAGCTTTAAAAAGATTTTTTCTGGTATATTGAACCTATGTAAACAAAAACAGGGCACGAGCCTTGTTTACATGACGAAGAATTGTAAGCCATGTATCTTGCTTAAAACTCAACGACTTGCAACCAAATTTCGTTTGATCATTAGAAATGCATTCCTTAAGCATTGTAAATAATAAAAACAGAAAAATAAAAATTTGACCAAAATCGTGACCATGCCTCTTTAATACCATGAAAAGTTTATCATTGGACAAACTATTTGAATGTGAATAATCGCGCCACAATAATAGAACTACAATTTACAATTGGTGGTTTTTCTTTCTTATTTGTGGAATTGTGTGTCCCTGAGTAAACGTTTACCTTGGCAATCTTTATTTTAACATATTCAATGAATTTACATGTATTGCTAAAACAATTACATGTACCACTTTGCACTAAATATTAGCCATAATAATTTGGAGACATCTTCCTTGGCTGTAAGATTGTATTGATTATATGGTACATGTTTGCATGTTCAATTACAAAACAGTGAGTTTTGTGTATCTTTATCGCTTGCATTTCACATTTAAATACTAGGAGATTTTTAAAACACACAATATTTCTTTAAAAAAATCAAAAACGTTACTTTTTAATATATAACACATTTTGGCAGTGCACTTTGGAAGAAGTACGTACGAATATATTTTTATTGAAAGTGAATTAAATGTTTGACTAAATCAACGCACATTGAATATTTTTTTCAGTGTGCATTAAAAGTAGGGAGGGCATGTAAAGAATGTCCAGTTACCAGTATAAATGTAAGAATTTATTATAAAAGAGACCTACCTCTGTCCTTCATGATGCAAAATGTGAAGGTATCTAGCATAAACTAACTTTTTCAAATTTCTAGTAATAAAAAAATATTTTGACCATTATAACGAAGAGTTCACATATACAGTCATTAAAACATTGCAATAAAAGTAAACATTGGGGTATGCACTGTCTTTGCATTAATTTCCATTAAAATTTTGTATTGTCTTTGATATACATAAATTACATAAACTACTGTCAGTATAACATCAGAAGCCAAATTGAATTATAAGATGTAGATCGTTTCTGGCATAGCTCAATGGTTTGAAGAAAAAATAAGAGATTTTCCTTAAAAGACTAGTCTACGGTAAATTTGCTGCATACACATTCACAAAACATAACACAATTAAACAATGGAAGAACATCTGTTACAAAGCGATGTGGGTTATGACCTATTTTTACTTCACATATTAATGTCACTTTTTAAGTGTTGCTATTAGTGTATAACTTGTTAAACTACATTCATTTTAGAATAACTGCAGAGCAGATTAGCTAAATTTCCATGCGTTCTCTGTTTAACATCGCATCAAAATTAAATTCATAAAATTAATTTCATTTTTTAAATGTTCAAGGAATTTGTCCAAACTGTACTCAAGTTTTGCTTTCAAATTTATCAACGCGCTTTGAACATTTCTTTCAGAGTACGTTGTAACAAGCAGTATACATCCTTTTACATCTGTATACATTTTTTCTTATTTACAAATGCTTCATGTATATTAGCATAGCTAATTTATAATGTGTAGCGGATTTATATATCAAACTGATGACGGAAGGGTTAAAGTGTCTTTTTTTTAAAATTCAATTACCTCACTATTGTTTGTTTTTCATGTTGTACATACTATAGCATATAAACTTTTTGGAAATATAGCCTTCCTATAAACGTATGGAAGCATATCTTAAAATAGCTTAAAGTAGATATAATATGCATTTTTGAGTGTAACGCTCAACGGATAATTTCTATAACATGTACTCATGTTAACTAAAAATACAACATTTCTAGACATAGTTTAGCATAATTTTATACTAAATCCTAACGTTAAAATGGAGAATATGAGTTCTAAAGTTGTGTATTATTACCCTTTGTCTGTACCTTTAGTAATGCGTCCGCCGGATCGATTTAATATTTCTTGCCACATGAATTCGCTCCCAGTGTTTGTGCTCTGTGTTTTAAAAACCTACGCATTGTAGACTGCTCATCAACAAAATATAAGACTTTCTTTAAAGTGTAGTTTTTCATGTTTATGATTTCCAATCATTACAATCACTTCATGCGTACACTTAACATCACAATAACACTAATGTTACACAAACAAAACAACTTAATCAGCTACATCTATATATACGTGCTTCTTTAAGCATTGTCATGAACATCTATTGAGGAAAAAATCTAAGAATTAACTAAAGTACATTTGAGGAAAAAAATCGAATTCAAATTCATAGAAAAAAAATTGTGATTTATTAATGTTTATTATAACATTAATATGGTGTAGAGCAATTAGCGGACATTGATGAAAACGCAAAAATGATTACACATTAGGTGGGTTGTTCTGAACTAATTTATATTCCTTTTTTATAATTCAAAACTATTTCTAATTTAAAAAGAAAGCATATGATTTACATGTTCATTCATGAGCCAATTAGATGTATCAATATGTTTTTTATAAAACCATTCGATTTTCATCGATTTTCCATTTTTTAAAATATGCTCTTCAGTAGCAAATCAAAACACTTTTTGTCGACACCTAAACAATGTTCCAAGATATCATCGCAGCACAATTTGCTTAATTGCTCTTTTTTAAAAAATAACCCAGGTTTCAAGTTTACACAAAAGTATGAAAAAATTCCAAGATTTTTCATTTGAAGTACCCCTTTAGCTTTCATGGTTTCAATCACAGCTAAAAATAAAAGTCTGTTTAAAATTTGAATTGCAACAAACATGAAAATGTTCAGAGGGTGCGCGAGGTTTTAAAGTGGCTTTCGAAGGATTAAAGATGTCTGATTTTCCTATTATATAAATCTTTGTAACAAATATGTTTCAGTTCCTGTGAATGTTTCCAAGTAAAATACCAGTATTATATTGTGTCAATATTTTTTAATTATACTTTCTTGACAAGCATGTGTATTTTTGGTAAAAATAGTCCGAATGTTTCGGAAACAATATCTTGTGACAGACTGTAAGTATCGTAAATAGACATTAGTACAACCAATTCACACAATACATTTACATTCATTTCAGATTCAACATCAATAATTTCAAATTCCCTGCATTAGTCATTCCCATCCTTACAATGCGTACATCTTTCGCAAGGCGGTTGATATTAATAACTCTTTAGTTGTGTTCCCGTCACGGTTTAAGCAGTCTGGCAGTCAATCGTTCTTCTATACTTTCTGAGTTTCTTCTCTCTAACCATATGTTAAGTTATGAAAAAGAAGTTACACATGTCTTGAAATAAATGGTCAACTTTGAGGTCCTTTTAAAGAAATATGTCGCAAATTGCTGTATATAGCTGCTCCTCGAAGATGAAGACAGTGTGGTGACGATTACTTCTCACCGACAGTCACTGAAGACGTTGTGTAGTTGCATAAGAAGTTTAAATCCAATAACTTCAAAAAGTATGATTGACACAAAATGGGCGTGTCTTATAGCATAACCGAAAAAACGGTACTGGCTGCGCTGCGTAGTAACACATAGCATGGGCTACATAAAAAATAGTGGTTCTAAAATAATGTTGTTTCAAATATATACAAACTGGAAATAATATAAATATAAGTAATCATTCTCTGAAGATTATGAGGTGATAATTTCGGTCGGAGCGTGGTCAAATCTATTATAAAGTTACAATTAGCACAGTTTTTTTAGAAAGCTTTAAGCAAAAAAACAGTGACGATCATCATATGCAAAACTATTAAAATTTATGTCAAATATTTCAACAGTACACAGTATTTACTTTAACAACCTTTAGATAGTTAGTTATAGTTATCCGAAAGTTGAGCAATATTTTGTGCTCCGTAAATTAAAAGTATTTTTTTTTTGTGGTTTTATGTACATGCATGTACATAAACTATCTGTCAACCTTGCTGTGGCGCTACCTGTACACGATTCTGCAGCTCCTTAAACGGAGTTTCTTCAAGCCTCAAAAGCAGTGAAGTTAGTTTTCCCAGAGAATAACATAGCGGGATCCATCAAAACATCTTTCTACATACATCCATAGTTTTCCTGTATATAAAATAACAATAACTTTATATAAACCTTGGCACAGTAAAACATTTTGTGAAGGCCTTAAAATTGACTAATCAAATGGAGTTACTCAGGATTTGTGACTTGTTTTTTATTTTAGTATTTTACTTAGAAAATTGCATTTGTGTTTTACTATGCGAAAATTGAAATCGACAAAAATCTGACAATTTTAATAAAGTTTGTGTTAAGATTGTAGCATATTTGTTTACTTAAAATAGGTGTTTTTTATTACCAAACACATTTACATTTTTTTATCGAGAAAAATTAATATCAGTGAAATAAAATTATATAAAGAGTTTTTTGACAACATTGCCTCTCCTACTGATTTCAACACTGTCAGGTATACAAAATTTTAATGTACATGTATGAATATAAGCAAGTCTTGAAATGATATATGTATCTGAAAAAGTATCTGAATTTGTAAGATAGAATATCTTCAAAAGCTGTCCTAATTCATGATTGAATAACATTATTTGGAGTTACGAAAGCTGACGATGATGTGTATGGTAATGCAAAGGAGGGAAGTAGGAATTTGTGTTTTCGCGATTTCGTGCTTTCGCCTAATGTGAGTTGTTTAAGGTGATATGGGACATCTGTCGATATAAATGTGAATTAACGTGCATTTAAAAAATATTTTCACTGGATAAGAATTTTAAATTTTATAATAATTAACTAAATACGTTTAAAAGGGTAAAAATGTTAAAATTACCAGCGGGATTCGTAATCATGACTTACATATTCGTGATGAACCCGCTAACCCACAGCGCCACGCTGTTAGGTGAAAACTTTAGGAAAGAAACGTTTTGTAAAACTACACTTTATTTCATTTTGATAAATGGTACGTCACAACGTGTCCCATACCACCTTAAAGTTGTGATGGTGCGACAAAGATGTGTAACTGTAAACAGTTGCTTATGAGTTCCAAGATCATTCAACCAACGGTGAGAGCCAGGCAAGGGTGTTTCTAAACAATTTTTCCTGAACCTGCTGCATCCCCTGCCACCCCCTCCACAAGATGCAGTAGTTGTTTGAGCTCAAAAATAGAAAAAAATGTTACATATGTACCTGAACCTTAACCGATGAACTCTTTTTACATAATGAATTATTAAATTTTTTGACCAGTGACTACAGCAAATTTTTATACGACGCAAACGTCTACTTGAGTTCAATGAAACAACATCCATGATAGGGCGGAATAGTGTGGAGAAAATTCACTCTACTACCGTTGTGACGTACAAGTGTTAGTTTCGGTTTCGTATGTGCACGCATTCATGATAGGCGCGCTTGATTTTTCAAATAAGTTTACACCGTGTCTACACTTTGAAACTCAATTACACTAGTGTAGCGGTTTTTTTTGGTGTACATCAGGTATATTTCTATATTAAGCGAGGGGCGTGTGCTGCAGATGTAGCACGGACACCAAAATGGTGGATGAGTAACTTGACAAATAATTTTAGGTAATATTAATAAGGGTAAAGACTGAGTAACATACAAGTTGTCTTTTATATATTGTATTAACATTTATATTGAGAAAAAAGCCTCATGTCGTCGCTGAATATTAGATCCTTTACTAAATTTTGCTTCTTCTGCCATATTATACATGTACTTCCTTAAACAGCACCATTAAAATGTACATGCAAGTGTACATGATATACAATACAAAAATGTACACTGGTGTTCGTGCAAATCAAATAAGCCCAAATATTTTCATAAACAAAGTTTAACAGGTTGGGACCAATCGCCCAAATGGGATGTAATATCCTTTTTGGGATATAATAGTTTAAATAGGATACAAATTTTAAGTGCAAAAAATATTTTTTTAATATAAATCCGCATTAGAATACATGTAATGCAACAACTTTTGGCAAACAACTTTTTCTTGAACCGTACTGTTACGGAGATGTATCCCTTAGTATATCTAAAACTTCTTGGGACGGTATTGGTGCAGTATCGGAAGTTATACTTTATCTATTTCTTATTTTTATTTTTTTTTTGTACTGAAAAGGGGAATATATAGTTCCCGTTTGGCGTAATCATTCGGATTCATTCCTCAATATGGTTACTGTGCCCAACCTGTATATGAAATGCATTTTTGTCTTCCGAGTTCGCAATTACTAACTGTAACTGTTTCATACATACCCAATTATGTGTGATTTTCCGGCGTATTTTTGCAGAATAAACAGTATGACAAGTCCTTGAGAATTTTCCTTGATAAAATGACATTGCAAGCTATAGGATTTTATATATAATATACGTACCAGTTCAGTCAAATCGCATTCCCTGTTAAATAAACTAGATATATAATTTCAATTCATGATGCTGGTGTTAAATATATACATTTGCATTCCGCCTACCTAGAACTTTCATACAGTTTTTACTCGATAAATAATGTAGCTTTTGTCACAAAACTCTGCAAAATTGACTTTCGATTTTCTATCATCTCGATCATTGATTTTAACGCGCACGTGGAATTAATGTCAAAACTAAGAAAAATAAGTACATTTTCAACTTATGCATCCGACGTTCTAAAAATTTTCTAAATCCTGAATTCTGCCTCATCAACAAAATCTTGCACATTGATCAATTATACTTAGGTTATAGAAAAGTTTTAATATATTGTCAATGATCAATACGTTTTTACCTAATTCAGGAAGGTCTGTAAATCTGCGGGGTTTTTTTCCAGCATATACATGTGCTTCTTCAAACCTTATGTCACAATGAATACACGTACGTGAGATTTGTTGATGACAGCCTAAATACAGATGTTGTATTGTTAAATTCCAAAATTCCAGAGAAGGCAATCGTGGCGAAGTTAAACTTTTCAAGGTTAAACGTGTCATCTTGCATTGCTGTATGACCGACATATATAAATATGCGCAATAGACTTTTAAACTTTCCATAATATATGTCCGTGTGCATTCATTAAAAAATATTGCCTATCCCAAGCTAGCATTATAAGTAAGTTAAGCTATTTGAGACCGGCACATTCTTATCAGGAAACGATACGTTCATTGACCCGGCCTTGGCAGACAGCTGTAAATCAGTAGTACAAGTACATGTATTGTGTAATTTACAGAGATTTGATATTTACCTATGTATCATAAATATGCATTTTACAACCTTTGGAATGGATATTTTGATAAAGTCTTTTTGCATGGACGAAATATATAGATATGAAGGTATAGATCTCATGATATACAAATTTATGATAATTTTTGTTCCTATTGTCCTTTCTGATATATTTCATTTGATTTGGTAGTCATGTTGTATATTTGATTTGATAAAATGAAATATATCAGAAAGGACACTATGGTGGTGAAAAACATGTTTGTCCGGATTGCCAATCGATCGGCCTAGATTGTATATCACGCATTTAAAGAAACCCCTAAAATGTAAAAAGCTGATTGATTTTTTGTTACAATGTTCATATCTTACCTCCGTATATAAGATCCATTCCTTTTCATATTTGTCCTTTTTTTATGTGCAATCCTAGCCAAACAATTGAATATGAACTTTCCTGATATCGAACGGCTATCAATTACAGAACTCCCGTAGTCTGGTTTTCAGCCCTACTTTTATTATTATCTATTCAAGGGTGTACTGTGGAATAATCAATTTTCGTGGGGGCCAATTTTCGTGGATTCCTGAAATTTTATAGGTTCGTGGGGACGTAATTTCGTGTATTTTCTTATACCTACAAAACGAAGTACAATTGTATGACTTTATAGCCCTAATATATAATTCGTGGAGGATGTTAATTCGTGGATGAGAGGTACCCACGAAATCCATGACAATTGAGCCACCACGAAATCTAATGATTCCACAGTATATATTAGCAATACTTATCTTTCAACTTCCATACCTGTGAAGCCATATGTCTGTCAATCTGTACAGCTTTGAAAAGTTATTCTAAAAGTCTCTCTCAAAAGGCTTCTTTTATCAACAAATGAAATAAACAAGCGCGGGGCGTGTACTTGGAAATTTGTGCATTGAATATTTAAAAATATTTTCATTTTCACCTGTCTTTGTCTGTGATAACATTACAAATCAATTTTGAACCCTAAAACCGAATAACATCAAAAAATATGAGTGACACAAAATGGGCGTGTCTTATAGCAAAACCGAAAAACGGTAATGGCTGCACGGCGCGCGTAGTAATACATTGCATGTGCTAAATAAAAAAAGTAGTGGTTTTGAAATGTTTTCTTTTCGCACACAAAATGATTGAATATTAAAATGAGCATGTAAAGGTTACCATTTAAAATAAAATTTATAGAAAAATATCTTAATATGCAATTTAAATATTTTATATAAACGGCTCGTCTGCTGATGAATAGATTTCTTATAATGATCGTCTGCTGATCACTTCATTTTTTATTTCGATCGAATGCAGCCACCATGAACGACGATATATCAGATGCATTAAAATATGGCGATTTTGAAGTATTTAGTGGGGATAATTATGAAGCCCTCCTGCCAGAATTAAAATTAGAAGGTTTTGATTCTGATTTTGACAATTTTCTATCCGAAATAATCGATTCGGACTTCGATATAACATTAACCCAACAGGCATTTGCCGATTTGAAAAAATCCGATGATCCCGGGTTGCCAGCCCCAGAAACGCCAACAAGTACTCGTTTTGCCAAGCTTTCCGACGACGAAATTAAAGGATTTCAGGAACTCACACAATCAAAGGCTACAAAACAAAGCACCAAATGGGGTTTAAAGATTCTTACAGGTACGCTTCTTTTTTTTTTAAAAAGTGAATATTAGTAAGCAGCAATTAAACGCAAACAAAAACAGCCCATATTATGCAGTTACAGTTCTTTCTCAAATGACTGTCAAAACATGGATATCATTGTGCGTTTTCTATTACAGATTGGCATATTGAAACGTTTGGAGTCCCTCTAGATATGGCTGAGATTTGCGAGGAGGATCTGGCGAAAAAACTCAGTCGCTTTTACTGTGAAGCAAAACCCCAAAACCCGAAAAAGGAGCATACCTCCGAATATCATAAAAATACCATGAAAGCAATCAGAGCCGCCATAAACAGGCATTTATCCGACATCGGTCGAAATATAGACATTGTAAACGATAAAGCATTCAAAACTGCAAATAAAAGTTTGACCGGTCTCATGAAGCATAGAATGGTCACTGGAACTTCTCGCCCTACAACTCATAAGGAGATCATTCACAAATCAGATTTACAGAAAATTTCTGCTTACCTGGAGAGTGCATATTCTTCTCCAGTCAATCTGCGACTTGCAATGTGGTACATCATCGCGATACATTTTGTGTCTCGTGGTCTTGAATTCCATCATCAGCTTCGGGTAGATTCCTTCGATTTCAAAGTTGACGAAGAAGGCTCCATATATGCTTGTTTGAAGCATGAAACAAAACAAAAAAACTATCAAGGGGGCATTCACAAACTTGAAGCACTGAACGACAAAAGAATGTATGAAACTGGAAACGAAACTTGTCCTGTGAAGATGTTGAAGTTCTTCTTGTCTAAAACGGACCCAAATGCGTCTCATCTTTTCAATAAATGCGTGAAAGATGCCATTTCTTACCCGAAAGATTGCAACATATGGTACACAGCCGATCCCATGAAAAAGCGATCATATGTTAATTTCCTTCCGGATATTTGCAAGGCCGCCGGGTGCAAAGGTTACACAGCTCACTGTCTAAGAGCGACAGCAATTCAGGCCATGAACGACGCTGGATTTGAAGCAAGACACATCATGTACTTCTCCGGGCATCGCAACGAAGCTTCCATACGTAGCTATAATCGTGAACTGTCTTCTACCCCAAAAAAAAGTGCGAGTGCAACTTTATCTACAATAACCACCGCAAGTGTCAAAATAAATGATCCATCTGAAGATTCATGTGTAATTTCCGGCCAACAATCACAGAATCTTCAAATCGTTCCCTATAATTCTGAAAATTCCAACTTACCTGTCAAAAATGAACTTAATTGTTCCACCATGTCCGACTCGAGCATTAAATCTGGAGTTTTGAATAACTCCCGCTTTGAGAACTGTTCAATTACCATCAAGTACAATCTCGACTGAGGTGTAGATCGACCGCCTTACCGCGCAGGAGGAAAGTACCTTCCGCTATCACGAAATAAACACTCTAGTTATTTACTATTTTGCAACTACACACATTTGTTTTTAAAAATCAAATGATATTTGATTTGATATTTTGTTGTATCGACTTAATAAATTTGCAAATTTGACTCTTCAATACATGTCTGTGAGTTTTCATGTACAACACACGTGTGATGCAAGTGTCAAATGACGTATTCCTGGGGCGCCAGTGGGGTTTGCATAATTATACGAAAGAAAACAACGGTAAAAATGTTATAATTATTAGATCTTTAATCGTGCACATTAGAAATAATATAAATATAAGTAATAAGGAATCATTCTTTGAATATTATGAGGTGATAATTTCGGTCGGAGCGTGGTCAAATCTATCATAAAGCCCTTCGGGCTTTAATTGATTTGACCACGCCCCGACCGAAATTATCACCTCATAATACTCAAAGAATGATTCCTTATTCCTTATAAAAAACCGGACACAAAAAAAAAGATTATAAATTAAACTAAAGAACTCATTATAGCTCTAGTGGGAATTGAAAAGTCACCCTCGCAGCGTGGTCGCGCCGACCAGAAAGCACGGGAAATGTTAACTGTGGCATCATACAAAACAACAAGTCGTCAAAAATGATAATAAATAAAGTAATTTCTGATTGTTATGAGTATAATTAAACATGGCCATCAATTACATATAGATAACAAAACATTTTTAACAATAGAGAATAATAGAAAAGTAAATATAGAGAGTTACTTCAATTAAGGGATTACGCAATGTAATTAAAATTAGACCTTTCATCTCGCTCTCTGTTATATATGGATACCGCTCGTGAAAGGATCTAACGCAACCCCGTTCAGGTCACGTTCTGGTGACCCCGTGTCATGACCTTACTTAATAAAAAAATGACCAATGAAAATGCTTGTTTCTTTATCCAGTTCGATATATCAATCCAAAATGGCGTCGTACGAGAAAGTGGTTCAGTTGTTTAAAGTAGAATTAAAAGATAAGCAGAAAGAGATACTAGACTCGATTCTTGGTAAGCGACATACGTTAGCTGTCCTTCCTACTGGATATGGGAAGTCTCTTCCCTACCAGATGTTCATTCCTGCGATGAGAGAGCGACTTGGTGAACGCGAAGAGACGCCGAAGGTGGTAGTTTGCTGTCCTCTTGTGGCTTTGATGGAGGATCAAGTCAACCGTCTGAACGGTGTTGCAGGCCTCATAGTAGAGTACAAAGGTATTTAAGAGAGATTTCATTCATTAGCCGATTATAAAAACAAAACAAACATAAATTTAAGCATGTAGATTTGCGATAGCAATAGACGGTACATCAAGAGTTTTAAGATGGTGTACATATGATATTTGCGTGCCAAAAAGTATGTGAATTTAGATTTCGCCCCTACTTTTTTCATTAAAAACAATACATCTACTTAATAAAACGTTTTAGTCCTTCTTTGTCAAATTTGAAGAAACTTGCTGATTATAGCAGATCTTTAAAAACTGATCATGGGGTAATTCTACCCACTCTGTAACAAATCTTTACATTGACATGCTGAAAATGCTATCATACTTTGGTATGTACAGCGTTGACTTATTTCACAATCGCACTGCAATGATTTACAGGTTGTTGTAGTATTTTTACACATTTGACATATTTGACTTATTGAATATAAATTATTGAATAGGTAATTCCGCAGAGGGAGATGAGAGAATAAAAGCAGGGGACGTTGACATCATCTTTGCCTCGCCTGAAGCGCTTGTTGGAGATCTCCAGTGGCGTTCTCATATACAGAAGCTGAATGTTGGCCTCCTGGTTATAGATGAATTTCATACAATTGCTACGTGGTAATTATTTTCCACTCCCTGTTTTTACAACTCTACACTTTTACAAAAATTAGACATTTCATCACGCTCTTTTTTCCATGCCTAAGTTGTAGCCAGAACTATAATATCTTACCATGGTAAATTGTGTTAATCATTTAACATAAACAAAATTAATGGGGCACCTATTCTTTAGGCACCATAATGCGTGTATACCTATAAATGTAGTTAAACATGCTTGTTACATTCAAATAGATCTTGATGATACAAAAATTATAGTTTCATAAGGAAACTTTTTAACTCTTTCATATCTTCATAACTGTTACAGTAAATGATTGAATTATTGCTGTTAATAGCTTTTCTTTAAATTAGGGGTGGTGATGAAACCGATGAAGAAGAAGTTGTTTTCCGAAGATGGTTTCGCCATGTTGGGGAATTTCGCACCTTACACCCATCTGCCACCGTTTTGGCGTTGAGTGCTACATGCACTACACAGATCAAGAACAGGGTCATGAAAGTAATGTGCCTGAAGTCAAGTGATATTAACTTTGTTTCGGTGTCTCCGGACAAACCTAACATCAAATTATGTGTTAAGAAGATAGATCATGATATTGCATCTGTCATGTATTGGTTAGTATCTGCTGCTAATTCAATTATTTTACCAAAAAATTTTATATATTGCAAATCCATTGCAGATGTTGCTAATGTGTTTCATTATTTGCATTCTGAGTTTGATAACAAAAGTCAAATAGAAATGTTACACTCTGAGACTCCATCTGAAAAAAAGAAATTTATTATAGAACAACTTTCAAGGTCTGATAGTGAAGTGAATATAATTGTCGCTACATCAGCATTAGGAATGGGTATTGATATTGCATATTGTCATTCAGTTATTTTGTATTGTCCTCCTACAAGCATTGTTGACTTTGTACAAGAATTAGGTAGGGTTGGGAGAGATGGTCAGCCATTATCTGCCATCATTTTGTATAGTTCCCAACATAAAAGACATGTTGACAAAGATGTTAGACAATTTTTAGATAATAAAGATTGTAGAAGGAGGAATCTATTGTCTCATTTTTTAGAAGAGTTAACCAACTGTATTCAAAATGAGTCTCATGTTTGTTGCGATATATGTGAGGTTAAGTGCAATTGTGGTAGGTGTGAAAAGATCGAGCTAGAAACCTTACTTGAGATTAATGAATGTGTTAAATGTGAGGATGTGGTGGAAGATAGTGACACTGATACTTTTGTATTACAATGAAGATGAATTATCAGATGATGGTTTTTATGCTTCATTAGATGATACGGGTATTTATGATAATGTATTTGGCCATTTTGTTACTTCATATATATGTTACTTTTGTGTAGAATGCATGCATTTATTTTTTTATTTGTAAAATATAAACTTTCTTGGTTGTTCCATGCAGTCTTAATTGACTTCATTTGTGTTATTAACTCACTCATGCATTTATACATATGTTGTATGATCTGTTGCTGTGGACTTAACTGTATTGGATTGTTCACATGATACATGTACTTTGACAATGCATTAAATGTGAATAGGTAAACATGATTTAGCTGTGAAAGGAACAACAGACAATTTTTAAATGTCTAAGCCTCTTTTGAGTTTTTACTTTCATCGATACATTGAAAGTAAAGAATTTTTCAGATATGTAATCGTTTTTCAACTTTGATAATGGAAATGTTCCAATCTTATTTTGTCATAAATCAGATTTCTTTATAGTTTTTAATAAATGTAAACATATATTCAAATGCTTTTGTTGCCATTTTGAAATACTGGATTACATCTTGTGTCAAAAGTCTTTGGGTGCCTGGGCTGTGTTTTACAAAAGAACTTATCCTACAAATAACTGAATGCTCAGTAATCACAAACTAATCAATGGTCATTTTAATGGCTGTTAATTATAGAAATCAAATAATTGTAAATTAATGTTTTTTATATGAATCTTACTCATCAAAGATCATTCCATGCGACTTAAAATATTTACGGCTTTGTCGTAAGTTCTTTTGTAAAACACAGTTCAGGTATAATAAAGAAAGAATACACTACAGATTTTCAAAATAATTACCGACAAGAAAATGTAAAGCTGCAATTATTTAATATATATTTAAAGGAAATGTAAAATATGAAAGAAAAAATGGTATGTTCTCAAAAAATTGTGGGATTAGTAATTCGGATTTCTAAGTCTACTGAATGGAATCAATTGCTTATATCTCCTGATCAAGGTAGGAAGATTGTGATAGGTTTCATAAGAAGGGTCCATATTGCTCGCCAAACCCTTGCAGTCCAATTTTCGACTCGTCTTTATAGTTTTTAATAAATGTAAACATATATTCAAATGCTTTAATATCCTTGAATTCCTTCATTACTTTGCGTACGTCGGCTTTGTATTCTGGGAGACGATGAAAGCATTTTCGTCTATTAATTTGAGAAATAATGTCAAACTGGTTTGCAAAATTAATGAGATGTGGAAATTCTTAACATTGAGATATAATGCTTGTTTTGGTTTGATGACCCTTCACAAGTTCTTTGCTGTCTCTGTTCAGCATTTCTAGGTACTCGTCTAGAGCCATATTGTTGTTCTTGCCTCCCTGAATATTAATGCTTCTGTTGTAAATTAACCTCTGGCATTGTTCACTCGATAACGTTTCTTTTGTTAGAGTTGTTAGATGAACACATCCTATGGCGTATTTTGTTTTGTTAGTTTTATTGAAGATTGGCAATTCATACTTTGCAGAGCGAACTGATCTTGCCCCATCTCCCATATCTATTGAAGTATCCAGGTTTTTCAGTAAGCACACAAATTTGAAGATCAGCATAATGTGGTTGTAGAGCTGATCCTCATTTTCTGGATTACTTTTCCTAGATGTCTTACTTGTCACAGTATGTTGATGAAGAAGTTTCTCATGCAATTTTACGCTGTTTAGTTGTACAAAGGATTTTGGGCAGAAGTGACATTGAAAGCGATCATCGTTATCACTTGCTACAAAGTAGTTCTCAATGTGGTCTGGATCATCAAGCACACTCCTAAGTTGTTCGAACATGTCTTCTTTGTTTTCAAACATGTACTTCTTCACAATCCTGCAGCAGATTTCATTCAGCCAACTGATTTTGTCTTCATCAGTCTTCTCTTGAAAATCACTTTGTAACAATTGATCTTCATCCTCTACATTCATTTCCTGCATGAACAAGGAGCAACATAATGCATCAAATACTACATAATAGAGTAGTTTGTGCGCACGGAATGAATTTTTCACTTTTCCTTTTACATTCTTTGCGTTCAACAGGATTTTAAAATAGTTTAAAATAGTACATAGTTCCTCTTTCTGCTGACGATTCCTGCTTAAACGTTGACTTGCAAATAGCCTAAAAAGAAAAGAATTTTATATAGTTTACTGCAATTAAAGCTGTCTTACTCCGGTCATGTACATAAAATAAATGAGAGCAAGAAATATTTTAGGGGCATAATCATAATAAAATTATTTGAGCATTATTATTAATTACAGGTATGATTTCACACAAGAAATAAATGCAATCTGTTTTTTATTGAGGTCAATTTAACTTTAAAAAATTTCACAGGAAATCAGCATGATAAAAAATGACAATCGTACTTCAAAACAAATCAAATTCCCATAAACGTTCCTCAAGAAAATTCATCATGCGATGCCAATCCTCAATCTTTGATATAAAACCTTGTAGTTTTCCCTTGGAAGTTTCTGCATTTTCCATTGCTCGTTGCGCTCCTTGAACACGCTCATTTGTTACCTGTCTCCTAGAAATTATAAGTCAATAGAAACTTATACATGTATAGGTCACACTGCGTTTTTCTCAAGATATGTAAATTGCATTGAAAATTTTACTACACAATTCTCCAAAGAAGACTTCATCAATTACTTCATCACCATCAAGGGGTACATATTTCTCTGTCAAAAACTTCAACAGCTTGATCACCTCTTGATTCTTTGTCTCATTGCAGTCAAAAAGACCCAAAGGAAACTATAACAGACATTAACATTATATGTTAAATGTGCATACTGAATATGAGAAGGCTTTAATTATGTTTGACTATATTTTAAATTACTGGTACCCAGTTTTGTGTTATAAGAAGTTTTCAAATATTTAAAAATCACTGAAATTACCTTAGACATTTTAGAGTGGAAAATTCTATTTGACCTCAACTAACAGAGTACGCTTAATCTGAAAGATTCATATATACTCTCTTACCTGTTGAGTTTTCATGCCAACTTTATCGCTGTGATCATGCTGCAAATGCATTGGATATAGGTCAGCCATGGCTTTTTTGATCTGTTCTAAATTCAGGACAACTGATGTTGCAACCAGAAAAGTTAATTCCTGGATTAAGATTTCTTGTTCTTTCAGGGATGGTATGTAATCACTGATAGAAAGTCTTTTTCCTGCTTCATGTCTAGGTGTAGGGATAATCCTATCAACAACTGCTATGATATGAAACAAATGCAGAGATAAGGTCTTACACTGACTGGTTCTATATGATGGCACAATGTTCTTATCCCAGTTATCTCCAATTAACTCATACTTCTGTTTACTGTAGACGTATTTTTTTTCCACGGGGTCATGATTCCGCGGAATCGTAATATCAATTTAATCCGCGGGTAAACATTTACGGGGATTCTTTGAATGAAAAAAAAATCATTTGAATAAATATTATTAAATTTAGTTCTGAGCGATTTTCATTACCTAGACTTTGTCCAACTTTGGACTTAAAATGTAAGAACTGTTCACAGTGAACAGTAATTATCGGTTGTGCACTTGTCGGTAGTCATTAGTTAGCCGTCAAGATGTTATGACGCCAGCTAAAATCGTCTTGTGAAACACCACATGATAATTATTTAAATTATGAGTTGATCAGTTTTATCCATTAAAGGTCAGAGCACAAAGGGATCTAAAATTGCAGTAAAAACACGTGTCTTAGCCTCAGTTAATTTGGTCATTGAAAGACAGACCTGCTTGAGGCTATTTGTCGTCTGACACGTGCCGTTATCTCAAGCTGGGAGAATTTTAAATTTCATGCAAGTAAATTTACAGAAAATTCAATTCTTTAAGAGATTAAATTATTTATTATGTGAATTCTCAATACAAATTTGTTTGACAGTTTGCATGGATAAAAACGATATACATTGGGTACACGTATATGCAAGTGTTAAATAATGTAGAAACTTCCGATTATCCTTATTCATGTAATGCAATTTCAAAATTCTATTCCAAAATGCACTTTAAGTACACTGGGAAAAAATTCCGCGAAAAATTTGTTCCCGCGTTCATAGCGTAAATTAATACCACGCGGACAAAAGTACGTCTACAGTATCTCCATTTGCCCATTTCCCTTTCAAACTCAGTATCTCGCTATCAAGGTGTTCTTCCCACGACAAAAGTTTGTTCTGGATAGCGTGGTGATGTACAGATATCTATCTTGGACAGTCTCTCAATATCCTACAATAGTTAATGTTTAATTACTCATAACATTTTTAAAATCTGATAGTTAGCCTTAGATAAACTTTTGTGGTTTTGTTACTTTCTTAATTAGACATGTAGCTGATTGTTTGCATGGATGCACATTGTTATTGCATTATGCATATAATGTACATATCAATATTTAATATAACACTTTGTTTGCTTTCAATCATGGCACTGGAAACATTACAAAGTAATCTAATGATAAGATATGTACCCTGACTGTACATCCTCCATGTGCCAAAATCAGTCCTATCTGGTAATGTAGATTAGACATTTCTTGGAATCTGCCATGTACTCCTGACGCAAAAGTATAAAGTATGCAGAGCTGTTTCTTTGGCGTGGGTGTAATTGTAGGGTTGCAGTGTTAGGAGCCTGAATTTGAATTTCCTTGCGAAAGTCGTCCCACGTGAAGTTGAATAAACCTTAATAACTTGTATCTTGGAGAATACTACCAGTTCCTCTTTTGCACAGTCCTTCACACTCTCTGTTGATTAGTTTTGATGCTACTGTTGCTATAGATGTTGGATGTGATCTGCATATGATTTCAAGAATACAGTTAATAATAACATTTTGATTTCTATAAACTTCTCTACAGATTTGTTTCATGACATCATCTCTGACAAATGCTGATTTTTCTCCACTAGGGTAATGCACTGTCAACTACACTGACAAAAATTTAAATTAAATCACAATTCTTTTATAAATCATGTTTTTTCTCTTTGTATATTTGATAAAGTATTAAAACAACATATTTCTAATTTCATTTGTATCTTTCAATATGGTTCGTGGAAACAATAGTTCACTGGAAGCTCAAACAAGCAAACAACCCAGTTTCCTTAAACTTAAATTCCATAACAAAAAACTAAACACAAACATCACCTAAAAAGGCCATTAATATACACTATGTTCCTAGCAACTAAGTGATTGAAATTTAATATCAGGCGCGCAGGTGCTTTAACAAGTGCGTACACGTCATTCATAAAGAAAGAGGAATTCAGAGAAGAGAGAGAGAGAGAGAGAGAGAGAGAGAGAGAGAGAGAGAGAGAGAGAGAGAGAGAGAGAGAGAGAGAGAGATTATTATTATTTGGAGTAAAAAGAATTTGTTCATTTTAAATCTATATTCAGCAAGTATGTGCAATCAAATTAAAAGTCTTTTATTGAATCATTGCCAAAAAATCGTCCAAAATTTAAGAGAAAACATACTAGCCTAGATATATAGTGCAGCAGTTAATTCGTGTTATACTGTTTATCCAGACCATAAATTTGATGAGTAAATGAGCTAAGGGTTGCAAAAATATCTAATATTCTTTTGTTTTTAAAAAGTTGATAAAAAGATTATGTCGTGGACGACTATACAAGATTTTTAATACATTTCCTCCGAGATAAAACTAAAAATTATATTAAACAAAACAAATAGTATATTAATATCTTTTTTTACTGATATTACCAACTTGGAGAATTTAAAAATCACATCTTATTAAGATTTAAGGTCTCCTTGAAACATTTACAATACCACATGCACTATAGAACAATTTAATAAATTTTTAAAAAAAAGTATTTTCTGATGATAAACCATTATAAACAATACTAATATTTAAATGACTCCTTTGTTGAGCCATCTCAAACTGGGAAACTTTTTTCAGTGCTACGCATTTGCTAGAGAAAAGGGATGAAGCATGATATCTTTTGCAGGAAAATGACTTAAAATTTTGGTAAATCCCCAGAATCCCCGGCCATTTCATGCGTACACTTCATTTCCATTCTAGCTATGCACCTGAATATCACAAACTGTTTAATAAAATTGGCCTTCTTTCTTAAGATTCTGCTTGGTATATGTGCAGTTAATTCTATTCATACTTGTAAACTTCAGATCATAATAGCCCTTTTAAATACAAGATACCAGTCAAAGAAAGTTATTAACAAAACATAAAACAAAAACATAAAACATACATGTAACTGTACATATTCCGGTATATGCAAATGTAAAATTTGATTGATAAGTCATAACAGTTTCTCAATGGAAACAAACTATATGCAGATCTAAATAGGAGCAACACAATTTAACTTTAAATCATATGTTTGTCATAAAATATCAATACTGCGTAAGGCAGAAAATGGTTGTAAAATTCACTATAAGTTATGAAGCCAATTCAGAGATAGATTGCCAAATGGTTAAATGCTACCATCATTTATAATCCTTAACAGACATGTAATCTCTTCTTACTACTAAATTTAAACTAAATCAAATTCAATGTTAAAAATAAGTCATGTAAAATCTGAAAATAACATTTGTTAACAAAAAACAAAAACCAAAAATATGTAAACCGACTCAAAACCAACTTTATGCAAACATTTGGCACCTTGACTTCGTCTACATATTCAGAAGTACTCATATCCTTGTTCGCATTTTCAATAACTTTGCTAAAGCCAAGAGATCTTCTTGCAGTTTTGGTTTCTTGATCAGATGGCCCTATAGCTGATACTATCCAACAAACACACATAATAAGTTATCAAATAATGTAACTCTAAAGAACTTTCTTTTAGATACACCTTGGGAATGTGCAGAATTGAAATATGAGTTCATCTGAAAGTTTTATGTTTGTACAAGTACCTAATACATACCAGCATTCAAGCTTTTGTCAGCTAACATCCCTGTGGAATGTGGGTCTTGAATCTAAAAAAATGAAAGAACATTGCTTGCATTTGTATCTATTAAACTTAAAAGCTTTATTTATCTACCTTTTAGGATTCACTTAACTGCTATAAATGATTTATCCATCACTCATTTAGAGACATACATTTCTTCTTTATTAAAGCATATTATATATATTACTTGCAAAGCATTTTACCTGTACAATGCCCGGAAGTTCCCTCAGAGAGATGTATGACGACTCTGAAAAGTTATTTCATATCTTTTTTTAAAGTCATTCTACCATTTTTGAAACTTACGAGTATATCTTATCCAACGAAAGTGCCTTTCTGTCTTTTAAAATTGTTGATGGTAACTCACTACATTAAATTAAGACTTTCACTTCTCAATTCTTAAAATGGCAATTAAATGATCCGTTCAGAATCATCATGAAAATAATCTTTCGATGAAGATGACACTAATGCCAAATCAATTAAAAATGTAAAAACAATTACTCAATTACATTAATTTACATTTTACCTTTCCTGATCTGGAAAACAAAATAAAGAAATAAATTGCATTGTTATACCTTCAGGCTTTGGCAACGAGGGTCTGTGTTGACATGTAGATAGAGTGTGAATCTCATGGGTCGGTACAATCCCTTCACAAATATGACCTGACTTGGCTTCTCACAGGTACAGTTGCCTGTCAAAGTACATTGAATAATGTAAGAATTTGGTAAATGCACATTTATCATGTTTATTTAAAGTATAAAATGCTTACAACTTCCTTAACCAGAAAATTCAATGTTTTACAAAACTTTAATTTAATGAATATATCTTAAATGGAACAAAAAATGGAATTTACCATGAGTATCATCAATCGCTTTTTCGTGAATAAAAGTTTTTTTAAACGAGTGGTTGTTACCTGCGGAGATCTGAGTAGCCTTTTCTTCCTAGACCCAGGTGTCTTAGACATATTCCGTTTCATATTCTCTTCGAACTGAGATATTATAGCTGAAATCTCCTTCCGGTACTTAATTATTTTTTCAACTTTTGAGAAACATTTCGTGCACACACCGTCAGTATTGTCGGGTATTGTTGTCACTTGATTGATTGCAGCACGCTTCTCTTCGCTTAAACGGAGTTTTAATTTCGAAAACTTCTTAACAGTGGACTTGCCGTTCTCGTCAATTTCTTTTACTATAAAAGAAAATCCACATAGGCAGCATATGTTTGTGGAGCTGTATACCTTTCGCGGTGTCATGGACGCCGCCATCTTTGTTTATACGCAGCCGACTGTCACACCGAACATTTCATAGGCGATACGCTGATTGGTTGGAGCAAAAGGTCACCAGAACGTGACCTGAACGGGGTTGCGTTAGATCCTTTCACGAGCGGTATCCATATGTAACAGAGAGCGAGATGAAAGGTCTAATTTTAATTAGATTGCGGATTACGTAGATCAACTGTGAGTCAATTAAGGGTGTCTGGATCAGAGTCACTCAACGCCAGTGACAGGGGAAAAGGTGTCATGTCCATGGGGAACATTTCACACGGTGATATTTGCCTCTTCCTCCCAAATGAACACGTCCCCGTGTTCCGAAGAAGCGTAGTGTTGTGGAACCTGGTACTTGTTCCTCCTCGGCCAATTGCTGGTAGACTCGAACCGTCTGTGAGCATGAGTCGAATTAACCGCAGCTTTACGAAAGTGTCCCCTTGAATCACTTTTCTTTGCATTTTCATTTAGTTCTTCCTCTGTTTCACGTATTATTCTGCTTAGGTGTTGTATTTGTTCTTCCAGCTGCTGAATTTCTTTGTCTCGCTTCTGTAATTCAGCCAGCACTACAAAATGGCGGTTTTCGAAGAACTTTGCTTCTGCAGTTTGGTGGTCATTATCTTCACGCAAAATGTTTATTTTCCGTTCGCATCATCCAGCTGATTCTTAATAAGCTCTTCACAAAATTGAGAATCTTGAATCTTGGAAAAAGGAAGTTCTGCCACTAGTAAGGTTTTTTCGTTGAAATATGTAAATGTGCTGTGAAATATACAGTGTATATGTTGTGTATATGTCCATAAGGAATCTAAATCATTGATTGGTAAGAAATTTAATTTGCGCACCACAAACTAGTGTTGATATATATCACGTGATTGCGATCAGCTGTTGTCTGCTTGAGTAGGTCAATTCAAAACTTGTGTATTTTTGTCATATTTTCTCAATTTCTTTGCCCATAAACTTTATTTTTTTAGTAATTTTTTATACAATCAATAGTCGCGTTTCGACTTCATCCGGAAAGTCCGTTTTTATTTGCTTTTTATCGCACCGATCACGTGATTTACAGAAAATGTTCAGCAGGGGTAATTCCGGTAAAAATTGTTTACAATAGTTACCAAATGTCGTCTGAAACAAAATCCTATTTTTGTGTTGCGGAGGGATGTAATTCTGATGAGAGAAAAAGAGGAAGATATGGTTACATGAAAGATGTACGATTTTACCCCATTTCAACCCAGAAAAAAGCGCCTGCACTAAGAAAACGCTGGCTGGACCTTTTGAGAAGAGAAAATTACGAGCCAAAGAGAAACCACTGAGTATGCTCTCTTCATTTTAAGGAAGGCAGACCAACAGAAAATCATCCATACCCAGAGCTCTTTGCATAAAATAATTTTAAAGGAAAGTCTGAAGGTTTGTTTTGGTTTTGATTGCTAAAACATCCAAACGTTGGTATCATGATTCATCAATTTCATGGATGTATATCGAGTGTCTTGTGTTAATATCAAGATATATTGTCTAAAAACCTGCATCAAATTAGATGGAAAATGCTAATTATTTATGGTATATTGTAGGATTAAATAAAAAAAGAGAACTGTTTGAGCTTTGAACATTTTAATAAGGTGTTGAGCATTTACAATATAAAGACAAGGATGCTTATATATAAGTCTTGAATGCTTATAATTTGTTATATTTAGATGCGTTCAACAACTTCAATATCTAAGAGGGAACGGTGTATGGTAAAACACACTAAGTTTGAAATCTCAGTTCCTCCCCCAGTGGATTCCCTGGCTGCCAGTGAAAGTGTACTTGTATGTAAGATTATTTGCTGATATAAAATTAAGTAGCAAAACTTGTACACAAATATTTTTCATTGTAGATAAATAAAAATACTAGTATTTCTGATTATTTAAAATGTACTTTTAAAAGCATGATTTCATTTATTTTTTAATTAAGGTCTTCCGTTTCCGCTCGCCTGGACCCGAAAATTGAGATTAAAAAAACGTCGTGAATTTTCGTGCTTTTCTTTCTTTATCTCTTTTCTGGAAAATATTTTGGTAAAACATGTAATGTAAAAAACGTTCAAATTTACAAGACCTTTCATTTGATACCAAGAAAAAGGGGCTGGCACCTTATATTAGGGACCTAGAGGGATCTAAAATCTTTTATCTCTAGCTCTTTACCAAGGGATATTTTGTAATATATTATAGAAGCTAATATGTTTATCTTACAGTTATGAAGCCCGACAGCATAACGATTTTTTCATGTGTTAAGTAATTAGGGGTTTTAAGGGGTCAAAAGTCCAAAACTTTGATCACCTTTACCTCCAAATGGAAAAATATTTTGAAATGCAGTATAAAAAAAAAGATGCTCAAAATGATGTATAATTTAACAAAATGCAACCTTAAAATTCTGGTTCAGCGGCCCCAAAAAGGATATAAGGGACCGGCCCCTAAAATGTTTTCTCAGATATCTCAAAAACGGTAACAAATTTCATAACAACTGCTGAGTAAAATATCTTTAAAATTAAATGACCTTAAATTTGATACCAAGAAAAAGGGGCTGGCTCCTTATATTAGGGACCTAGAGGGCTCTAAAAACTTTTATCTCTAGCTCTTTACCGAGGGATATTTTGAAATAAATTATAGAAGCAAATATGTTTGTTATGGTCTTTGTTTAAAATAACTGACAACAAAGATATCTGTATGGTTCGTTTTATTTGTATCCGGACACAGTGACTTTAAAATTTGCAATGTATATTTAAGCCCTGAAATATCATAAAACAATAATATAATTTATATCAAAATATAACATTAGTACAATATATATGTATTTCCATCAAGATAATATTTTTACATTATCTTACTATAATTGTACTTTAAACATTTAGCGGGAGGTAACTCTTATAATGTACATGAATTACATTTCTCCAAAATAAGTCATAAAATATATTAATCAGATAAAAAAATATTCAAAAACACTTTCTCACCATTCTATGGGAACAGGCTCATAATACGTACACCGAATGCGTGGTGAAATTATATTGACATTGACTGATTCTGTAATATGAACAGAATAATTCTAAAAATATTTATTACTGAAGTATAATCTAATTGATCTTATAAATGACCAATTTAATCAAATATCTGATCATCATAAAATTCTTATATACAATTGATTTGAGAATCAATTAATACTATAATAAATAAACCAAATATTGATCTTTATAATCAACACTGTATTCCATATAAAAAATATCTTTTCATTCCAATTCATTCATACTCATTAGTTTGTGATCATGGACTTAATTAATGTTTTCTGCAATTTATAGGATAATCAATTTATTAATAGTAAGTGTTATAGGATATTAGTATACTAAGTATAACTTACCAGAAAAAGAGCAAGGTCTGGTCCAAAATTAAATTACTTCTCAATATAAATATTTAGTCTGCTTTGGTCAATGTCCAGACAAAGATTGTCAAACTTGGCGGTAAAACACATAAAGCAAAATATACAAACCAACCAAATTCAAACTGACACAAACAACCAATAAAAACCAAGATCACAAATATCCACTGACCAACTCATGATCAAGCACTGCCCTAAGGGTATATGTACATGTGTATGAATTAAAAGGGTGGATCTAACGTTTTATATGTGTACTGTTTCGATGTATTAATTACAATAATTTTATTTATTTAAATCAACAATTTTCATACTCTTACATGTTTATCTTACAGTTATGAAGCCCGACAGCATAACGATTTTTTCATGTGCTATGTAAATAGGGGTTTTAAGAGGTGAAAAATCGAAAACTTTGATCACATATATCTCAAAAAGGAAAAATATTTAGAAATGCAGTATAAAAGAAAAGATTCTCAGAATGATGTACTTAACAGCATGCAACCTTAACAATTTGGTTCAGCGGCCCCAATAAGGATATAAGGGACCGGCCCCTAAAACATTCTTTCTCAGATACCTCAAAGATGGTAACAAATTTCTAAACAATTGTTTATCAAAATGTCTTTACAATGAAATAACTTTTCATTTGATACCAAGAAAAAGGGGCTGGCCCCTAATATTAGGGACCTAGAGGGCTCTAAAGTTCTTTTCCTATAGCTACATGTATTTACTGTGGGATATTTCGTAATAGATTTGAGGAAGCAAATATGTTTATCTTACAGTAATGTAGCGTAACAGTATAATGCTTTTCTAATGTGTTACGTAATTAGGGGGTTTTAGGGGTCAAAAGTCCAAAACTTTGATCACCCATATCTCAAAAAGAAAAAATATTTTGAAATGCAGTATAAAAGAAAAGATGCTCAAAATGGTGTACTTAACAACATGCAACCTTAAAAATTTGGTTCAGCAGCCCCAATAAGGATATAAGGGACTGACCCCTAAACATTTTTTCTCAGATATCACAAGAATGGTAACAAACTTTTAAACAAATGTTCAGCAAATTGTCTATAAAATCAAAAAAGGGGCTGGCCCCTAAATGTAGGGACCTAGAAGGCTCTAACGTCTTTTTCCTATAGCTCTTTACCGAGGGATATTTTGTCATAAATTATAGAAGCAAATATGTTTATCTTACAGTTATGTAGCCTTACAATATAATAATTATCTAATGTGTTACGTAATTAGGGGGTTTTAGGGGTCAAAAGTCCAAAACTTTGATCACCTATATCTCAAAAAAGGAAAAATATTTTGAAATTAATTATAGAAGAACAGATGCTTAAAATTATGTACTTAACAACATGCAACCGTCAACATTTGGTTAAGCAGCCCCAATAAGGAGATAAGGGACCGGCCCCTAAAACGTTTGTTAACAGATATCTCAAGAACGGTGACGAATTTCTAAACACTTGTTGAACAAAGCTCGTACACCTGAAACAAAATAGTATCTGGCCCTTAGAATGCAGACCCTCATTTCCTGTTTTAAATCATGTTTAGCTGTTAAATAGCAAAATCAAGATAGAACATAAATCTCAAGTTCTAAAATCAGACGGAAGACCTCCTCGTTGCTTGCAACGAGATCGTGTCTAGTTTAAGTATTATTATTTTTCAGCAATCACAGAATTATATTGATAATTCATTGTTTGTTGCTGGAGTCAGTGGAGAATTGAATGGAAGTTGGCCAGTTAATCAAGAAATTGAAGTGACTGATCATGAGTATCCTACAGTTGGATCTCTTTCTGTCACAGGTGAAAATTTTGATTTGAAAAAATAACATTTTTTTTAGATTCTGGCTTTTTAAATAAAGGTAAGCTTATTACACAAAAACTTACATTGAAAATATACTGTAGGTACTCATGTAGAAATGGACCACTGTTACATCAGTGGCAGCTTTTGCAGTAATGACATGTCAACCAGAGATATAGGAATCCAAACAACACTCACTACTGCAGATATCAAGGTTCTGGAGGAGAAATCAACCAAACTTGAGGATCCTGAGAAACTCATGAGAGAACTTTTTGTCAACAAAGTTGTGAAAGATGACAAAAATGTACTAATGTATACTGGACTACCATCGAAGACAATCCTAAATGATGTATGTGGTATGGACTGGTGCACAAAAAATTCAGTGATATTAAAAATGTTAATACTTAATTTTTTTTTTTACAACAAGAAAAAAAAGTTGATCGTAGTTTATTATTTAATATATCACAAAACTTAATCATAATCTAATGTTCTATAATAAGCTAACATTTTCTTATAAATAATTTTCCTCTCTATTAAGATATCTTGGAAAAGGCTTCACCAACATTGAAGGACAAGGGAGTGCTGCAAAGAAAAAATATCAGAAAGACAGTCTAAATGCAAAGTCAGGCCCAAAAAGGAAGCTCAGCAGGTTTCAGGAGTTTGTTTTAACTTTTGTCAGATTGCGACTAGCTTTGACTACATTTGTCATGGCAGATTTATTTGGCGTATCTACTTCCAGAGTTTCTCAAGTCTTCACCACTTGGATCAATTTCATGTTTACAATCTTCAAACCTTTATTAAAATGGCCTTTCAGAAATGTATTGAAAAAATTCATGCCTTCATCTTTCAGAGCTAAGTTTCCAAATGTAAATTGTATTATTGACTGTACTGAATTTTTCATTGAGAAACCAAGAATTCCAACTGCTCAGTCTCAAACATTTAGCTCTTATAAGCAACATAATACTTATAAAGCATTGGTTGGTGTGTAACCTTCTGGTGCATTTTCATTTATATCAAATTTGTGGGGAGGCAATGTTTCTGATAGGTACATCACTAAGGAAAGTGGATTCCTGGACAACATACAACCTGGAGATGAGATAATGGCAGACAGGGGGTTTTTGATGAGGGATCTTTTGCTTCAACGCAGAGCTAAACTTATAATACCCCCATTCACAAGGAAGTGTTCCTGGGGTAAAGGTAAATATCTGTCTGCCTCTGAAATTCTAAAAACAAGGAACATTGCAAAATTTCGCATCCATGTAGAGAGGGCTATAGGAAGATTAAAAACATTTCATATGCTGTCCAATAGCATGCCAACAAATTTAAAACCCCTTGCTGATCAAATGCTTGTCATATGTGCATTTCTTTGTAATCTGCAAAAGCCTTTGGTTAAAAAGTAAGGAATTAATGTTCCATGGTGGAATGTTTTACTTTACTTATAGATGACATCTGTGTTCAGAAATATTTTTTATTGTATTTACTTGTTATATAAAATACATGTAATAGAACTTCAATGTAACAAGTAACATAAATTTCTTGAATGATAATCAAATAAAATCTAAGAAAATTGCAAATGTCTCATTCTTACAAGAGTTGAAAACTTATGTGCAAGACATTAAAAACACATTCCTGCTAAGATATAATTATTTTTACAATTTTCTTAGTGCTCTGAAGAGGTATTTCTCAAAAAAAACATCTGAGATTTGTCAACAATTCTCTGAAAGACGAGTTCATCAAAATATATACGATCAACTATAAAGCCCTTTTTTGTGTAAAATACAAAATCACACCACTGTTTTAGGCACACACCTAGCTGGCCTTGAATTTGTACATACCATGGAGAATCAAATCTCAGTCTTATATTTTCATTTTCATCGAAGACAACATGATAATGGTCATCAATACAAGCATCTTTGGGCATTTTATTTTGATACAAGAAGGAACATTTTATCTCAAGTAATCATTCACCACAACACTTGCACTTAATAACACCATCTGGGGAAGCCCCTAAAAATGGATAATCTGAGTCTACATATAAACCACATAACTTAGTCTCTGCGTGTTTGTGCTGTTTTAAATAATTATCAAAATATAGCTGTCTAGCAACTGGTTCATGTAGCTTGCCAAATGCCATAGAAGGTATAGATGCTTTAGAAGTTTTCCTCATAATCATTTTTGAAATAAAGTTCTCTTCATTTTCAGTAAATCTAAAATTTAAAACTGATGAAATATGTGATGCAGTAATTCTACCAATTCTTTGTTCATACCATTCTTGATTTTCATCCTGTCCTTTAGTTTGATCTTCAATTTCAGTAATTATTTTCTTATCAAAAATATTCTTCAATTTTTCAGTTACAGAAAAAATGTCATAAGGTGGTAGCATATTCTTGCAGGCATCTGACATTGATGGAAGTACAACATTATCATCATCATCATCATCACTTACATAAGACTCATCATACAGTGTCTGTAACAGAAGCGCCCCTGTACCTCTACATAATTCATAGAAGTCCCTTTCATGGTTGGCCATTGGACCTTGAACGGGAACGATCGGGTTGTATGAGTCAGTAGTTGCGGATGTTGTTTGGGGATGCGTCTGGTCCACCCTCATATCAATGTCCGAGATCTTCTGGGGATTGGATTTTTTCCTAGGTTTATCCTAGATACACTGCATGTCGGTACCTAATTCTGTTCCTCGGTCTCTGTGTCTCTCACAAAAACTTGATAGGGAGAATATAAAAGCAACACAGTGCTTGCAAGTTCCATTGTCCCTGAAAAAAATATATAAGAATTCAATTATTTTTCATTTGTAAATTATTACTAATACATGCAATATGAACCTGAATTATTCAATAATAAGAATGTGACTACAAATTCTTCTCTATACGTATCAGTTTTGTGAGATTATGCTTTCATGGAAACAGAGAATACCATGAATGAAATGCAGGGTTGTCCCTTTACAATTGAAATGGCAGGGAACATTTAAAAAAGTAGAAGGGTGTCTGGGGCTCCTCACCTAGCAGGAGGGTGAATGGGAATACCAGAATAATTGGGGTATTATGTCAGTATAAGGAAGGAAAATCCATGGGTCTTAGAGACAACCCTGTAACATAAGGTTACCTCAATCTGGAATATACTTACGCCACACAAGTGTATCCGCCTGACAAAATTTCCCCAGTTGTCTTGTTTGCCAAGATCCAGACATCATAAGTCTGGTCTCAGGCATGCAGGTTGCCCTCAAGTATATATATTCCTGATGAAGATGATAGGCAGCCTTGACGTCATCAATATGGCAAGCCATGTGTAAACGATACCCATTATCCTGCTTATAAAGTCTTAGTCGTTCGTGAGTCCACCCACACCATCTCATTAAGTATACCAGCACATCACACGATTCAAAGTCTGGTACACTGGCCAAATCCTTACTCCTGCAAAAGTAGTATACACTTTATAGATAGTATTTAAATTTCCAATGCTATGAAAATGCTCAGTTCACTTTGTGAAAACTAAAGTGGGTATAGTGTGTGTTAACCCCATATTGTTTAGTTTGAAATACTAAAAAGCTTTGTCAACATGGTCAATAGAAACAATTTTATAAAAAGTGTGGAAATGAAAGTCTTATTACTCGGTCACGGCAATTACAGGGTCTAAAATAATTTTGTCGTTCCCTACTGCCACCGTCCTGCGCCTTGCATCAAACACAGAGTACTCTTCTTCGTCATTTGAAGATGTCAAAACCTTAAGCCATCATTGCACAGAATGATTATGTGTTTAACCCGGTTATACTACACACAAAACATCCATGAAAAATATGAATTTGAATTATTTATAAAATGTATGATAGGTACTATTATTTTCGTCGCTCTGACTTCGAATGTCAAAATTAGCTTTTAATCAGGCTTCAGTGAACGAACGATTACCTCAAGACGAAGTTCCGCTGCAAGCTCTCACAAGCGCACAAGGTCTATTTTCTTGCATATACTGCAACTTATACCTCTGTCTTGCAGATACTTATTTAGATCCGGTACTTGAAACCCGTAAAAATGAATTCGTTCGGTCATAGTTATGAGACGCCGTAAAACCGGAAGTTTACTTGCTGCACATTTTTGACCTGGCGTGATTAAAAAACGAATAAAAACGTTGTTACGGATGAACTCGAAACGCGGCTATTGTAAAAAAAAAGAAAGACGTACGAAATAGCAAATTAAAAAAACAAACTTTACTCAAACTAAAATTCGGAAATATCCGAAATCCTAATTTTTATAAAAATTATACTTTGACATTCGACCTTTACACTTTGTAATAACATCCGGTGAAAACAAAGTTTACAACTCTTGGTGCAAGTCTGGTGTATATTTGGTAATCAGTCATTGGTATTGAAGTTCTGGCTGGTCTGTTCTTCTTCTTCAGATAAGAATTAATCAGGTTGATTTGAATATATCACAATAAATAGTATATCTTGTTTTACAGCAGCTTAAACTTAGTATTACTCCCTATACCCTGTGTGAAAAGAGTGTTTACTAACATTGCACTTCATTTCAGCTCTCTCATTTATAATTGATTATTAGAGTATTTAATCATTTATCATTGACTATTAGGGTTTTATAGAGTAACGGTTTATTTGACATTCTCCATAGACATGATAGAAGTTCCTCGAATCTGTCTGTTTGACTTCATGGAAGGTAGTGCCTCTCATGCCTGGAATAAAGTATACATGCAATTGGTGTAAGATATTTACAGATTTATTGTGTATATTGTGTTTTGATATTCAGGTTATTGGACTTCAATATTTAGGTAATCGCGTCGGTTTCTTTATATCAACCAACTCGTGTCGGTTTCTTCTATTTCGTGTCTATTTCATTCCGCTATTTTTTTTCCACATATCAAGGATTTATTTTTGAGTAATTAGTAATAATCAGTACTGATATAACTTAGTTATTTATTTAGAACTTAGTTATCTGGTTTAAACTTACTTAGATTTAGTTAATTTCTTTTTGAACTTATTGATTGAATTTGACTTACTACTCTTAACTGTAGATTAATTGATGTAGATTTATTAATTGATCTAATTAAGTTATAGCAGTTAATTAGTTTTATATATATATATATATATATATATATATATATATATATATATATATATATATATATATATATATATATATATATATTTATATATATATATATCCTCCTTTTTCAGAATTTATTTCAGAAACTTTTATTTATTCAATTAAGCTAATTCATCAGTTTATTTAGGTTTATTAGCTTAGAATTTAGTTAGAATAGAAACTTATTTAAGTAGTTAGTTTAGTTATATAAGGTGTTGAATCATCATGTCAGAAGAGGACTTTACACAGGAGGAACTGCAAAAGTTAGCTAAATCTTTCAAGGAACTTGGAGTGAAACCAAAACTAAAATCTGGAGAAGAACCTAAATCCTGGTTGATTAGTTATGTTGATTGGGCGGCACCAAGGACATTGCAGATGGGCATACCTCAGGATAATGATGCATCAATTAGTTCGAAAGAAACAACATCATATACCACTAACACTCCGAAACTGCCATTCTTTTCTGGAGATAAGAAAGGCGAAACGTCATATGATTTGTGACGTTATTAAGTTGAGCGTTTGATTAGAGATGGTGTTAAGACATCAACAGTTCTGCAGAGCATCAGAAGATCACTTCGAGGAAATGCAGCAAGAGTCCTGATGCGACTCGGAACAGAAGCATACATTGGTGAAATTTTGCAGAGATTTGACAGCGTCTATGGAATTGTTGATTGTATGAGAATCTTTTGTCCCAGTTTTATAGTACATCTCAAAAAGAAAATGAAGATGTTTCAGAATGGAGCTGTCGATTAGAGGATCTGTTGAATAAGGTGATACAAAATGGTGAAATTCTTCCAACAAATACAGATCAGATGTTGCGAAACATGTTCTGGAATAGACTTGCAGAAAACCTAAAGGACATAACTGGCCATATATTTAAAGAGTGCATTGACTTTGATGAATTAAGAAAGGCAATTAGGAAGGTAGATCAAGATAAGATCAGACATAAAGATGCCAGTAAAAAAGCCACTTTCCATCAGACTGTTACAAGTGATTCAAAAATGGATGAATGTAAAGCAATGATCCAAAAGATGGACACTAAGGTGAATCAGATGAAAGAGGATATTGGTGTTGTACGTCAGAAATATCAAACTGAGAAACCACATAATTCAAGATTTCAAGGTCAAGGAGAATATTTTCAGAATCAACAGTATCAAGAAAATTATAGAAACCGAGGAAAAGATGACACACAAGAGAGAAGAGGTGAGAGAGAAGTTGTGTGCTTGGGCCACAAACGAGATTTAAACTCACAGCTACCTGCTTCTTGACGCGGACGCTAGGTCGACAGAGATATGAACAGCGTCAATTACCAGGAATCATTTGAGACACTATTGAAGTAGAAATTAAAATAAATGGAATAACTACACCTGCTTTACTAGACACAGGATCTACAGTTTCCACTATACGTGAATACTTTTACTATGAAAATGTTCCAGATAAAGAAATTGGGGACATTGAAGATGTATTCGATTTGAAGTGTGCAGATGGCAGTAATTTACCTTACAAAGGAGCAGTAGAGCTAGAAGTTGTATCTGATGGACTCGGAGATGAGAGAGAATATAGATGTCTGTTCCTAGTTGTGAATGAGACAGATTATCACAAGAATACTCCAGTTTTATTAGGGACTAATATTCTTAATTCCATTATAGGGGGAATAAAAGAAATATCACGGTGACAGATATATGCTAATAACAAAACTACATGAACCCTGGTTTTGGACATTTAGATGTTTAGCTACAAGGGAATAAGAGCTGCTAAAGAATAAATACCGACTAGCAGTAATCAAGTCCGCGGAAAGAAATCCCATTACTATCCAGCCAAATTCCGAAGTGACAATAAAAGGATAAGCATACCATACCAATTATTCAGACAACAGAGAAATCAGCAATTCCTGCAGATTTAGACATCATCCCAAACTTAGTGGACTATAATCCCCAGAAGAGAGAGACAGTGTGGGTGACTGTAAGCAATGTGATACATTTGTAACAATGACTGTCAGGGTACCACCTAGAGCGATTATTGCAGAAATCCAGCCAGTCACTGTGGAGGACATACCAGAATTTCCTGCAGGATACAACACGTCCCAGGTAGTAGACTTTAATATTGCCCAAGACAACCTGACAAAGGAGGAATTTGCCAAGGCCAAAGAGGTGATAGCAAGAAATAAAGACATTTTCTCCTGGGGTGAAACATATATTGGCCACGTCTCCACAGTCAAACACAGAATAGAGATGACGGATCATACACCTTTTAGACAGCGTCACAGGCGAATACCCCCATCCATGTTTATGGAAATCAGAGATCACATACAACGACTACTGACACCAGGAATCATCATGAAATCCAAGTCGCCAGTTTCCAGCAACGTTGTCTTGTTGAGGAAGAAACACGGAGATTTAGGGATGTGTGTGGATTACCGACAGTTGAACAACAAGACCAAGAAAGATGCCTATGCCCTTCCAAGAATTGAGGAGATCCTAGACAGTTTATCGGACTATTCCTACTTCACAGTTCTAGATACCAAATCTGGATACCATCAAATAGAAATTGAGGAGAGCCACAAAGAGCGCACAGCTTTTACTGTTGGCTCCTTAGGCTTCTTTGAGTATAATAGGATGCCATTTGGCCTTTCGAACAGCCTGGTTACATACCAGAGACTTATGGAAGACCGTCTTGGAGAATTGAACCTTTACATCTGTATTATTTTTCTTAATGACATTATCATCTTCTCAAGAACATATCAAGAACATCTAGATATACTTCAACAAAGAGTAAGAGATCAAGCAAGAAGAAAGGAAAAGTCTGGAAGTGAGGAACAGAATGCTTTTGACAGACTTAAAGAACGTGAACATGAAAAAAATTATCAAGGGCTCAAATTTGTCTGTTTGATGTGTACAATGATATCTGAAAACCGTTTAGACAGAGCTTTCCTCAGTAAAAAGATATATCACTTAGAATAACTAATTCTTGCAATCCATGAGCGCTGCCATATTGTTAAAATCATTACCTCCCTGCTGGATTATCTCTAAGCATCTAAGAGAGGGCAGCACTGATGTTGCCGTCAGTGATACACATTGCATTTTTACACACGTTTAGTAACAGAGATAAAATGCCATCATCAAAATGTGAATGGAATCTTGAAAGGGATGTAAAAAAATTGTCATTTTAAACAGTGTTTATGGAGGAAGATTTTGGATCTCAGAATGATGCTTTCCCACCAGCAGTTAATGTGACATGTAACTAGAATGGAATGTCCGTGGATCAGTGTTATTGTGACCTTTTTTTTCTTGCACTCGGGAATTTCTTGTTTATGAGTTTGAACATTATATGTGCTACATAAATGAGCACACAAGGTGCATTGCACAGCATCCTGACTTTTAAAAAGTGGCTTAAGTAGTTCTGTTATTCTTCTGACAGCATAAACAGAACCGGCGTATATATCATCAAGATCTTATGTATCAAAAAAAAAATCAGAAATATTTCCAGGGCATTTAAATAAAAGGTAACGGTAAGAAATCCCACAAAGAAAATGAAATTACAATTTCATATTAATTTAAATTGAAATCTATAAAAAGCATTTTATTTATGTAAACACTGACTGCCACATCTCCGTACAAACATCTGGAATGTGATGGTCTGATATTTTACAAATAAATAAATAAATAAATAAATAAATAAATAGTTATTTGAGCTTCATTTATAGAAATGTATTAAATCCTTGTCTTCTCATGACAGTACACACATTATTTTTCTTCACATCAAGGCATATTTTTCTTTGTAACTTTTATCAACTCTGTACATAAACACTGGCCTAGTTCAAACATTGACCCAGTCACCAGCAGCAATGTGGCTTATCTACGTCAGAGAACAGATGCATGCTGGGGAATAATGGATTACCTCCATAAACTTTTCACTGAGAGTGTAAATTGATATAATCTCTTGATAGAAATAAACAAAAAGGTAACATACCTCATTTTTAAGTTTCAAAAGGCTTTTAAAATTTATTAAGCAACAATTAATTTTTTTTTTTGAAGTTCACTTCCTTTAAGGAAGCATTAGCAATTCCACTTATACTCTGTTACATTTGTATGCTGATTACAGTCTGCCATTCGAACTTCACATAGATGTAAGTAAGATTGCTTTTGGCACAGTTCTATATCAGAAACAAGGAGATGGGAAGAGAGTGATCAGCTATGCCAGTAGGAGTCTCACTAAACCAGAACAAAACTATCCTGCCCAAAACATTGAATTTTTAGGACTGATGTGGGCAGTATGCGACAAATTTAAGGATTTTATTTTTTATTTACTAGGGAGTAAGACTAAAGTCTTGACGGATAATAACCCACTTACTTATGTCTTGACCTCAGCAAAGTTGGACTCTGCAGGTCATCGATGGTTGGCTTCTTTAGCTAATTATGATTTAGATATTCAATACAGACCTGGATTTAAGAACTCGGACACAGACGGACTATCTAGACTAACTGAACAAACTAATGACATGTCTTCTATTTCAGATGAATGTATGAAAGCATTATGTCAATCTATTCAGTTAGAGATTCCTTTTGTAGAAAATGTATTTGTCGATTCAGAATTAGTTAATCAGTTAAATTCTGAAATTTCTCAATTTCAACAGGTTGACTGGAAAGAAGCTCAACACAACACAAAGACCCAGTATTACAGAAAGGAATGCATTATGTCAAATCAGGTAAGAGACCCCGAATGAGTGATCTACCAACCTGTTCTCATTCTCTAGCACTTTTTAGGAATTTTCATCTATTAATTATGGAAGAAGGAATCTTAAAGAGGAAAGTTACCATAGTTGATACATGCAGAAAACATATAGTAGTTCCAAGCGATACGATTCTACTGGTGGCAAAATCTGCACAATGATTTCGGACATCAAGGACGTGACCGTGTAACACCCTTGGTCCGCGACAGATTCTACTGGAATGGTATGAATTGTGATATTGATAGATGGATCAAGAATTGCCATATGTTTTTACGTAGGAATGTTCCAACTACCCAGCGAGCCCCTCTCATGCCAATCCAGACATCATACCCCCTTAAATTGGTGTGCATGGATTTCCTGACACTTGAACCATCTAAAGGAGGATTCCAGCATATACTGCTCATTACAGATCATTTTTCTAGGTTTGCTGTGGCTGTGCCCACAAAGAACTTTACAGCTAAAACCACATCAGAGACCTTCTACAACAATTTCATTACCAATTATGGCATTCCAGTCAGATTACATAGTGATCAGGGGGCAAATTTTGATGGAAATATCATCAAGGAACTATGTCTGCTTACAAGGATGAAGAAATCAAGGACCACTCCCTATCATCCCATTGGCACTGAGATGTGTGAGAGATTCAACAGGACGCTACTCAACATGCTTGGAACTCTCCAACCGACCCAAAAGACCAACTTTAAGAAGTACTTTTTTCCCCAGGTGCAGGCATACAACAGTACCAGGCATGAGAGTACAGGACAATCACCGTACAGATTGATGTTTGGCCGTGAACCACTTTTGCCGATTGATGTTGCCTTCGGAATCAACAATCAAGAGAAAAAATCACTAACCAAGTACATAGAAGACCTCAGAACAAGAAAGAAGACAGCGTACCATCTGACGAGAAAATCAGCTGATTGGTCAAGAGCGAAACAGGGTAAGTATTATGATTTAAAGGTAAGAGGTTTAACAATTCATGAAGGAGATATAGTTCTTGTCAAGGTTGTTGCTTTCGATGGTAAGCACACGATTGCAGATAAGTGTGAGGAGGAAGCATACATCGTATTGCGCCAGCCAAACAAAGAAGTACCAGTACAGAGAGAGGATGGAACCGGAAAGAAGCGAGCTCTTCATGAATGTATAAAAACGACGGCATCCTAACATCCAGACATGTCTTAAACTTATTAAAACCCCATATATTCAATGTATTCATTCACAAATAATTTCCTAAGTTAGTAAACATATTATTATTAGATCTAAATTTCTTCACATATTTCAAAATATCATTTTGTAAACAAAGATTATATTTTAGTTTTTGTATAAGGTTTCTTTCTGACATAATTTCATTATCAAATCTACATTTCATTTTATATTTGTAGATTGTAAAACATACAAAAGATCTAAGATTGTTAAACATAACGGTATGAATATTATTATCTTTATAAAAACCTAGGACTATAGTTTTCTATGTTATTGTGAGACGCAAAAAATGTCCCTACTCGTTTCCATATTTTGTTTACCATTTCACAACTAAGTAACAAATGCTGTGCATCTTCGACTAATTTACATACATCACATAGTGGAGATACATTTTCATTCCACTTGCTTACTGCCAAATTATTGTATACAATACAATGCAGTGACTTATAGTTAAATTCTGCAATATTATTTTGATACATTTGTTTAATTTTAGAAAAATACATATTTCCCCAGTTGAAATCTGTTGTTTCAAGATCAAACAGATTTTCCCACATAGATTCATACAATGGGTACAGAAGATTTGAATTTACTAGTATAGAATAACAAAAATTGCTTTTCAAAGAATGAATTGACAACTGTACATTGTTTTTAAACAAAAAAATATAATTACAAGTATTTTTTTTACATGTTTTGCATTTGAAAAGTTAAATAGTTTTATACATTCCTTCATTCCTTGCTTAAGCATTACATATTCACAAAGAATGTTATTTCTCATTCTCAATAAATTCATAAAATAAGAAATATCATAGATCTCTCCATTCTTATCAAAAATGTCTTTGGTATAAAGAAAACCATCTTTTTTTTCCAATTTACAAAACAAATAGTTCGTCCTTTATATTTAAACAATGAATTACACCATATACATTCTGTCAGAATTTCATATCTTTTTAAATTACAATATTTCTTCTCGTTTTTAAATAAATAAAAAGAGTAGAGAAGACTTCATAATAAAAAAATAGGCAAACGTAGTATTTTACAAATTTTGGTATCTGTCATTTTGATAATTTCAAATACGGATATTTTCATTTGGTGTAACATGCCATTCAAGCTATAATATGTTATACTACATTTATTTGTTATTCTTTTAATCCCTGACGCTTTAGCCGGGCTAAAAATTTACTTTCGTTTTCCACAATATTGATTCCTCCTTTTTCAATTTTCCCAATCGGTGTATTTCTTTTTATTCTATATCTTTTTTTTTCAAATAAAGTCTTTGAAACATTTTTAATGGGAACCTGCAGCCCAGCCGATGTGAAACATATGTCAAAGAGTTTATTTACCAAAATTTAATGCAAAAAACTGCATCGAAATCGGTGCAAAAATAACGGAGTTACGCCGCTTCAAAGTGGCTATTTTTACCTGCTTTGGGAAATCTAATCAAGAGAAAACACAATTAGGCGATAACGAGGCTTCAGCAGAAGTGACGTCACGAGGTCAACAGGAGGGAAATTTCTTTACAGAGCTATACAAATTAAATTCGATTTTTCAGCCAATATGATTGATATAGGTCTGATTTTTTTAACGTATCTAGTTATTTTAGGTATTATAGATTTAGAAATTTGTATCCGTAATTATTTTATTACAGTTAGATTTCCTTTTAAAGGATTTTAAAATTTGCTACTCTCGTCGCCTTTTCATCGATGAAACGCTTGCATGGGCAGATTTATGTTCATTATTCATTTTTTGATTACATAATATCCTTTCACACACGAGTGATCCGAGTCAATGACACAGGTAAACAGGTAAACTAACGAAGCCAATGCTCCAGACACATGTGTATCTGGGGTATGTATACACATGGTACACAAGTCTGGTGAACAAAGAGAGGGTTTCACACCTCTAGACTGGTGAACTGATTTGTGTATAATTTGCTACTCAATTGTTAAAAAATAAAACAGAAAAATAAATTACACTGTGTAAAAGCAAGCATTCGTAAGCTAATACATGTGTATAGTCCGTCAACCAGTGATTAAAGAATCATGCATGAGACTATCAAATAGGAAAGCTAATGTTCGAAGTAAATGCCTTTATTGTTACTTATCTAATCACTTAAATAATGACCAAATTTACAAATCAGCAATTCAAACCTTTTTTTATATGATCAAGTAATTATTTCGGAAGTAATTACGTTGGTCTTTATAATTTCTTATTTAATAAAGTGCAACTTTCTTTCGAGCGCTTTGTTCAGCAATTTAACGCTTTAACTCCATATAGTTTAAATTGTTATACTGACAACGAATCATTATGAAGTCTGAATAGACTTGAACATTTTAACAAAGGATGTAAATAAATGTAAAATGAAATTCCATTATCGAATTTTAAAATGAATTCGAGACAGACTTAATCATGAAGCCATCTTGGACTTTCGCCTTGATCCGTTTATAATCCCGTGTTTGTTTCTTTCAATGTTAAAGAATGCATACTATTTTCATTGTTATTGGTTCGATATCAATATCATTGAATACTCGGCCGACATCATTTGTAATTTTATGCCTTATACGAGGAATAGACCCCGCGTTACCTTTTACGAAATATGTATTATCAATATTATTAATCAGTTAATAATGTCACGGAAAAATCATTCGAAAGAATGACACTATTAACAAAATATGTTTCTTATAACAAAAGTTCTTTGATTAATTGTTATTTTGCCATATGGTGTGCATTTATACGTAAAATGTGTTACACATTTGACTAAATTCATGAAGCAAACAATTTTCCGAATTCGGCATTTTTGTGTGATAAAATACGGGTTAAACTAAAAAAAACAGTATATTTTGTCATTCAGGGTTTATAAGGAAATAATAACAGTGAAAAAAATGCTCATATATTAATAAATCAATGCAAGAAAACGAACAGTTTTCATACGATATCCCTGTTTCTCACACAGCGGCGTTGACCCTGTGACGTCACAGTTCATCTCGCGCCAAATCGGCTTGATTCAGAACTCGTTCAGGTGCAAAATCGGGTTTTCCCCAAATATCTCGAAAACTACTTATGCAATCTCTGTAAAATTTCAGGATGATGTTTTTACACATAGATCTCCATTATATCAAAAATTGACCGACACTGCAGGTACCCTTTAAAATATTCTTTGGGTTTTGAAGAATAAATGCATAATATACCAATTTTGAAATTGCTAGTGTATTTATAATCGTACATTTTCCGAAGATTGTTAAAATTCGTTTTTTCCATACACTTAAGATTCTAGATAATTTTTCTGGTTTACTCGTCCAGTTTCTGTTATAGCATTCATCTTTATTATGACCAAGATAGATTCCAAGGGATTTAATACTCTTACGATTTATTTTGACGCCTTCAATAACAGTTTCGGTTTCATATGTTTTTATAAATTTGCCAGTTAATATACACTCAGTTTTTTCAATATTTAAATTTTGACCAGCTACTAATGAATTGTTGTATAGTCTCTAGTGCATTCTTTGAAGAATTTGGTTCTTTTACCATATCTGTACAATCATCCACATGTTGTACTATTTTGTATTCCCTATCAAAATTTTCATTGAATTTAAGTCCTTGTATTTCATGATTTTTCCTTATTTGAATTGCTAGAATTTCCACTACGAATATAAACAATAAAGCAGACACAGTACAACCTTGTCTTATTCCTCTTTTCATTTCACAAGATTTTGAAATCCATCCATTATTTTTTTATTTTAAAGATAGGTTAATTGTATAGTAGTTTAATCATATCAATGAATTTATCACCAAACTTGAATTGTTCTAATGTTTTAAACATAAAATTATACTCCACAGAGTCAAACGCTTTCTCAAAATCAAGGAAGAGCAAAATGCCATCTAAATTATTATCTATGTACTACTCAAATATGTCTAATATAAAGCGCGCATTTTCGCCAATATATCTTCCCTTTATATATGCACTTCGTTCACGGCAGATAACTCTGTTTGCAACTTTTTGTAAACGATTAGCCAGAACGTAAATATTTTGTAGTCAACATTTGTAAGACTTATAGTTCTATAATTTTTTAAACGATCTTTATCATCCTTTTTATGAATTTACGAGATAATAGCATTACTCTTTGAAAATGGCAGTGTGCCTTTCTCAATATTGTTTATTAGAGAGGCATAGTATGTATGTTTTATTTCTTCACAAAAATATTTATAAAATTCTCTTGGTAGACCATCTTGTCAAGGAGATTTATTTTCTTTCATATTATTCAGAGCTTTTTGACATTCTTTTTTTCACAATTGTTTTATCACAATTTTCCTGTTTTTCGGTTGTTAACGTTTGACATTGAATATCGGACAGATAGGTATGAATATCAATATCAGGAATATGCTTACTAGCATATAACGAAATGTAAAAAGTATATAGGCATTTCATTATATTATTATTATCTGTATGAACTGTGTAAATGAATATATTGAATATATTATGTACATGTTTCTTTATTATGATAATTGTTTTAATAAAAGAGGAAAAAAAATAGAACCCGACACTCTTAATGAAGCAATTGGTCAATTGCTTATTTGTCATAGTTAAGAGTGTTTCGGCGGTATTAATAGCACATGTCATTAGCTCATCGAGACGAAGTCAAGGGGAGCTTATGCTATACCCCCGGCGTCGGCGTCCGGACCTGGTTAAAGTTTTTGTTGCAGGTCCTATGTCTAAGTTATTACTTGTCCTGTGTTCACCACACTTGCATGGATGATGCATCTGGACGTACTTATGGACTTGAAAGACCTGGATGCTGGATCTGGGTCCTAAATTTCAGATGCTGAAGGAGGCTAAGGTTTTTGGAACAGGTTAAGGTTGTTGTTGCAGGTGCCCTTTGATAGCAATATCTAAGTTATTACTGGTCCGTACTTCACCAAACTTGCATGGATGATACTTATGCACCAGACAGGCTTGAATGCTGAATCTGAGCTATAGGTTTCGGATGCTGGAGGTGGTTAACGTTTTAAGAGCTGGTTAAAGTTTTTGTTGCAGATGACATCTGATGATAATATCTTAGTTACTACTGATCCTTACTTCACCAAACTTTTATGGTTGGCGCGTGATGAACGGCTTCACTGCTGAATCTGAGCCATAGGTTTCGGATGCTGGAGGAGGTTAAGGTCTTAAGAGCTGGTTAAAGTTTTTGAAACAAATGATAATATCTTAGTTATTACTTGTCTTAACTACACCAGACTTCCATGGATGGTGCTTTTTATGATACTGATGCACCTGACAGGATTGAATGCTGAGTCTGAGCCATAGGTTTCGATGCTGGATAAGGTTAAGATTTTTTAACAGGTCACATGTTACATACATAATAATACTATTTCAAACTTGCATAGTTGATTAAACTGTATTATGAATGAATCGCAGAGGAAGCTTCAGATGCAGAGTTTGATCTCCATTATCAAGGATGCTAAAAATATATCTTAGTTATTACAGGTCCTAACTTCACTAAACTTGAATGTGTGGTGTGTCTTATAATACAGATGCACATGATAGGCATGGATGCTGAATCTGAGCCATAGGTTTCGGATGCTGGATAAGGTTAAGGTTTTAATTGCTGGTGCCCTCTGATGATGATATCTTAGTTATTACTGGTCCTATCTTCACCAAACTTGCATGGGTGATGCGTCTTATGATACTGATGCACCTGACAGGCTTGAATGCTGAATCTGAGCCATATGTTACGGATGCTGGATGAGGTTTAGTTTTTTTTGGGAACAGGTCACATGTTTTGTATACGATAGCTTGCAAAGTTGATTTAACTATATTATAAATGAAACGCAGAGGTTGCTTCAGATGCAGAGCCTGATCTCCATTATCAAGGATGCTAAAGAAATCTCCTACCTCACTTAAACCTGCTTAATAGAAAGATGTAGTTGTTGGTAAATGATATAACATAATTCCTATGATAAAGTATTGTATGATATGATACACTATTGTTTAATATGATACAATATAATATCATATGCTATATTGTAAAAAGTTACATGATACGATATGATATTGTATCAATATTTTGATATTTTATGATATGATATTGTATCATGATATGGTTCTGTGAAGTATTGTATATTATGATACAATATTATATAATATAAAATTGTATCTATAATATTGTATAATACGATATTTTATAATATGATAATGGTTTCTGTAATATACAATTATATCATGTGAAATTGTATTATATGATATTGTTATATATTATCGTATCATACGATATTGTATAATATGATATTGGTTTATATGATATATTATTGTTTCATATGATACAATATGTATAATACAATATTGTATTATATAATATTTTACTTTATCACATGATATCGTATCATTTGATATGATAAAATAATGTTTCAAATTATATTGTATCATATGATACAATATCATCTTATGTATCAAATATTATACAATATCATACAATACAATATCATACTATATTATACAATATAATATCATATGTTTTAATGTTATGATGTATCATGTAATATGATATTGTATCATATAATACAATATGGTATTATACATGACATATGATTCTGTGTCAAAACAGAATCTTTCAATATCCAAGATCATAAAGTATGATTTTCATATAATATGATAAAGGCGGTCTCATAAAATTGATGTCTAATGAGGATGATGCCTCGTCTCGGTGAGCTTTGTAATCTGTGATTACCTATGTTTTTTGAATTGTAATAAGGCCCGCCTCGTCAGGAGTTCACCTTATGCATAAACCAATTAATCTCTTTGAACTTCATTTGGTTTTAATTTGGATCTAATGATTAGATCATTCATATTTTTGTGTTTACTGTATGAAACCATAGGAAGTGTTGTGAATAATATTTTGCATACTTCGTCATGTTGTATGATATCCAAGTATTTCATAAGTCGTTTCTATAACCCTTTATTACATGGGTTAAATTTGGACACTAAAACTTTCGGTACAGCCTTTTTAGTGTTTTTCTTATATTGTTTATTTAGAAGATCCATTCTATTTGCAGAAATAGTTTCTTGCATAATAGGGTAAACAGTATGATTGTTTGTACATGTAACCTCTTTTTTCGAGGTGAGATTTGAAATCTATGAAAATATTTAGTAATACTAGACTAGAATTGTCTGCTAAATATGCTTTCTCGATAGAATGAAGTAATTCATCAAATTCCATGTTGTTGTACATGCTGGTCACGTCATAAGTAACCATGATGACATTTTCAGGTACAATCAGAGATTCGATTTTTAGTATAAAATCAGACGTGTCTTTGATGTAAGAATTCTGTTTCTGAACAATAGGCACAAGGAAATGATCACAGTAGTGACCTATAATGTCCGTTAGTGCGCATTGAGAGATGATTTGTCGACCAGGTGGAATTTTTCGGAGGCTGCATTGGCCTTTTAAAAGTGCATCAATCACTTGTTTGTTTATTTTATGTTTTTAGGGAGCAAATACAGACTCCAACATTTAAAATTAACATTTTTATTTCTGCTTAAAAACCTATAGGTTTCCTTGTCTAAAGTTTGGTTTTGATACATCTCAAAAACTTTAGATTGGATGCTCTGATGTAGAGCTTCTGAGTCAGGTTTTTCTATCTGAACATAATAGGCAGACATGAGCTGTCTTATATTTTCTGAGATATATTGATCGCTGTCCATTACAACAATTGTGTTGCTTTTGTCCGCCTTTTCATTACAATCCCAAGATTGTTTGTTAATGAGACAAATGCTTCCATCTCATGTTTAGTGAGATTGTCTTCAAACCGTTTGAATGTCATTGATGCTAATTCGAGTTTAGTCTTATCGATATACTTTTCTAATGCATCACACGTGTGCTCTGGTTTGTAACCTGGGCGCTGTCTAAAGGGACGCAGGAAGTTGTCATCGGGATTGCTGCACATATATTTGCATCTTAATTTTCGTGCAAATTCGTCAAAATCTCTTAGTACAATGTTTTTGGCATTGTACGACTTAGGACTTGGTATAGATTTTAGTCCTTTACTTCAAAGAGATTGTTCAGCAAGTGTCAAACAATGTTTTGACAAGTTTAAAACTTGCATCTCAGTTTTCTTTAAACTATTTAGCTGCAAGTTGCGAGCGAGATAGATCGTACTCGTGAAAGAGCATTATTTGGCTGCAAGTTACGAGCAGAGATACATGTAGATCGTACTCGAAAAAGAGCCTTTTTAGATTTCTGTTCTCTTCTAAATCTTCTACCCATCTTGTCAGTTACGTTGATAAAACGTAACTGAAAGGGAGAATTTTAACATCAATGCCAATTAGTATGTAGCGCATGTGCTAGCTGCTGATCTGTAGCTCTCTGGTTGAAAAAATTCGGATAGACAAACCAGAGAGTCACAGATCCAAGCGTTTTAAAAACCTCCGATTTACGCCGCCGTTTTTTGTGGATCGCTTCGGGAATTATATCTGACTTTAAAAGCATTCAACCGCCTAAACAATTGGATTTATTAATTAAACATATAGTTTACCCCAACTCTGGTAACTTTGTTTTCCTTTCAGTGGTTTCGAACGGCCATCCTCCGCCTTGGAGTGTCATCGTTTTAAAAAACTCGCCTTATGACAGCCATGTTTACCTAGTAGTGAGATCTCGTTATTTGGTCACGTGATAAAGGGGCATAACTCTAACTCGCGTTTCACGTGTTTACCTTCACAACAACCGGCATTTGATTTGATTTCGATCTATATCTTAACAAATAAACACTGACAACTATTTTTATGAGTTTACTTATTAGTTTAGACATTATCGATGATGCAGGCGTTTAATCACGCATACTTTCTCTCAACTTTATGGTTCTTTGTTTGTCTGAAAATATACACCCTTGAACTGTCTCACGTGAAAGCAGAATTTATGACGTAATGCACAAATTTCACACTGTAAATAATAATTATGGCTGCATTTAATGTTAAGAAGATATTCGAAGAGGTTAGACCACTATATAATTTTGAATTCGAACTTAAAGACGAACAGATATCTGTGATAGAGAGTATTTTGGAAAAAAGCATACTGTGGGTGTTTTCCCTACCGAGTTTGGCAAAAGTGTATGTTTTTTATTGCCCCCTTTGATTCTTGATCAACAGAAGTCAGACGTTAGACATGATTGCATTGTCATATCTCCCTTAAAGAGTCTTATGATAGATCAGTGCAAGCAGAAATTTGATCATGGTATTTCTGCTGCCGTCATGAAAGGCATGGATGAAATGAGTCATTAGGTTATTGAAGGTATGATATAATTTTGTGTTTATCTTTGAATAAATTGTTCAGCGTGCTTGAAAAAAAAATAACTCTGGTTAGTTGAACTAAAAGGGTATATATTAATATTTATATAGCCATAAAGACAGGTGAATATTCAATTCTATATATGTCACCAGTGACACTTCTAAATTTCGAGTCATGGGGAAACATAATACTCAATTCCAGTTTGTATCGTGACAGAGTTGCACTGATTGCCATAGATGAGGCACACATTTTGGAGTCCTGGTAGGAGTTTCAATTTAATTTTGAGGTAATTTTAAGGTGTTCTGATTCTTGTTAATTATATATGAACGTTGTATGTTCATATGAAGTGACATACATAGTGACTTCTTCATATTTGTTCATCCTTCTTTATATTTTACCATTACATATATAATGTCAACAATATAAGAAACTCTTATGGTTCTAGAATATACATATATCTGATGAGAGCACATTTGATGAAATGTTAAAGGGGTGATACGTTTCGTCCAACCTTTGCAAGACTCGAAGACTTTCGCTCCCATTTTCCAAGAACGCCATTCCTTATGCTTACTGCAACCTGCACACAGCAGATTCTGAAGCACATCACGAGCGGAATTCACCTACCTGGTCTAAAACTGTTCACTGCATATCCTGACAGGTAACTTTTGTGGAATGAAGGATCAAAGTACACATGTATAGCGAATGACCACAACTGAAAATTTCATTGCCAAAATATTCTTGTACTCTCAATGTGTTTTGAAATGTTTTGTTATGATATGTTTTAATTTTGAAACTCAACAGACCTAACATTTACCTGGAATACAAGAGGTCAAAAGATATTTTTTAAGAACTTGGATGGCTGTTTAATGATATTAAAGAAAATGGTATCAAAACCAGGAGGACTTTAGTATATGTTAGGTTAATTGTTAATTAATCTATAAAAAGCTATTGTTTGCAAGATAAAAAAAAATTGGGGTTCATACTTCAATTTATATTTAAAAGTATTTACTGGGTATACTCTTCAAAATTGTAGGAGCTTGAGTCAAGGTGACCGCCTTTACGGGGATATATTGGGCCATTTAAAAGAAGGTGCATATTTTGAACAAAAAAAGGTTCAGCGCAACAGCCACATTGCTTTGTATCATGCTGGAATGGCTACCAAAGATCTTGAGTACATACTGCATGATATTTCAAAGCCAGACAGTGTGATACGACTGCACTATCGCCTTTGGTATGGGGATCAACATCCCAGACATTGACCTTGTTATTCACCGGGGTGCATGTAGCTCTGTAATGGACTATTGGCAGGAGGTTGGTAGGGCAGGGCGAGATGGACGCAAGACAAAGGCCATGTACTTTGTAACCCCTATATCATTACTTCATGCTTCAGATGAAATGAAGGAGTTATGTAGTTCATTGGACGAATGCAGGACAAAGTGTTTTAGGGACTCTTTGCTCTCATATTTCATTGGATACTCCTCTATATCACAATTTCTTTGTAAACTAAACTGTATTGAATGTGAGTGTTCTCAGTGCAGTTGTTGTTATCTATGTCAAGAAGCTTGTTCGTGCAGGATGAAGGCCAAACACAAGAATTAGGAAACATTAGGAAAGACAGGTATATATTTCAAAATCAAGCTCCTTTCATATTTATAATATTTGATTAATTATAAAGGAATTCTTCATTCACAGGATGAACCTCTGCCATTCAGTCAACTGAATGTTAACTGAATGGTCTGGAAAGGTGACTGAATGGCATAGCTAATGTATACAGTCACCTTTCAGTAATCATTCAGTCACATTTCAGTTGACTGAATGGCAGAGAATCATCCTGTGATTTTCCAACACTTTAACATATTTATTTAACCTGGCATTTAATTTCTCTGGATGTTTTACAGAAATGTTATGTCTGAAATCATTAAATCCACTGTGATGTCTTTCATCTCCTTTGTCAACAAACAAATCTTCCATTCCATACTCTTCAATTAATTTCTTTAACTTTGCCTTTGAAGAGCCATCTGATGATGGCGAGAGTGGAATATAATCTTGGATGACATTAACGTGGATGATCTCCTCAATGGCTTTCCCTACACTCCCAACAATTTTACTACATCTTGAGACCTGTGTTTCTGTGTATTGCCCATGAGAGTTTTTCAGGTTAGCTGTAAGTATGAAATATATAAAAGGTGCTCTGTAAAAGATCTTTCAAAGATTTAATTCATATAATGAACGGAATTACTTCTTTATTAAAGGACGCCTACCCTTAAACTCATTATTCAGGAACTCATTAACCAGATCCAAAGCAATATTATGGCCTGGTTTTCCCAAATAGATTCGCTGTGCTGTTCCACACAACTTCACTCCGAATTCTCGCAAGCAACAATCCATTGATACCTGACAGATATTTTGCAAGTATGAGACACATATTTTAACTTTCTTCCTAAAAATGCTTTCTTTCGTGGTAACTTACAGATTTATTTTATTAATTCATTACCTGCTAAGATTATGTGTCCCAGAATAAGATACTTATTGTGGTTGTTATTCCAGAAGTCCACTATGTTTAGCCTCTATGAGCTGTTCCCCAGTGTTGTAGCGTTCTGCATTCGTTTGTACCATGTGCAGAAGACCACGCCACAGCATGCAACAACTATACTGAAACACAGAGTCACCACTGTTTTGGTCTACTACTTCAGGTAAATCTAAAATCAGAAGTAAAGACATTTTCAGACACAGCTAATATATGCACAAATTTAGAATTTTTATTTATCAAAAACATAAATATGCAAATACAGTTGAGCTTCAATATCTCGAAAACCCATATCTCGAATACAATGGATATGTCGAAGTGATTTGTACCTAAGCCCAACCGCTTTTACGTTAAGTAATTTACATTTGATATCTCAAATACTTGGGTATCTAGACTTTTTAACCAGTTTCATCTATTTCGAGATCATGAGGTTTGACTGTAAATCAATAGTTTTCATGTCATGTTTAATTCATACCAAACTCATCATCAGAATCTTCATTGTAGGGTAAAGTCCCCTCCAACTCATCTTGTTTCTGATCATTCCAGTAGAGGATGGTGTCATCAAGGTATTGAGGGTCATCATCAGAGTCTTGTACTACATCACCCTCTGCAGCCTGCTGTATAGACTTCATATCTATCTGGGGCCAAACGAGTTGAACTACTCTTTTACAGATGTCTTCGAACATTTCCTGTCTTTCAGTGCCATCCTCAGGTATGACATCAGAGTTCACATCAATGTTATCAATGTTCAAAATATTACAGACAATCATGCAAACACTTCCTTCTGTAACAAAATTGAAAAAATCCACAGCAGAGTTAATACAGTCAGAGATATTTTTCTTCACTGTACGGAAGTCAAATCTGTTCTTGATATGAAACAGAGAACCCTTATATCCCACTGTGCTCCCACTAAACAACATGTTCATTAAATCTTGAAGTATTATGCATCTTTTATGAAATCCTTGTGGTCTTGGAATAAGTCCAGTAAGCTGATCTGTTTCATCCTCACTGAAGGCCATTGACAGCTTTGTTTCTACCATTCTTTCAACACTTAGCTGGTCTCCATGACAAAGGATTGGATATGGAAGTCCATTCTGTCCAATTGGTACATGCTTATTTAATATTTCAAGTGTTCCACGAGCGGAGGATGGATTCTCTTGAATAACTCCAAGATTTACCTGATCAAAATAGTTACTTATTGTAATCAAGAAAGCCTGCAATTATATATATATATATATATATATATATATATATATATATATATATATATATATATATATATATATATATATATATTGAAACATTTTCAATAATCATTTTTTGTTTCTTTTTCCTAATAGCATAATCTGTGTCAAAAAAAATCATGCAGATACATAAGTAACCCACAATTTCTGACTTTGTTTCAGAAATATCAGAGTACTGATGCTGGATAGTTGCAACATGAGCTTCACTGAACTGAGGGAAGTTTTTCTGAACTATATTCTGGACAACACATTCCATTCGTTTCTGAGGATTTCTCCAATCCTGGATGGATGGTAGGTAATTCTTAAAAAAACACATGCAGTAATAATTAAAATAATGTACAGCATAAATTTGTACAACAGCTAATTGGTTAATTTACTCACGTAATAATTAGACAGTGTATGTTCATCACTAACCTTCAGTTGTATGTCACTTATAGAACACTTGTCGTCAACATCATCCAGATGACGGAAGGATATCCTGTTCTTAGCTGCAAAACACAGGGCCAACAGCATCATTTTATTGTCTTGTCGAAGATGATGCCGTGTCACGCTCAACTTCTGGACATTATCCCAGCACACACTATAACCTGGATCTGTTAAAGGCAAGTCAAAAAACTCAAGTTATGATTAGATATTACAAATGTAAACTAAATCACATTTATTCCTTTTGTTAAAAGTTGTGGCAATGGACAATTATCACTATGACACTAAAGAAAAATGTTTGTAAAATTGAATTACAAATTGTTGTCACATACTCTGATTTCCATTCTCAATTTGATCATTTAGGATCGAAAGAATTGTCTTGTGGAAGAGGAATGGCATCTACTTCATCTTCACTACTAACACAGGATAAATGACCATCTTTAAGTCCTCCTTAAAGATAGCTTAAAGGTGTTTAAAGGTAGCTTAAAGACGATCTTTAAGCTATATGTATTGCTTAAAGGTGGCTTAAAGAAAGCGTAAAGATGGCTTAAAGGCAGCTTAAAGACTATCTTTAAGCCACCTTTAAGCCACCTTTAAGGAAAACTTATAGGTCTTTAATGTCCAAACTTCTTTAAGCCACCTTTAAGCTACCTTTAAGCCACCTTTAAGCCATTTAAAAAAATTTAATTCAATATTGTGCTTAATTTCCAACAAAATGTATTAACTTTATGAAAGAAAAGGTATTAAAACGGTTTTTGTTCTAGAAAGAAAAATGAAAAAAAAAACCACAATAAATAAACCGGCCACGGCGAGAATTGAAGCCGGGACCCTTAGTTTACTAACATCACCACACATCCTCTGCGCCACGGCAACTTACATAGAAAATATTGTTTTTATATATATCAGTGGATATTGTATCACTGTATTGAATGTGTTTACTTGAAAAGATTTTGACAAACCATTCAGTTTGTAACAATCAATTATATCCAATTTATAAATTACATGCATGCATGTATTTAGAATGAAATACGGAACTTGGTCTTCAGTGAACAAAAATATATTATACCTAAATGGAAACCGTTAGGTTCACTATAGTAGGCTTTCTTACATGTAGTTAATAAATTTAAACCGAGTAGATATACGTTCATCTTATTTATAGCTATAAAAATGTAAGAAAGAAAATAAAATCATTTCTTTTATTAAATGCATTGATACTATTAGGGTATTTGTTCAATTTCCCGCAATTTCCCGGTTTTCCTGATCGCGGCGCCGTTCCAATATGTTTAAATATTTACATGTACTTGTATGTACATGATTTATAAACTATCAATTCTATAACAAACAAAATTACCAATTACCGGTGACGTATTTACTGCATTGCAAATGACTTGTACATACAATTGTATGATGTGCCAGGCCGGGTATATTTGACATATTTACCCTTATACATATATTTAAATAATCAACCCCTATTTATGATCACCGGTACATTAATTAATTAGCCTCAAGATTTTACTCTTACATACATGTATCGTTAATTTGTAGACGTAACATCTTTGAAACCCAGAGCTAGGAAATAATACTTTGAAAATGAATTACAAATGTAAATTAACTTTTATTCACTAGGCTTATCGTATACTCGTACATACTAAGATTCAACGCCTTTAGAAACCCTGAGGTGCACCTGGGCACACGACACACCTGTTGTGTATATCTTGTATATTCTGTGTTAGTTCCAGGGGTTTTCTTAAGTTGGACAAACAATAGACTTTAATTAGATATACACAAACATGCACCTGGGCACACGACATAACTGTTGTGTATATCTTGTATATTCTGTGTTAGTTCCAGGGGTTTTCTTAAGTTGGACAAACAATAGACTCTAATTAGATATACACAAACGAACAAAACTATGTCTAGACAAACAAAGCAGTAATATCCTGCCCGATATAACAAAGGCAGTTGAGAGTCTTTTCATCTTTAACATGTATCTAGCAGGTCTAGAGTTAGAAATAATGAAAATTGAAAAAAAAAATACAAACCTTAAACCGATTAACAAATTAAATCATGCATTTTTGGTACATTATCTTTATTTTGTTTAATAACCGGATGAACTGAGAGAGAGAGAGAGAGAGAGAGAGAGAGAGAGAGAGAGAGAGAGAGAAAAGAGATTTTTTTCACCGATTAATTTATAATAGGAAACAAACATACTTTAATTAGTTTTATGCACATATTAAGATACAGAGACTGCGCTCATCCCTACAATAATTTTGAAACCCCCCAAAAATTATAAAGAATTTTATAACGGCAATCTGTGTCCATCGGAGCGGTGCTGATGATAGCGATCTGTGTTTAATGGAGCGACGATTAAAACCGCCTGGAACACCCCCCCCCCTTCCTTGGAAATTATATTATCGCTCGGATGGCCCCCTCCTATCTCTATAAAAGAGCTTTTGCATTTAATATATGTTTTTATTGTTCAGCTTGATCAATATTGACTTAAGGCCACTTAAAGACAGTGTAAAGGCAGTGTAAAGAGAGCGTAAATGCCACTTAAAGATGCTTAAATGTGGCTTAAAGGTGGCTTAAAGAAGTTTGGATATTAAGGACCTATAAGCACTTGCTTAAAGGTGACTTTAAGGCGGCTTAAAGGTTTTATAGCCTTTAAGCTCCTTTAAGCCACCTTTAAGGACTTGCTTAAAGATGGTTTTTCGCCCTGTGTAACTTCCACATCAGATGAGTCTTGGTTCTCTGAACTCTCTGAAATGATGGAGTTGACTGAGTCATCAGAGCTGTACGATTCCGAGTCCTCTACTGATGACTGATGCTCATCAGGTTGGGGTCCTTGCAGATTTATCTGGACATGAAATGTGATGATTTATCAAAATGTGTAAATTTAATAAATATCACATTATTATTCAATATGAAAACTAAATTTGATTCTGGTTGGTCCATTATAAAGCAGATTAACTCATGTCAATATTCAGAAGAAAAAAAAATATTCACCTGAATAGCATTCTTCCAGGAGTTAATGCTGTCATCAAACTCTGTGCACAATTTATCGACTGCTGTTCTTGTTCCCTTAACACCCTTACACCATCCCAACTTTTGGAACCACCTAAAAATCTGTAATTGATATGTAATCAGTGGCGTAGCTGCCGTTAGGCACTTAAGGCACGTGCCTACACATCATTTTAAGATCAAAAATTAAAAATGTTAAAATATCACATTTAATTCTTAAAAAAAAAAATAAAAAAAAAGCACACAGCAAACATTTTTCTTTTCCCTATTAAAACTCTGAGTGTTTGAGGTCACAAATATGTGACATCGATGATGCTGATTATTGCGCAGTCAATCAGTGAAAAACATTTCGGGCAATAAACCAAAAGTAAGACCACTGGATGAAATGTTTAGAATCATATTCATAGATCGAGGCATATTGCAATCTCAACTATCATTTTCAAATTTGCGCCTTGACGCCGTATAACATCGTACACGACTTAAAAAAAACCAAAAAACAATATTTCTGTTTCTGATTACTATCAAAATTTAAAATAACTACATGTATTAGAACTGTTTTTGAATCATGACATTCAATTACAAAGTCTTAATGTTTTCCCTTTAATAGTAAACTAAACTATAGAGACAGATAATAGCTTTAGTGTAAGAAGATGGGTGGATAAGGCGTGTAAAACCTATGCACGGACGGAAAATATACTGAAAAATTTAAATATCAATAAATCGGGTATTTTTAAAAAATATATTCAAAACAATACATATTTAACATATCCTCAATATTTAACCTTTTCAAAATATGTTCAATACTTGGAATATGTTGACTATATGCGTATATCAAAACTTCCAATAGTGTCATTTCTTTTTACAACTTCAAGGTCTTTTCTTTTTTTTATAGTGAGTCTCTGCTCCATATTTTTCTCATAGTCTAAATAAGGTTTTATCGAAAACAAACCGATTTCAATCAACAAAAACGTGGAGAGATGACCCACTATACAATACAAATTTCATTTTGTATCTCAGCAATTGATCGTTTTGAAAAAATAATTCGTCCGTAAATTCGTGGCCAAAGTTCAAGGCACTCGTAATATTTAAACAACCTATTTTGTTGTGTGTGAAATGGCTCAGAGGTTAGAGCACCAGACATTAGCTAACCTTACATAAGTAGGGTTTTTATGTTGTGGGTTCGATTCCACCAAAATTTAAGGTAATATTTTTTTTCTATCGTTTGTTAAACATAATAAAAACTGAATTTATTTAGAAATTGTGCTTTTGCAAACTTGTATTATAATAAATTTGAATTGATTTAATTGATAAAATAAATCCAAAATTGTATTTTACGATGAAACCGAATGGGCATTTGCCGTATCTTATTTCCCCATCTTCTTCCCGCCACTCACTTTGATAACGCTTAAAAAAAGATTGCTGGTGAAAACAATGTTGGATTGTATTAAAAAATGTTTTTGCTTTTTTACTACGAGCAAATCTTTTAAAAAACTCAAAATTTTATGTGCGAAAAGTGCCTAAAATTTGAAATCCGTTTTCCTTCGGGGGGCTTCGCCCCCCTGAACCCCCTACCAGGGCGCTGCCCTGGACCCGCTGGGAGCCTTGAGCGGCCCCCAGACCCCTCGCCGTATTTGGTGCTTATACTTCATTCTAGCTCTAGCTACCCCACTGATGTTGATACAGTCATTTCATGCATATCTTTTACAATTTAATGCTATGCTATGGTATGCGAGTTATATGCTATGAGATTCCAATGCTATGCTATGAGATTTGTATGCAATGCTATGAGAAATTGAAATAAAAGGCTTAATGATATGGTATGCTTTGCTATGCTATGGTATGCTATGAGATTTTAACAAAACCGCCTCCATACACAGAAGAGTTCCACACATTTCGAATAAAATAATAGGAAGCCAAAGTTTACCACAAATCTATCATGTAAACATTTATTTTTTCAAATAAAAACATTTAAAACCGAGTTAAAATAATATTGTATGCTATGCTATGGTATGCTATGGTATGATATGACGAATGCAATTCTATGAGATTGTATGCTATGGTATGAGATTCCAATGCTATGCTATGAGATTTCAATGCTATGCTATGAGATTTCAATGCTATGCTATGCTATGGTGTATGTTGTAAAAGATATGCTTGAACTGACTGTATAAGGTAAAAACAGTTGCTATGTATATTTAATTTTTTTAGGGTGGGAGGGAGGTTAATTTCTTTAATTTACAAAATTTCATAATGGTACAACAATGATTATATTGTAATACCTTTTGGTTGCATCCTGATCTGTACATTTCAACAGATATAATAGTCTGGAGAAGATTGTACTTCTTGGGATTGTAGAAATGCAAAACGGTACCCATAAGAAATCCTAGGGCTGGCACAAGTGAACCAACATTACCTTTGTCATCTCTGTAATATTTTAAGTATTGAGGTATAGAACACACATCAATTGTATAATGCTCCACAAGTATAATCAGAGAGGAATAGAAATATGCAAATGCCATTTTTTTATATTATAAAAATATACTATATACTTTTCATCTTTAATTTATGCACATATTATATTCACATAGTTGTAAAATGAATCCCTAGTTTTAACTTTCAAACCTGCAAGTACTAGTGCAACAGGTACTAACGTTTACTTCAATGTTCCAAAACAATAATTACAAGGGTCCAATATTTAACAAAATATCATGTGTTTATCTATTTTTATATAAACTTTTCTTTCACATGTGTTTTAAAGTGCAATTTAGGTATTAGCAAAAAAACAGCAGTCATGCTGTACTCCTTTATTTTGGTTTATGCATCATGTACAGATCAATTTTTAACTTACATGTCAGCATTTTTGTTCCAACGAAATGACAATGATCCTTGCAAAAGTCCTGTCAAGAGAGGAATACTATGACTTGCCTCTTGGATAACTCGTTGCCAGTGAAACTCCTGTAAAGACTTTACAGTTGATGGACTTGTGAGGGATGGAATGTTAACATTTTTCACCTCCTTCTTAATCATGCGCCTTAGAACATTCGTCACATCATCTCTTGCGCACTTGCTTTTCTTTATCATGATTCTCAAGGCATAGTCATAGTATTAATCTTTGATGTACCTGCACACTTTGTCTTTGAACCCCTCTTTCTTTAATGTTTTTAATTTAATAGATTTTACTGGGGTTGAAGTCAGATGTTTAGGGGTAGATGTCAGGCGTTTTCTATTGACAAGTTCCACAGGAGTAAAGCTGAATTTTCTTTTTACATTCAATTTTTCTGGTTTTATGAAACTAGAGTTCTTATTTTGTGTCATGTTTATAAATTTAAATTTTTTTTTATTTTAACGATCCACAGTCATTACACAAAAACTTCTGGGTGTGTGTTAAATGAAGAATGATTTGTCAAAAATGTCATTGAGCCTGATTAAGGGTATGACCAGTTTTAAAAATTTATTTTCTATTAAAACCTTTCTTCTTAATTTGAAATGGTTGCTCACAATTTAGGCACTTATTTGGATCCATGGCGGCATGCTCATTCAATTATTGTGCATTACGTCATGGTAGTATGTTTATCACATGGACAGCATCCGTATCTTATGCAGAAAGATATGGTGTGTATATTTCCAGACGAGAAAAGAACCATAAAGTTGAGAGAAAGTATGCGTGATTAAACGCCTGCATCATCGATAAATGTCCAAACTAAATAAGTAAACTCATAAAAATAGTTGTCAGTGTTTATTTGAAAAGATACAGACCGAAATCAAATCAAATGCCGGTTGTTGTGAAGGTAAACAAGTAAAACGAGAATTAGAGTTATGCCCTTTATCACGTGACCAAATAACGAGATCTTGCTACTAGGTAAACATGGCTGTCATAAGGCGAGTTTTTTTAAAACGTCGACAATTCAAGGCGGAGGATGGCCGTTCGGAACCATTAAAAGGAACACAAAGTTACCAGAGTTGGGGTAAACTATATGTTTAATTAATAAATCCAATTATTTAGGCGGTTGTAAGCTTTTAAATTCGGATATAATTCCCGAAGCGAGCCACAAAAAAACAAAAAAACGGCGGTGTAAATCGCAGGTGGTTACAACGCTTGGATCTGTAGATCTCTGGTTTGTCTATCCGAATCTTTTCAACCAGAGAGCTACATATCTGCAGCTACGCATGTGTAAACTGTGACACGCCTGCAATGGTTTAAAACAGAGATGATTGGTTGAGCAGATACACTGTTTTAATCGAGCTAGAAAACAGTGTAGAAAGCCAGCATCATAAAAAAATATAACGTAAAAATATGTTCAATGAAGAGTCCATCAAAAAAATGTATATTTGATATACTTCAAGTTTCTAGAATGATAATTTGTTGACTCTTTTTAGCACATTTGCTTTTAGTAGACTCCCATTACTATATTGACTTTATATCTCTGTCAAGACCCATCTCTTTTTGGGGATTTTTGGTTTTAACGGAAATCACACCTTGTGACTCACAATGGAAAGGTCTTTGATTACAAATATTTCCTGTGTAATTTTATGGGAAGCACGAAGTAATCATTTGTCTCAGAGGTGAGATTTTGAGAAATAATTGTGACCAAATGAGCTTCGTAAGCACTAGCAAGTCCCAATAAATTCAGAAATGCCCATCGCGTTCAAGGAAGGCGATACACGGGTGGATGCCGGTTTATTCTCTACCTTTTGCTGGTTTTGTACTTATGAACATTTTCAATTTATTTATTCAATGTTCATTCACTGTGTGTTAAAGTTGCCTCATATTGAGATGTGATGGTTATCTCAGTCAAATTTCTGTTATCTGGCAATCTCTGTGGGTATTTTAACGTTTTCTATTCATATCTATGTATCTAAGGGATCTTTACAATACATGTTTATGAATGTCAAACGAAAATGAAAAAAAAAATAGCTAGGGTGTCAAAAACCCTATCATCAGGTGTGACAAAACCTTAGCAAAATTAATGAATTCATAAAAGAGTATTAGTTTTTATTGCTCCTCTACTGCCACTGGGGTATATATACCGGCCGATAAAGTTATGGTCGATTGCTTTCCGATTGAGGCATTCAGGTTGTACGGATCGACTTCTTATATGCACTACATTTTGTATTCAAACGGTTACAATCAGTAAAATACAAAAAAAGTTTATTCTTTGAAATAGTTTCCAAAGTGACCGTAATATTTTGCACAGATAGTGCTGCATTACTTCGCATGCACATCGAACACGTGTGTCGTTCATACAGAGTGCATAACGTCTGCATGATTTTGAAAACTGCGGCGGCACTACATGTACATCCAAAACAGTAGATAATAGTAGTGATGGTAAATCCAAGAAAGTAACAACGTAACATCGTATCCATCGGTTTCTACAAAACGCCCTATTTTTTAAATCCATGAGATCATTGACATTGCTCGATCTGCCGCAAAGTGGGGTTTGCGCATGTGCGATGTTTTAACATAAACAAGAAAACGGTCTACACTTATCGAGGGTTCTTAAAAATATATGTGCGCGGATTTCAGTCCGTCTTGTTTCGTCGTTCATTGGATATACCTTGCCAGTACAGTGGTTGTATATTTTTTTTTTTCAAAACGCATTTACAGGTCTTGTCGTTCAAGGTAACGTGTTCGGGTGTATGAAATACCTGAATGCGGAGAAGCATGAATAATGCTTTCGGTCTTATAGGGGTGTGTAGCGATAAGTCGAACAATAGAAACCGACAACTAATATAGCGGTAGTCGTTGAAAAAAGGGAAATTATGCGTATTCATGGATTCATGTTAGCTTTAAGACATGCAAGTTTATAGTAAAAATTAAAGATAGTTGACCTATAAGAAATTACCGAACTATATTCAATGCTGTTTTAAACAGTAGTTTAAGGATATGCTTTCAGTTTAATTGAATCCAATATTTTTTTTTTCTCTAAACTAATACTAGCACATAGTTTTTCAAATTCTTACTGATTAAATTGCATCTCTTACTGTCCAACTTAACCAGTCTGTTGTTTGATTCATGAGACCCGTTAGGTGCTGTGGAGTAAGAGTGATATCCACTCCAAAACAAAATTCCCATTTATTCTAAGGTAGGTGGAATGAATTTCCCTACTCCCTTTCCCCACCCATTTTTCTTTAATATAGATAGAATGGCAATCTCCACTGCTTTATCGACATTGATTCTATGAAAAGTGGATCACAACGTATGGAAGCCGTATATACTGTATTGATCTATGCATTTTTTTTTGTTTCCTATAAAATTCAAAAAACTAGTGTGTGCATGCGTGGTTCGATAACGGCGCCTTCGGGTTAATTACGCTGCGCATAAGCTGTCTAAGCTACTCGGAGTTCAAATAATATCGTGTTAACGTAAGTAATGTTTACCTTAGGAGTTAATACTTATAGCTTGGAACTATTTTCTTGTAAGGAGTTATTCAGTTCTTATGGTATTTAAACCAAGAACCCAGACTGTATTGCCATTTATGTACTTGTACGACCACTTAGTTTCAGTAAAAGTATAAGGTTGAAGGGGATAGTCTCGAACGAAAGACCCGTCTAAATTTGAAATAAATGGAGAACTTGAGGTTTGGCTGGTTATTTCGGGGGTATGCGTTGCTAAAATATTTATTGCATTCATTTTGTGGATATAAAGGACCTCATGTCAATTTCATTTAATACTGTTAGCACTTTTCGTCAGATATGAAATGAAAATGCAAAACAAACCTGGGGCCAAAATTTTCACTTTCGGTTTTGTGCTTAAAAAGTAGGGTGGGTTCAGAACACGAAATGTCACTCGAAAAGAAGGTGATTGACCACCCATCAATTGGTGATTATTTGCATGGGTATACATTAAACTACCAATCCTATGGTAGTTTATGGCAGTTGCTCGGGACTGAAGCGTGCATGGTGTTGGACCCGTGAAAATTTGAAACAAGGGCAATTTTGCAGAAAATTTTGAGACTGTCCCTGGCTATTCTATATGGTACTATATAATTAACATAATGTTAGTTGTATTTGTTTTATTCTGAAATGTTTAAAAATTCTCAAGAGTCGGAACCATGCAAACAAATTTTAGCAAATTTGAAAATCCACTGAAAAATTAAATCACATAGGCTATATGAGCACTACATGTATCTGTCTCACATTTCCTCAACCAATAAAACTATCCCCTGCCACCTAATTTTCTTAAGTAAAGATGATTCCGATGTCCTGGTTTCGGAAAGATATGTTTTAGGGATGCAGTACCTTGTGTCGTCGATACTCAAGACTCCAGGCTTGCTGTTACATGGATGAAGCCATTCTGATATTGATTTTACTTGTATATATGATAATAAATTTGGCAAATGTTGCAAACTCCTTCATTATGTGTTTGTATCCTCTTATATTTACACAAAAACATTGCAATATAAAGGGTGTTAAGAAAGTTCGTTCTGGTTGTAAATTGACAAAAATAAATTGATAAAAGCAATATTTCTGTTTCAAATTCACACTGGTTATACTAGAGAATTTTCTCTCAACATATCATCGGTTATCCTCCCCTATGTGCACTCTCTGGTGGTGTCATAGAGTGATGTAAATATTTATGTCTATTACGTCATCAAACAAAATGACGAGTTCGGTGAAAAAGCAGACGTCTTACACAAGTGTCGATACTGTCAATGAACGAGCCCATACTTTCGCTTTATTAGATGCAGGAATCGGTGTAAATGATGTGGCTAAACAACTGTGTAAAAGTGAGCGATGAATAACAAAGTGGAGACGCAGGCGAGAGCAAAATAAACAGCTCACCGACCAACCGAGATCGGGCCGACCGTCGAAAATAGTAGGCGTAGTTAAAAGGAAAGTCGAGAACATATAATACAAAAGAGGAAAATCAACAAGAAAATGCAGCAAGGAACTCAAGAACTCGGGCTTTAATGTAAGTCATGTGACTGTGTTTAATTATTTACAGAAAGTAAAAAAATGGAAGGCATTTAAGCGATCAAGAAATCAGCTTCTGACGAAAACACAACGACAAAAAAGATTGAAATTTGTTCGTGGTCACAAGCACTTGACAGCTGAAGACTGGGAGAACTACATCTTCAGTGACGAATCTTCAAAATATCTGTTTCATGTTCCGAACCGACAAGACGATGTTGTGTTGGGGTCCCAGTCAGATGAGGTACCCGACGTCACCTGCGTCAAGTCAAGCGCCAAAGTCATGATCTGGGGTGCAATGTAAGTAAACGGTTTGTCAAAGCTACACTTTGTTCCATCCGGCAAAACTATAAATGCAAAATATTATGTGTATAAAATTCTTCAAAAAGAACTTAAACCTGCACTGAATTGACAAAAAAACACTGAAGGATTGATGATCGAAAGTTGGTTCAATATCCAGGACACGCTACGTTTGTTCAAGATGGTGCGACACCTCACACTGCCCTAGTAACACAGAATTGGTGTAAAGATAATTTACCAAACTTTATTTCGAAAGAAGAATGGCCGGGCAATTCCCCAGATCTAAACTGCATAGAAATGGAGTATTCTGGACAGTGAGGCCTACAAGGATCCGCGCCCGACATCCATGGACCAATTACGCCGCCGTCTTCAACGAGCATGGAGGGAGATACCTCAGAAACATTTGATTTCTTTAATTCATTCAATGCCAAACAGAATTAAAAATGTACTGAAAAACAAAGGTGGTCTATCTGTTATTAAAAATCAAAAAACTTACAAACGAGTTGTTTATCAATGAATCTAGGCTAAAGTAAATCACGGAACGAACTTTCTTAAGAGTGTTGTTTACTCAGGGTTTGAGTTATCAAATTCGGATTGTTATAAAGTTCAATATAATGAGTAAAATTTGTTCTAAACAAAAAAAGTATTAATAAAATGAATTATTATTGCCAAAACATTTGATATTTTTACTTTATTACGGAATTAGGCTCAAACAAAAATAGACTTTTAGCCAAACAGAGGAGATTCGGACTAAATTTTGCAGATTTTGTTTTCCGCTAAAACATTTTTGGCAGTACTCTAATATTGAAAGTTAAGATTTTATATTTTAGTCTATATAATTTTTCATATTTTCTGCTGGTTTTACCTCACTTATTCATTAAAATAATTGTATGTTACGAATTGCAAAAATATTTAAAAAAATTCTTAAAATCAATAAAAGACACCATATCTCAAAATTTTGATCATTGACCTCATATAAATTTTATGCCAACAGAATAAGGTCAATATAAGTAGTTCAATGTTATACATGTTTTTGTATTATCATCATTCAATTTTTTGTAAACTTAGAGCAAAAATGGGTAGGAATCTGAAAACTGATAGAGGAAATTCGGACTGGAATATTTTTTCAAATTGTAGCTGAAATCTTAATGTTTTTTACCTATTTAGTGCCAATGCCATTCATAAAAATGTATTACATTTTTTAAAGTGTTTAATTATTTGAAATATATATATACAATTAAGAACATTTCAATTGTAGTGTAAAATTTTATGGGATTTTCCTTGATTTTTCAAAAAATATTCAATGACCATTTACTTAAAAAGTAGGTCATTGACCTACTTTTTTGAAAGTGAAAAATAACACTGCAAACAAAGGTCTATAACATACAATAGATGGGGTTTCATTATCATCAGTGGAATTTTTTTTCATTCTGAGTAAATGTCATCCTTAACACCCTTAAAAAAAAAAGACATCTGCAGTTATTGAATATTAAATTCAAAACGTTAAAAAAAAGTAATTGCATGAATTAAGGATGTTGTTTACTCAGGGTTTGAGTTCTCAAATCCGGATTGTTAAAAAGGTCAATTTCATGAGTAAAATTTGTTTAAAAAAAAAAGTATTTATGAAATGAATTATTATTGACATAACAATCGATATTTTTACTAAATAATGGAATTAGGGTCTGACAAAGTTTGACTTTAAGCAAAACAGAGGAAATTCGGACTAAATTTTTCAGATTTTGTTTTCCACTGAAATATTTTTGTTAGTACTGTAATATTGAAAGTTAAGATTTTATTTGTTAGTCAACATAATTTTGCATATTTTTTGTTGGTTTTATCTTGCTTTTTCTTATATATAATCGTATGGAAAACACTACAAAAATATTGAACAATGCCTAGAAATGATAAAAGACACCATATCTCAAAATTTTGATCACTGACCTCATATAAATTTTATGCCAGCAGAGAAAGGTCAATATACTTAGTTTAATACTATGAATGTTTTAGCATTATCATCATTCAGTTTTTTGTTATATTGAATCAAAAATGTGTAGTAATTTAAAAACTGATAGAGGAAATTCGGACTAGAATATCTATAAAAATTGTGAATGAAAACTTTATGCTTTGTATCTATTTAATGTCACTACCATTCATAAACTGTATTTCGTTTGTTCAAGAGTTAAGCAATTTGAATTATTTTCACAATTAAGGTAAAGATCTAGTAAATGATTCAAGACTGTCTTTTTGGTGCTAAAACCATTATGACGTCATGATTGATTTGATGAATCTTTTCCCGTATTTTACGGCTTTAAAGGAATTATGCAGAAAATAAAACAATATTTTGACATTCTAAATTTAATCATGGGAAAAGTAATCCCGGTACCTATATTCAATTTGATATCATTTTAAAGAGGATGTCAAGGGCTTGTTAAATGCCGTTTTTGGAGAGACTGTAGGCATTCTAGATATATTTCATTAGTCAAAAATGTACTAAACTGCTAAATTTGTTACTTTTATCCTTCATATTTCATTGAAAATGACAGTTTAAAACATGATTTTCCACCGTGTTTACCAAAAATTTAAGCCCCGGTACACCTTATGAAACAAAGATATTGTTATTAAGCATCATTAAACGAATTCATATCGTGAATTTCATAAACCTGTAGGCACCTTTCATTTACTAGATCTTGACCTTAAGAAAATCTCAATCTTAGTGTTAAATTTTTATGGATTTTTCTTAAATTTTCAAAAATTATTCAATGGCCATTAACTAAAAAAGTAGGTCATTGACCTACTTTTTTCGAAAGTGAAGAATAACACTACCATGTAAGGTCTATAACACACAATAGTTGGTTTTTCATTATCATCAGTGGAATTTTTTTTCATTCTGAGCGCAGGGGCCAAGCCCATTTTAACATTAATTTCAATGTAACCATAAATAAAGAAAGGGGTCGAACTCTGACCCAGATAAAAAACTACCAGCTCGCTTCAAAAGCCTAATAAATCAATTATTTTTTACAACACTTGCAATATGCGTGTATTTTTCAGAAAAGTAATGTCTAAGATACACTCATGCCGAAATTCAAGTCGATGGGTCTTAAAATAGCGAAGATATACGTCATTATTCTCTCGAATTCGCCAGTTTATTTTTACTAGGACATTTACCGGTCCAGGGCTCACGATTGGATTTTGCCTCTGACAACAGCAGTATTGCAACAAGTCGAGACACATTCGCACTAATCTTTTAAAATCTCACATCAAATGCACTCTACTTACATCCTTAAATTCCGATAAAATTCCGTAAATACTCTCCAAACTGAACTTTTATTCTGCAGCCACATTGACTTCTGACAGGGCCAGCCATTTTGACGTCTTCGAAAAATACTGATTCTGATTGGACCATCAGGAATATTAACCAATGAAATTGAGTTTAACATTTTCTATCTCAATGGCCGGTCTGGTCAGAAGTTGATGTGGCTGCAGAATAAAAGTTCAGTTTGGAGAGTATTTACGGAATTTTATCGGAATTTAAGGATGTAAGTAGCGTGCATTTGATGTGAGATTTTAAAAGATTAGTGCGAATGTTTCTCGACTTGTTGCAATACTGCTGTTGTCAGAGGCAAAATCCCATCGTGAGCCCTGGACCGGTAAATGTCCTAGTAAAAATAAACTGGCGAATTCGAGAGAATAATGACGTATATCTTCGCTATTTTAAGACCCATCGACTTGAATTTCGGCATGAGTGTATCTTAGACATTACTTTTCTGAAAAATGCACGCATATTGCAAGTGTTGTAAAAAATAATTGATTTATTAGGCTTTTGAAGCGAGCTGGTAGTTTTTTATCTGGGTCAGAGTTCGACCCCTTTCTTTATTTATGGTTACTTTGAAATTAACGTTAAAACGGGCTTGGCCCCTGTGATTCTGAGTAAACGTCATCCTTAAGAGGATGTTCTTTTTAACATGCCTACACACATTCCGATTTAAAAAAAAAATTGTATTCAGGAGAGAGAGAGAGAGAGAGAGAGAGAGAGAGAGAGAGAGAGAGATATGTAAGCTATACAAGGAAATAATAATTTTTAGGAAAGTTGACAATAGATAAATAAATAACAAATAAAAACTTCATAACAGGAAGAAGTCAATGAATAACGGATGTGCATGTTCCTGATGTTGCTCGAAATTTGAACAGTGGGAATATTATATTTGGATTAAACACTTCTTCCTTTTTATGTACTAAAATGTTTGAGATTTAAACAATATGTATGCATAATCATATTGTTATTATTATGAATACATTTAACTAAGAGCATATATTAATAACACGATCTGTATCATTTCTATATACTTATTAAAACCTTATTGCATCATTTATAAATATTTCTTATATACTTCGCTTAATTTGCTCTAAAGCAGGCTTGAAATTGAACTATTATTACATTACATTGCATGTTTGTACATGTATGCGGTTAAGAATGATCCATTTTACTTTAATTCTACTAGACTTTTACCCGTACATGGGTTGACATTGCATATGATATCGGACATTAACGAAATAGATACATCGACACACCGTACATAACCAAGCTTTAAGCCTACAATAATGCTGTATAATTTCAATACACTCTGCTCGGTTAGAATAATCTAACTGTGTCTCGGGACTGGCCTTTACCAGTGTGCGACAGTTAAGATGCTCACATATACCCGTAATATATACAGCAGAAAATTGCAGAATCGCACCGAAACGGTTTTGAGAAAGTTAATAAAGTTGCATTAAAAAAAAACAGTCAAATTATTCACAACAAACCATTTTGAGGCCCTAAATACCTTTCATCTAAAAATTTAATTTATATTATTGAAGAATTCAACACTTTTTCACCAACGTTTCTACTCGCTTCATGTTCACATTCGGAACTCTCTGGATTTTACATAGTAAATGCACTGTGTTGCACTGAGTTTTCTACCGTATTTTTGTTGATGAACAGAAGCTATAGCAAATTTTTAATGAAATTTACACGTACTTGTATTATCGTTTCTGAGTTTATCCATGTGATAATGTGGAAACATAAACTAAAGAGCCTCTCCTGATTTAGCGTGAATGTTTTGCGCATGGACAAAATTGCAAAATCCAAAAAATCCAGATGATTTCCGGAATTCTTATGAGGAATTTTCGTTGTTAATTAATTAGTGAAGCTTGATTGAGAAAAAATAAAAACAAATTGGTAATCTTGAAGTTCTACTGATGTTTAAAATGTTTAAAACAAACGACATTACTCTACAATTAATCGCCATTTCTTAAAATTGCAACCAATATCATCAATGATTTCTAAATGAACACATGAGATTCTCCGCACTCAGATTATCTTGTTATGGTTAATGGTACAGTAATTTTGTAGAAAATGTGAGTACATACAACCAAATTTTTAACATCAGCCAGTTCTGTACACTGTGTTCAGATAATTAATTTTTTTTAAAATCGTAGCTTGTGTGTAGGTTTCTTTGACATGGATTACATTGATATTTATTATCACTTTCTGAATTATGCATAAAATTTAATAATATTGTAATTTATCTGTCACTTACATCCATGCATCTACAGATAAGTACGCCAAATATTATTACATTTATTAAATTCTTTGGTTGTTCACAGGGGAATGTTCTAAATGAATAATTGCAATTGCCATTCATTCTAGTACTCAATCAGTTGCTTGCGAATTAAAGGAAGAGGGAAGTTATTTTTCTTCATATCGTTTAAAAACACTAGAATTCTAGAACTGTAGAATTTAAAAGCTCAATCCAAGGTTTCGTTCCGATTAATCAGGATACTATGTTTGTTATGGTTATGTATTACAAAAGAGTGTATTTCTGTGTGGTATCGTTGTTCTTGGTTATTTGTTCAGGAATTTGCAACGCAAGCAAAGAGTGTGAAGGGTAAGACTGGTTTTGAGTATTGGTTATAGTTAAAATATAGTGTCCAGGAAACGTGTAATGCTGGTATGTAATTAAATCGCTTGGAAATATTTTATTTTTCAAGAAAGTACATTTTTTTCAACATTTAATGAAAATATAAAGACAACATGTCAAAATCAGTCTAAATCGGTGGAGGTTTTTTAGACGGAGAAAAAAAATACACATATAAAGTATCCCTTATTACTAATATCATATGGAGTTTGCGTATATTTTCATTCGAATAAGCTTTATGTATTGTAGTATTTAGGAATGAAATCGGTATTATTATGTTGCCTCTACACGTACATGTACGTAGTTCAATGTATGCACGTATATAAATATATTTGCTGATACAATTGTATGCCTTGGTTTTCTATATGCATTCAAGTAGGTAACCTATTGAATTATCATCTTTTTTTGTAGTTTATTGGAATGTCTCTCCAAGTTTCTCTGCCCCGTAGCGTAAAATACGACATGTTTAAAATTAGAGAAAGCACGCCATAATCGACAATATTTATTGTCGCATAGTTCCACTCTGATAAACGCAGTATATCACTGATGCTTTAACAATTCTTTTTTGAATAGGAAGTGTTAATTGAAAAATCATTTGTCCAATCATGTTGTATTTAACCCCAGGTCATTTTCTAAAAATATGTACACACCCATTTGTCCCAGGTAGCATTGTTCCACCAATGTTAATAGTGTTTTAAAAACATCATCTGTTCGAGCAATGTCTAGATCACAAGTTTTTTTTTGCTTTATAATGTTTAATATCCATAGAAACTTTGACCAGAGTGAATATATCTCAGAACAGTGTACAGGAGTACCAACGTTATTGCTGACAAATGATAAACCTATTAATATTCTGTACAATATGGGCAATAACTCTATAATTGTTTCAAGGAAGGGGCTAAAGGATTATATTTTGAAATGTCTCAAGAAGTCCTACTACATCCATGAAAAACATTTTCTGTTCCACCCTTTACAAATGAGATCTTAAAACTCGTTAATTAATAGATATCCAAATGACCTTGACCTTTGACCTTTATGTCATTTTGTTTGGCCAAGTAGATACTTCTGTCCCAAGTAGTCTGAAGTCCCTTTGATAAATAATAAAAAAAAGTAAGAAGTGATTTTATGGAAATTTCAATACATTCAGGCGCAATAACTACTAGAATAGGGCCTCAGATCTTTCCGGTATGATAGAATAAAGAACCCTCTACGTGTAATAAAGACATTGGTAAAACGTTCAAGTCCCTGTTTCTTATGGTTGCAGAGTAGTAGCAATAACCAACATTTTGTACAATAGGGGCAATAACTTTGTAACTTTTTTAAGGAAAAAGCCAGGGGGCTATATATTTTTTAATGTTATATGATGTCCTACTTTATCCATAAAAATGTTTTCTGTACCTCCTAAAAATATATCAAAACCCCCATTAATTAACAGATGTTCAAATGACCTTGACCTTTGACCTTTATGTCCTTTTGTTCGGCCAAGGTAGACAGTTATATCCCAAGTACTTTTAAGTCTCACTGATACATAATAAAAAAGGTGGAAGAGATGTTTTGAAAATTTCAATACTTTCAGAGGCAATAACTGCTAGAAAGGGGCCTCAGATCCTTTCGGTATGAAAGATTGTAGATCCCTCTAAGTAAAATTTTGAAGACATTAGTAAACGTTTTAAGTCTCTATTTCTTAAGGTTTTAGAGGAGCAGCGATAAAAAACTTTTCGTACACGAGGGCAATGATTTTGTAAGTTCTGAGAGCTTTTAAGGAAACGATCATTTGGTACCATAACTTTCAATAACGTAAAAAACTCTAGAAAAAAAAGCTGTCCTTGGAGAAAATAAATAAGAAAAAAAAAGAGAATAAAGAACATAAAAATACAAAAAAGTATCTCACCTGAGAGGTGGAAAGACATACCTATGTTTAAAAGAAACAAGGGATGTTTGTAAAACACTAATGCCCCCCCCCCTTTTGAAAAATTCACGTAGAAAATAAATGGAATTTGCAAATAATTGGATTTTTTAGGTCCAAGGGGCATAACTCTGTAAAAAATTGCTCGATCGTACCCAAAATTTAACTTGATTTAGATAATGTCATGATAAACATGTACATCAAATTTCATGTTAAAATGTTTTAAATTACCCTCTGCGAAGAAAATTAACAAGTGGCATATCTCTGTCAAAAATAGCTCGTTTGTACCCAATATCGAACTTGACCTGGATATTATCATGATAAATCTGTATACCAAATTTCATTTTAAAATGTTCATCCTCTGCGAAGAATATGAACGGAAACTGTTGGTGGACCGACCGACATGCAGACAGACAGCAGCAAAGTAATATGCCCTCTCTTCGACGAAAGGGGACATACTGAAGATAATGCATGAACAATACGGAATTATTTACAAACATGTTTATTCTGATTCCCTTTCGTACGATTCAATTATGCGCGATTCAGGTAAATCTGTTATATTGTTTTAGAGAATTTTGACTTTGTAAACACCTCCGATATTCCTATAATATACGGTACATAATTGGTTGAATTCTATTTATTATAAATTTTAAGACGCTTTTAAAAATTTTCATTCTAATGAGTGTTCATACAATGTAACAGAGAAGAACGTATATTCATCTGAAAGAAAAATTTAGAAATACATATAACTGTTTAGTTTTAAACTAGGAATGGGTAAGCCTGACCTTTTTCATTAAACAGCTCTACGTATCTTTCTTGCTTAGGCCTATATGATTAAAATTATGTGTCAAGATACGATAGTGCAGCTGTAGCTTAATTATAGAGACTGATAACAAAATCATGCAAAACTAACTCGGCCGATCGAAAGATTAGATGAGATGTTGAAAACCTTACTATTTAACGACGAAAAGGAGAATTTTTTTTAAAAATAAGCGCTAACATGATACATGAACGTGAATATCAATATGTCAATATTCTTTTATTAAAAGTTTTAAACTCATATTGTTGCGTTATTCTAAAAACTACTCGTCGTTGTTTTAGAATAAATCTTGGCAAATAAAATGAAAATATGGTGCGGGAAATGCATTATTCAGAAATAAACATGTTATTCAAGATACCAAATATTTCACTTGTTAAAAACAATTTTGAATTGAGATATTTCGTTTATTCCTATCCCAATACACGCTCCGTGTGTATCCATGGGAGATGGGTGCATTTACGTGTTTGCACAATTCCTCCCAGTACTAGCGAAAAGACACCACAAACGTGTTAATATTTGGTAATATAGTTTAATAAATTCTCTTTATCCAGTGACACACATTACGCAGCACTGTTAAAGGTCATATGAAACGATTTTTAACACTATGTTTTTCTTTCATGAATATAAAGCTTGGTATAAACAAATGTTAAAATACATGATGTAAGATTTTTTTTACCTTTGCATTACTGAGAAATAACCGTGAAAACTGAGCACCTGAAAAAATTCTTGCCCGCTTATCGTTCTTGATTTTGTGGATTTATGACGTCACAAAGACCCACCGATGTAAACAATGCATTAAAACTAGTGTAATTTTACAGTAGTTTATCGATTAAATTTTAGTAATTTTTGCATATATGAACGTGTCTTTCTTTTCAAATGAGATCATTTGATTTCGTAGTAGCATACAGATGACTTATTTTTAATTGGTCGTTAATAAATAAATCTAATATCAGCTTCTCACAAAAGTAAAATCGTGATGAAGATCCCGTACTGGAGTGGAAATTTAACGAAAGCAATGCTCCAACATTTACAGCTGATTAACGAATTATCCTTATCCTTTTGAAATAGAAACATCATTTTCTTCTTCGGTACGTATAATGATTGAGCTACATTTAAAGGGAATTAAAGCATTTACATTGATTTGATTTATTTTGTCACATAAAAAAGTATATAACGCAGGCCAATGAAAATGTTTGAGGCATTGTGTACATGGTTTGTATTTAAGAGCTGCTATAAAATGCCGCAAAATTATTCTTAAATTTTATTTCGAAATAATATAAATTTCTGACTTATTGATATATACATGTAGCAATATCTTTATAAAATACTTTGTGTACACGTGTATTAACGTTTTATTAAATTAGATCGCGGAAATATGGCATTTAAGGATTTAGAAATGTATCTGTAAAATAAATCGGTTGTTTGATAAAAATAGTTGTGAACGAACGTGAAGATAATCAACAGATTTTATTAAGAACAAGCATCAATAATGATAAAAAAAAAACGAAAGAAAACATTGCGGAAGAAAGTGAGATAAAAGGGATCTGTGAGTAAACACCGCACATACACGTTTTAAAATCAAAACACCGCACATTCAAGTACACGTTTCAAAAACAAAACATTTGAAGAAATTTCTCTTAGACTAAAAATAATTAAATGGTAACATATTTGTGAATTTGAAAGTGAAACAAACAATATAATCGTGAAGCGAATGAGGCACAATGAGGCCTTCAAGTTGTTTAGAAAAAAAATCTTAATGAATTGCATGAACGTGCAAATGGGAAAAAAAAGATCATACTTATTTTTGAATTTGTCAATTTCATTAAAAGATCAAATTAAAACATATAAATATGCTTATATTAAAACTATATTATACTTGCATGTGGATCTATGAAGAAAATCATGTATTCTCCCTGCAGTCTCGAAACTGAATATCATTATGCACACGCTATTACATGTAAATAAAAACGCACACGATTTCATTTCTTGAGAGAAAAAAATACTGACGTGGTTGATAATTGTATAATTATACAAGTTTTTATATAAAATAGTATTTTTTTTCTTTTAAAATGCTGCAAAATGACATGGATATTTGTATTCACAACATAGCTTTATAAGGCGATTGGGTCTTACTGACGTCAAAAGCAAGGGAGGTAAGCCGCGTAAGTCAATGTTCCTTTTCCCGATTAAGTAATTTTGATCGACTGTGGCGCTCACATTTTGCATAAAATATCCAAAAAACAATGTCAGTCTTATTAAATAGGCACTTATGAACTCATTCCCGTATATAACTCAATATGGTCAGAATATCGTTTCACATGACCAACTACGGGTATGCCGTTGTAATATTGAAATTTGTTTATTATCTCCATTCGGGAGAATTATGGACAAAATTATGTCACGTGACTATTAGTTTAAGGGACCACACTAAGTATCATTACAAAATACCATGTACTATACTGTTTCATTTTATATTACATTTACATCATGATAAAATAACTTTACATATATATTTTGTACAAACAGATGCCTCGTTTTATGAGCGTTTAAATCCGCTGATAATTTCATAGTAAGCCTTAACAGTGCTGCGCAATTAGTGTAGGCAAACTTAAGTTTCATATTGAAAATGACAGGTAGCCAAGATCTGGCGATTTATAGTCTGCTCTATGAGAAAATTCGAGTTAACATGTCGGAATTTTAACCCCAATATTTAAAATCAGTGATTTACATGAAATGAAATTCCTGTTAGTCATGTTGACGATATTCGTCAAAGTCTCTTCTGAATTATGAACCTGTTCTTCTCTAAGCAATTCGTTTAATATAGCCCGAAATTCGGCTCAGACGGCTGCTTGTTCCGATTTAATTAAAGTGACCAATTCTCCCGCTTGACTCAGTTTTTCACTTTGAACACCCTTTCAACTCCCCATTTCTCAAAAACGTTTTCTTCTTATCTTTACAGGGCTTACATCCAACAATTCAAATTGTTGATTTGAAATGTTCCTTTCACGAACCGGAAGTCGTACATAAAATTTCTTAGTGTTGTAATTTTAACTTGTTTTTAATGTATAACAGAAATTCTTTGAAACAAATAGGATTTGGTCTTTAGACATGCTCATGAAGTGTACGAAGTTTGATAAGCATGCACGCGAGAATTTTCTTTGAATTTCGCTAAAAAGGCTGAAATTGACACACATACATACATGCATACACACATACATGCGCACACACGCACTTTTGCGATGCTATATCCCCTTCGCAACAAGTTGTGCGAGGGGATAAAAAACCACATAATCACGCAAGAATACGCACAGTAAAAAATGCAAACAAATTGTTCTGATACACGCATGGTCCCGCACGCTTCATGTACGATTACCCACGGTACACGAACTATTTAACACGATAAGTTTGTCAAAAACAACGTTGTTACCACTTTTTGTGTATCTAAGTACAGGCCCTCCCAATCAAACATAAATAGTATGATTATTTAATCAAGTAAAAAGGACCATGCGACAAAATAGTTTTTACAAGTTTGCATCTGGCATGCACAGCGCGCTATTGCCAAGCCGTGTAACAACCTTTACAAACACCTTTTTTAATTTATTAAATTTATTATCTTTTGCCTTATAAAAAGCTAAAGATTGTAAGTTTTTAACTGAAGATAAATCCATGTGGCGTTTTGATCGAATAAAATTGTTTTATACAATTCTTGTTTTGAAAACAAACACACACAAAATCAATATGCGTTTAAAGGAATATGTAGGTAGTTGAGGGATAAGATATTTGTTTTTTTTCGAGCTTGGACTGTACCATTAGTGACCAAAATGAAAATTAAAAATAAAATATATAGATTACGCATGACATGCTTACAAGATTTGTTTGCTTTTTTATTTTTACAACGCTTTCAACCTCTATAGCTTTAAAGGAGAAAATGGAAGGATTTTATTATTTGAATGTTCTTATTTCATCGCTTGTTTTAGAAATATTAATCTTCAACTTTTTTATATGTGTGACCATAACAACAGCAATTCTATTTACATAAAAATATTAATGTACATGTCCAATATTTTCAACTATACAAAATATCAGCAATATAAGACGTGAGACGGTTCATTGCCTTATTATCCAATCATCTCTTCTCCGCCAATCACTACGCTACCCAAAACTGTTGTCCACTTTGTCCACTAGTCCAATACATCACATCCTGCTCCAGGTAATCCTCAAATTCCGGAAACTCTTTCAGTCGTCCACCATAGGCAGTCAATTACTATCAATACCTTTCAGGCCAATACATAGAGCCTCGTCCTTCATTTAATAAGAGTAACCCCGGGAACCTTTAACAATTATTCTTACATAAGTATGATGTATTAATTACCCTAACCGGTCTCGTATAATACATTTAAACTGACTGAATTCCCGACATTTCGAAATACGTTTACACACCGCTTTTAATGTCGGCAAAACGCCAGAGAGCGACCACATTTTGTAAGCGGCTATGAACAAAAATATGTCTGTCTAGTATAAAAAAGTTCAACAGTTGCTGCCTCGAATTTTGCAAAAAGCGTTATATATTCAATCTCCGTTTCTCCGTTTCTTCAACGCGCAGCAAAGCAGTTCATGGAAATGCATGCGCATTGTATGTGTCCAAAATGCATGGTCTTGTTTTTAAAACAAGTTATTCATAAGAAAACTTAAAAGATAGACAATTCTCTCGAAATTTAAAAAAAAAGAGCAAAATGACTCTTTGTGTAACAATTTGGTAAAGCGGAAGCTTTTACTTTGACGCTGTTTGTTTTTTTGTTTACTTTTGAAGTTGTGCTATTTATAGCAACATTGGCGAATTGCCTGCCTTCAGCCAGGACTCTGCTTTCAGCAGAGCCCGGCTTAAAACAATGTATTACTAGGATTTGATTTTAATAACATGTAGTGAAACCAATTTTCTTTTTACTTAACTAGAAACTACAAAGGGTGTTGTGTAGGATTTAATTGGAACATCAAGAACGAAAGATGTGAATGTAAGTCATGATTAGAATATAAAATATTATCATGTAATTACAATTTATGCTGAAATACATTTATCATTATGGCACTTTTGAAAAAGAAAATTCGCAAATGTTAACGAAATCATGTATTTCGATTTCGATTTAGTGTGTATGCCAGGATACAGTGGGCTTAATTGTACAACTAAATGTCCTTATCCTACATATGGAGAAAGATGTCGAGGTTATTGTGACTGTAGCAATACCACGTGTAATGTGACGACAGGCTGTGGAACCTTCACAACAGGTAAACAACTAGGTTAAGGACGCTCATGGATTATCGTATAAAATAAAGCACTAAAACAGACTTAAGTTCAGACAATGTGTACAAACTCATCCAAATATGGCAATGATAAAGTCAATACATCATTATGTTACTATCGATCTTCCTAACATTCTTCACCGGAAAACAGCCACCGCATCAGCTGTTTATCACGTGATATGCTAAAAAGAGAGCGACTAAATTAATATGGCTTCATTTATCGTAAAATTTCAACGATATACGAATGAAAGATTAAATTGGTGTTTGTGTCACTTTAAAGAAATTTAATTTTTTAATCTAAAAAGTGCTGGGAGCAACTATAGCAGAACCAGCAACATGCTTAATGTTTTCACTGATCGTTCAAGTTTTAGAAATTTTGCGACAACTGAGTCAATTCACGTTTCAAGAAAATGTTTCCTTTCAAGCCACAACTTGCTGCCAGCACTTTTTACAATCACTGGTATTTTACTGAAAATAAAAGGGTTCAACACAATCATTCAAATTGACGGAATATAGTTGAACTTTAGCAATTTTAGACAGGTATACATGATTTAATGCAAATGAGCAGATTTTCAAACGCATTGATACCAAGGAAAAAGGGCAGATAATCTTTCGTTGTGAAGGTTGGAAAATTTAAATAGTTTATCGTTGATTATTTTCATTCTCTGCATATTTAATTAACTTTTTGAACCTTTCAATTAGAAAACTGCACAGGAATAAAACCCATTCATTTTTTTTGTTTAGTTTAACCAGAATGGGGTGATGAATTCCTCAATACATCAGATTAGATAACCAGATGCCACATCCAAGGTCTGAGGGGAACAGATTTTCTAAATGTCTTTCCCTTATAATTGCAGATTAATTTAAGTGTCAAGATAACAGACTTAAGACTCTCTTAAAAAGGAAATGGGACGCCAGATCTACCATTACAGGCACGTACATGTAGCATCGTTAATGAAAGTGGAGGGGGGGGGGGGCAGATTCATAAAACATCTTGACCAAAAAAAATCAATTTCTTTACATACTCTCAAAACAGTTAAACAGTTGGGGGGAACTCCATGATTATTCATTTTTTAATGCGTAAATTTAAGGAAAATATTTACTGCGAGAAAAGGAGGGGGACCAGCCCCCCCCCCCCACCCCCATCTCCTTGCCCCTGCCCCCTTTATGATACGTGCCTGCTTTAACCCAAACCTACGGTAGTTAAATACTGTTATGAAGTCAGTGTTTTCCTGCCTCGATCAATATAAAATTTTTTTGCTTATAACAGTATCTCAACCATAAGGTCAGGATAGTTTTTTGTTTTATTATATCAAGATACAAAATAGCTTCGTTTAGAGTTCGTCCGAAACACCGTTTTTATTCTGCGTTTAGACACGCCGGTCACGAGATAATGTAAAACTTTTCCTCATGAAAACTTCCGGTTAAGATAGTTTACATGCTAAAGTCAAGCTACCTGCCAATAAGCTACCTTCCAATAACGAATTTTCATGTATTTTTATCGACTATGAATTAAAGCTTTTCGAACCCGATTGCATTATATAGGAATTTAAAATGGCTTATAGCACCCAAACTAGTAAGTGTGCCATCTAGCCGAGACCAGATCCTCGGGGGTACGGGTTTCTCCTGACGGAATCCGGTCTCAAAAGGGGCCATATTGATACCGATTCCTGGCGCTATGGCGCTGAGTTTACGTTATATCTAGAGCTAAATAAAATTAATTATAATTATATTTTTTCTTAACTAACAAGCTCTGGAAAATAAAGAACAATATTGATTTGAGATCAAGATCACGTTTTCTATGTCCGATGAATTCAAGAGGAAATTTTCCTCTAAATCACAAGCAGAGCATGATTGTTCATTGGACAAAGACATAAGTGCACATGCTCTAGGCTATACTCTAATTCTGGATGGTGTAAGAGGAAATGCAGCGTAGCTGTGGAAATGGTCAACAGTAGCCAAGCATCGAAAAAAATGTTTGTTATTTTGATTTTTAAATTTAGAGGAAATTAAATGTATTTGAAAATATCCCGATTATAACATACTAGTACTTAATAAGTTGAAGCGAGGAATTTTGATTTGTATTTAACGTGGAATATTGAAACCAACTTTTTATTAAGATCTGTGTTAGTTTTACAGTTAGCACTATTGGGGATTTAAAAAAACACAGTTTTAAATTCTGCAACAATAGAAAGGTTGTTTGAAAATTATTGAGACATCACAAATATTTCCCTTTGTAAGTGATATATTTTAGTGAAAATTGGCTTGAATATTGAAGAAACCTAAACAAAATATAAGCAAAGTAATATTACAAAACAATTAATAATTTTTTAAAGACGGTAACCAAACATGTCGATGTCCGGGTACCCGGCGCTGTCTTAAACATGGAGTTTTAAAAAATTAAACATTTCAAGTTTAATTGTTGTTAGACCTACATAAAAAAATCAAATCATATACATGTATATTCATTTTGCTATTTCTTGTGACTAACTTTTAAGCAAGGTTCACTTATGTTCGATTTCAAATACGAAAATTTACCGAGCAATAGAAATCTAACATTTTGTTATATTTTGACGTCAAGACGGCGCAGCGAAAATACATCAAGTTGGTGGACGTATCCAAAGAAGACCTTTTCTGATCAAGAAATTGCTTAAACGAAAATTATACGATGGAAAGGGTTCAAATGCTTCAGATTATCGGGGTTTGTCAACTGATTGCTTAAATAAAATGAAAAGAAAGGGGCTAAGAATCAATTTTGTTTACTCACAAACTGATGTCAACAGGTCTAATATATATACAGACTGAATGTAAAAAACGTTTCGCAGTAAGTCGACTTTTGGGAAGAATTAACTCGATTTTTTCACAAAAAACAAAAATGGAGAGAATATGTAACTGTTGCAATTTTGAAATGAAAAGAACAGTTTAAAAATGAATAATAGTTCATGTTTTTCGTTTGTGTTTAAGGTGCTTAAAACATAGGAGCAAGGAGAAACGTTAAAATGAATATGCGAAGAGTTTGTGGTTGCTCTGGGTCAATGAATGTAGGCAAGATTTTTTAGCTTTAGAATGTGCAGGTAAAAAGAGTAACCTTGTTTACTTTCTGGTAAAATTTGAATGAATTATCTTTATTCCCAAGGGAATAATGGTAAATGTTTTAATATTTTCCGAACAAACCTCGTACAAACGCAATGATTTAACATCTGTCATTTTTTTTCAATACAAAATTTACTAGCTATACATATTAAATATTATTATTTTGATTCACATGTTTATATTATAAATTTTATTCAGATGATTAAGAAAAAAGGAAAGGCAAATAATCCAGATTTAAATCCATACTTTTGTGAAAACAGGAAACAATGGCGTGCCCTTAAAATAATTATTTTTCGTGTTCTCAATATATAAAGGTTTCTCTTTATGTCAGCTTCCAGTAAATCGCGGGAAGTTCAATTCCAAACGTAAATTAAAGCTTAATTATGAAGTTTATCTGCTGAACAGTATGATTGACATAACAAATTTAAACCACTTTATCATTTTAAATATGAATATTCATTTACTTTCCTTCCTCTTTCAAATTTTGCAAAGGAACACCGATGACATACTTGTATTTTGTCATTTCCATATAAACATTTCAATTAAGACTTTAGATAAGCTTTTTTAAAGATTGCTTGTTGTAAAAAAAACCAAAAAAACACTATCAACCATGGAAATATAACTCAATCAGATTATTTTTTTTTCTAATGTATATAAGTGCTATTTTAAACTGCCTAACTCAATGTCAAGTTAAAAAATAAAAATTGTAAATATTTTCATTATCAACATACTATTTACTGTAATCAATAACCAAGTTTATCATGGAAATGTTTAAAGAAAACAACACATATATCTGTTTCAGGATATTATTGCAACACTTGTACCTTAAACTCAAAAGTTAAACCAGGGTTTCGTCGGGGTTTACTTTCTGTTAGGTTGGGTCTGATCGGTACTGTTATTAGCATCAAACGTATATTACTTGATATAAGGTTTGATAAAGAACCTTCGCGGGGTGTTAAGGAAGCATATGGAATCTGAGAATTAGGATTCTAGCGGCAGTTTTGATAAAACATAGATGTTTTGCCTTCACTTGAAATGTTTATTGCTTTGTGGAAACCGCGGGGTAGTGTTGTTCTGTCTCATTTTATATTAAGGAATATACTTAAGTTATTTTTAACTGCCACTTGATAATGCACCGATTTGGCAATGATGTACTACCAAATTTTATTGCATTGACATCTTTTTCAAAGGATAAAACTAAGTTTTTGATCTGATTCAAAACAGTTATTCAATCTTACGATTTTTAACATAACAGTTGAAATAAGACGCTAAATTGCCCATTTGCTTCCTTAACACCCCGCGTTTTTATTATTTTTTTTTTCGGAAAAGAGCTAGACTTTTATGTTATAACATTCCTTTACTTTTAAAGTAATAACTCTGCACTATGTAAAACGTATTGCATTATTAACTGTCACGTTTAGTCATAGACATAAATATTTGTTTATTCATGTACCTCAAGATGATTCAGCGAAGGCAAATGTTCATTTAGTGTTTTCCGGTTGATAAATTGTAATCCAGAGTTGGAGTCATATACTTTAAAATATAATTAAATACTTTCAAATACATTGCTGGTTTTGTCAAAACGTGCAACTACAATTACATTGTTTTGTTTTCAAAAGTCATTAATTACAGGTACTCTCAATTACTTTGACAGATTAATTTAATCAAATGCATTTCAATATAGTTTAACATGTATTTTAGCTCATATTTGGTTCTTTTCTATTGTGAAATTTTTTTCAGTATGTTTGTCTTTGGTATGTTAGGTTCAAACACATAAAAAAAAAATAATAATAAAACCTTAATCTAGTGCCCTGTGCAATTTGAGCATTATGTATAAACAAAACAGAAACATTATTAGACATCTGATTAACACAAGCACAAACAGAAGTCCAGGCCAACAGGCACGCAAACTAAGCATGAATACATGTATAAACATTTGTTTTTAATTATAGGAAAAAAAGTAATTCTAATGTAATTAAAAATTAATTAATAATACAATACTATGCTGTGGTTTCATTCATATTCAAGGGTATAAATTTTCGTGGATAAAGTGAAGTCACAGTTTCAAGGATACGTCAATTCGTGGCCAATGACCCTATCAATACAAAATGTTAATAGAAATTGCACTTCAATGAACACTTAATTTTGTGGATCAACTTAATAACGAAATCCATGAATATTGGTATTCATCGAATATTGATGAAACCACATTATAACAAATACCGTCTGGGTTTAATTGAAGGAAGATATTGAATCACAAATTAATGTAGATTCTCGCAAGAGCATATTGTTTATTTTTTTCTTAATACATGTTCGTTTAAATTAATCAAACAATCCATTCGTAACGTTGCAAGTAAAAAAGAATACCCTGGATTAGAGCCACGTTAGTCAACAATCTTGTGAAATGGGTCAATCTCGGTTTGCAACAAATTTCCATGCACTCTTTGAAATAGCTTTGGTTCCTTTTTGTTGTTATTCGAGATATCACAAACCAATTTGAAAATGTCAAATGTATTAGTTTCTGCAAAACAGTCATATCTATTTTAATTACTCGTTGAAGGAAAAAGGAAGTGTTTCATAGCTATACATATAACTATTAGTCCCAAGCACCCTGTTTATTATATCTAGATATACATCTATTAAAATGGCAGGTTATTCAAATAATCGAGGATCATTAATTTGTGAAAAGTGTTCAGTGTTTATAACAATGATTGCAATACACACGGGCTGTACAGGCTTATCAAAGCAACCATATTGTGGAGGGTAGATAAAATTTAATTACAATGCGCATGATACAAAGTTGTATTTTAACCATCAAATGTATTGAGATTTTTATGTCATTTTGATTATTTTAAAAGTTTTAACTTTTAAAAAATATTTTCTATAAAGTCCCTGGATAAGAAAATATTTCAGCTTTAAACTTTCTTCTTACGTGTATAATTGCAGTTATTACCAAGGTTGCTGTCCGGATTCATTTTGGAACAATCGGACTCAACAATGCGAACGTACATTAGCGTTACTTTTTCATTATCAACAAGACCCTAATAAATGCGTTTTTCGGTCCAAATTTGGAAATATCATTCGCAGTCAAATAATGGGAAATACTTATCGTATCACAGTAACTATATATTATCCCGTTAGATTCTCATAAAATCATGTAATTATGCATTACATTACATTTATTTTATGTTTGTTTTAAAAACGATTCATATATTATAATGTTCAAGACCCCTCAACGGTCACTAGGTCATTCTTAAATCGAACAAGAACAGATAATGTTATTTTTACCTACATTTTCTAGCATGTATGCCGGGTTACAATGGAGCCAACTGCTTAATACCCTGTCCTTATCCTTATTACGGAAACCAATGTCAACAAAAGTGCACATGTATCAAAGAATCGTGTGATATTGTATCAGGATGCCAATATATTACCAAAGGTACTTTCCTTCTTTTAAATATCACTAGGGTATACCCTTATTAAAACAAAAAGTTTAAATGGTAGTTTCAAACTCTCTTGTAGAGAGTAAACAGTGCTTCTGCCTTCTTATAATTGTTTTGAAATAAAAGATTTTAAACAGAAATACACATGATTATGACCATTGCTAAATATTTATCATTTCATTCTTTCCAAATGTTATCATAACGTTGTGCAGCTTTTAAGGTCATTGACGACGTTTCTGTTTTTGTACTTTTCTTAGATTCTTTATGCATTGCTATATGCCAAAAAGGCAACAAAAGACACAAAATAGCTCTCTCTCTCCAACCGTATAATTTGTGTAAAAAATCTTTATTTTGCATTTAACATTTTATTTATTTAAAATTTTACGGTCAAATCGCAAGAAATGCATTTTAAAAGCATTATTTCTTTATTTATTTAAATATGTTATTATTATTAAATGGTACAGAAAGCTGTTCATAGCTATTATAAAGGAAACGCCCTTTACTGTTTTGATTTGTAACCTTTCACAAATAAGTATTAACAAGAAATATTAAAAATTCATTGTAAAATGCAACTTTAATAACACTCATCTTGAAGCCATGTACAAAGGTTTTCAGACGTTATTTTTCAATTTTACTAGATATCCATGGTTTGCCGTCTCACGTGATTTCAGGGAGCGAACGGAGTACATTAAGTTCGGTGCTTTATTCCACTCCAATAAGAGGTGATATAATAAAAATATCACTTTGTTTTGTTTGTCATTTAGATAATTCAAATAATTTTATTTTCCAGTAAGCGATACAGCGATGAAGAGTTTCTCTGCATTATTTCATAATTATATATGTGTAGATCAAACCCAACTAGTTAAAATGTATTAAAAATAATAATGCTTGTTTATTTTTACTTTCTATTTAAAATTATTTGAGGTACATTTTACTGGTTTGTGTCCGCAAATCATTATAAATACACTTCAGAATGATGCAATAAAGCAATGCATTCATATCAACATGTATAAACATGCCTGTCGACGCAGAACAGTATCACTTCCTCACTAAGTCACTTGAATATTTTTTGTGCACTTTCGGCTGCTAATTATGCGCCAGTATCTTGGGGTTTTTTACTTCGCGATTTTACTTTGCCTAAAGAGAATTTTCTCGAAGGGGCTCAAAACAAGATTATTGAGAACATTATTACGGAAATTCAGGGTGAGTTCACCATGTATCTGACACATACATGTATCTCGGATTGAATGGTTTTTATAAAAATGCATGCAGTGACGTAATATTTCATTAATATCTGAATTATTTCAAAATATATCATAATCAGGATATCAAACTTTTGCATAGCTTGATAAAAGCAATAATTCACAGTAAACAATAGATGAACATATATTTTGTAGATCACTGGCAAGTTGGCAGTAAACCATGGATAGGAATTTGTGAACAATGGCCAGATTGTGTTGACACCTTCACGTTTAATATGGCATGTCATTTGATTGGCAGTTGAAATATCCATAGTAAATTCAAATATTAAATTTTGTTTTTGACTTGTCTGGTGACAGTTTAACGATTGGTATTTACTACATACATTTGTAAGACGTTATATACTATCAATGTATAAATTGTGGTTTCCCGCACTTGCTCGGGTTATTATCTAGTGAGATTTCAACGACATGTGCATTATGTTTCTCAGTTTTAGATATATAGAGCAGGGCTAATGTGGCTGTTTCTGAGTGAATTTTCTTCATAGAAAAACTTCAACATTCACGAACCAATCCATATGTAATTTCAGGGTTTGTTTGATTTGCTATGCATATGTTAAATTCGAATTTAAAGCTTTTTACGATTCTTTTGCAATGCTTTCATGCGTGTATGTCTACTCGATTCAAAGAAACAAATCATAGACAAGTGTTAAACGTCGTAGTATAGCTTATATGAGCAGATTATAAAATTTTAAAACATCAGTCATTTACGACCTTTAAATCATTTAAATATACGGAAAAAATCTGCGTAGCAATTTAGTTCATATTTGGTCATGCTACAAATGAATCAAATACAATGTGACTACGGTTTCTTTGAATCGTCTCCTTTATTATGCAGACTTCCATACAGACATTTACAATAATTTAACACATAGTTGGAAATCTGTGACTTAAGGCTTGATCCAGACTCGTGTCTGTATTGATTAACAAACGCAAGTCATAGATATACATTGGTGTTTTAAGAACAGTCATTTCCCGGTACTGTTTGCACTGAATTAATCAACAGAGTCAATAACAATTATAGACTATATGTGCAACAATGTGTTTCTCAAGTTATCTATTTGTAACAAATCCTCAAATAAAATTCCAGCATTCTCCACAACTAAGAACCATGTTAAATTTGTGAAAAAGCGAATTAAATGTAGATCGGTAATCTTTGATCAATTGATATAAGCTAATTCAGAAGTTTTTTTAGATGTGTAATATTCTAATTGTATACGATCTATATTTTTAACTCTTATCTGGTTAGTACCATAAACATTTATCAGCTAGTGTACAACATTTATACTGACGGAAACGGATGGTGTAATCAATCAAAAATGAATCATGAATATATAATACGCATCTTGACAAATATTGTGTCGAAACAAAATAGCTCTTTGTAATGACTCTAGTTGAAAATATCTTAGGTTTTTTAATGCAAAACATGTCAATATATTTTGCACATTAAAGGTTTGGAAGAATTTACCCAAACATAGTCAGTTGATTAATCGAAAAAAAAAATTGAAGAAGGTCAAATCTGTTTGATTAAAATGTTTATTTAAAGATATCTGTTCTTTGTCGTACTCTTTGAACAGTGTTTTGAAATATGCATAAACACATATGTATCATAAACGTGTAGTTCCAGACTAGTGAAACATGTACTGTATCGATGCCTATGTTCACTGTAGTATAATAAGTTTAATCCAGTTTTCGCAAATGAATGTAAGGTCTTGTGCTATTTCGTTCGTCACATTAAAAACTTTTCTAGTTTCATATCTTCTTATTGAAAGGTGCATACACGTTTATGAAATATATGAATCCTTTCAAGAATGTTTCCTAACAATGGCTATGTTTTAATAGGTATAAAAAGGTGTTTTTTTATAATCACAATGGAAATCAAGTTTTAAGCTTTTATTGTAAAAGAGAAATAAAGAAAATAAGTAACAAATCTCGGAGTTGTGTTCACTAATTGCATGTACATGAAGTTTTTAAAGTCCCGATATACTGATATATTAATCATAAACATCATAATTTATACAAATTATTCAAAAACTCAATGTTATTGTACGTCAATGACAGATCAAACCTGACGGCTCACAGACAATGTTCGGGAGTTACCACTCTTAGCATGACAATTGTTGTGTTGCAAAAGCTTTGATTTGTGAAATTTTATCCCCCCAAAGTATACGTGATAGAGTTTAAAACGTACAATCTGTTCCTTACAATAGATGCATATGGCATTAGGTGGTATTTTACCCAGTTTCCAAATTATCTATTCAAAAGTTTCTTCTAAAATCTGTTATTTTTTCCGAAAATAAGGCCAGTGTTTGTTATTTTTTAAATAAATAAAACTGTGAATACGACTCAACATACTTTTTATAGTTTTGATACATTTAAATGCATTTTCTCTCAACTTATCCAACTTATCCAACAAAATACTTCAAGCGTAATAAAACAGACAAAAATAGAAAATGAAACAAAAACAAACATTTAACACTTAAGTATTTACAAAAGTTATTTTTGTATATGAAATTATCTGATTAATGAATAAAATATTAACATATATAGTATACATGTACCTAATGATTACTTATTTCCAAGCTGGTATTCAGCATGCTTCATCCGCTTGTGTGTTGGGATTTATGTTAAAAACAAGAACGACTACTACGATAATATTTTAATATAAATTCAGTAAAAAGTAAACGGATATTATTAAGCATAAACATTTCTTGATAATATACAACAGATATAAGAAAATGAATAAAATAGCCGCTGCATTCACAATGGATAAGATATTGACACCAGAGTACCTGATAATGTTTACGACCAATTGTTTTCTTATGTATTTTGCATTTTAGCATCAAGTGTCTTGACATTCTTAATGAAATACATAAATGCATCATGCATATTTTCCGTTTTGTTACTTCCCCAGTTAATCTGTAACTTTTTAAATTTCTTAAACATCTTTATTACCAACTGTAAATAGAAAAATGAATGTTATCATTATACCTATAACTACATTGCATGATGATGTGTACTTGGCAGATAAACATAAAATCAAAGTATTGACAAATACAATAATATTGTAATTCTGATTTTATGACTCTTAGACACAAAGGCATCATGCACTAATCAAATGTTGGCACATTAAATACTTCCTTTGTCGGTCAATGGAGAAGTGGTTTGTTTTTAATTAACGAAGTTATATAATAGTCACTCTATCAATTTTTGTCAAATTAAGAGTCCTCAAATTAAGTAGAGTGTTTTAAAACAAATCTAAGCGATATCCTATGTTTAACGACGTATATCAACGAACACTTTAAAAAATGCATGTAAAATGTAGATGCAATTTGATGAGTATTAAATTGATACTTAATATTAGATATGGTTTAATAGTTAAGTTAAATATAAATTTGCATTCCAAAATCTGTATATGAACTTCTAATTATAGAGATAAATAGAAATAAAGAACACTTAAAAAAGTTCTCATATATCGTGCTAGTTAGTAATATCGCTGTTTTTTTAAAATTCATTTTTAATCAAAAGGATTTCCTTATACTTTTTAAATATATTATTTTGAGATTCTATTCTCAAACACACGTGGAAACTGTGACAACATTTTATTTTAAAATAGCATTATTTTAACATTCGAAACAGATTGTGTGTGGTTTTTTTACTTGTGTCTTTTCATTGCAATTAAGACCATTTTTTCGTGTGCATTTGTTAAAATTATTGTTTTTTTCTTATTGTTTTGTATCAAAATATATCAGCAAAATTTTTGTTTTTTAAGATAACTCCATACTCGTACAATTCTCTGAGGAAAGTTGAAAAACTGAACTGATTTCAACTTAATAGACTTAAATGTCTTCAATTGTTAGAAAAAAATATACATGTCATCACACTTTTCGAGATGCCAGATAAACATAAACTAAGGCATATTTTATCATCAGAAAACTGTATTTTTTGGGTTAAAAGTAAAATCTTGTAGGCAGAAATTTTTTTTTCTTGTTTAATTTAATGTCAACTTTATCAGAAAACTAAAATTACAAAAATATTTTAAAATTAATCGTTGGAATAAGAAAAACTATAGTATTTAAACATTCACCTGAGAGAAAAGTCAGAAAAAGAGTTATTTCCCCTTTGCATAGATAAGATGTATAAAAATTTGGAAATTTAGGATAAAATTAAGTGCTAAAATATCTTGAACCTACCAATAAATCTAATTACATCCATTTGATTATATTCACATAAAATAAATAAAACTACCTTGCACAATTTTTAAAGAATTCAAAGTTTTACAAAAAAGTGTGACATCACAGAACACTGGAATTACTTTAAGATAAATAAATATAATTAAAATATAATTATTACCTTATCAAAGGGATTCTTTTGTTTTATTACAAATTAAATATTTTCGTCTATTCTGTTTGTGTAATCGGGTTTGAACGTGATCTATTAGACCGCCGGTCAATAGACTGTGATATATTGTACGGTTGGTCAATAGACTGTGATCTATTGGACCGGCAACTTATTTTAGAAAAAAGTTTAATTGTTACAAGATTAAAGATAATTTTATCATGTTCTTTTTACTGTTGTTCTTAAGATTTATTTTTTTTAAGTCATCTTGTTATTGATTAACAATGACCTGAATGCATAATGGTTTAGCCCTCTGTAATGTGATTTGCTAGAAAAAAAGATCTGCAAACGACCGGCATTTGTTTGACAATCCTCGCAAACCACTGCTAATAAACATATGAAGACTCCTTACTGTAGCTTGAGATGATGTTGTTTGACATATAAACATTTTGAAACTGACATTCTTAAGTGGATACTTTTTATCACGCAGAATAAATTCAATTTCAAAACAGTTTAAAAATCTGTAGTTGGTGGTCAATATTCAGCATATGTATATGGGTGTGAGTGGGTGGATGAGTGCGGGCGTGCGTGAGTGCGTGCGTGTGGCTCATTTTAATTCGTCAATAATATTACGTTAGATTTAAATGGGACAGACGTATTTTTCCTTATTTTTCTATTTAATGTATTTGATTTTCCGAATTTTTAATGAGTTAAGCCCCATTCACAATTGGCGCACGAGCAGAAGCGACTGAATATTCGTGCGACCGATAAAATTAGATGTGAATCGTAAACTGTTGCCGAAATAATCGCATTTGAAAAAAAGTATTCGTACGAAATTCGCATGATCTAAGCGAGCGTTGTGCGATGTAAACGCATTAAATCTTGCGATTTATCTTGCGTCTATATACGACTGTTGTACAATGAAAGTGACTGTTGAAAGATAATGCGATAGGATCGCGTGAGAGACCAGGTGATCGGACGATTGAACGTGCGCCAATGCGATTGGACTTGCGATCATGCGTTTCATGGTACGAATGCTCGTGCGAGTCAGAGGGGGTATACATGTATATACCGCCCATTTCCGACGCTTTAGTAGACGCAGTTGAAAGCGGGAGAACATGCCACCCAGTAAGAAACAGAGATGCAGCAGCATATATTATTATACCTCAATATGATTATTCTATTATATTCAATTGGTCTAGAAAGTCAGGTGACAGTGCGATTTTATAGGAATGAAAAAGCCGATATGAGCATACAATGTAGACACACATGATTAAATCAAAAGTATGTATTCATTATGATCCTCTATATATCACAAGACCAACTTAAATATCTATGATTCGAAATTATGAAAGAAAAGGGAGACAGTAACAGAGGAAATCAAACAATCAAGACGTTATCGCCTTTGAAAAGTAAAAAAAAAAATTAGAAATCAACATATTTTGTATAAACATATGTTGTTCAGAATAATAAAACGTTTATTGCATTAATGTGTAAGGAATATGAAGATTTATTACCTCAGAAAAACAAAATAAATGCGAAGATATTTATGTTTGCAATCTACTTTGTTCTTTTTTCACTGGGAAAATCAGATTAAGTTTAATATGCAAACTATAAAAGCAACTCAGAGGCAGGAATTTCATAATAATCGTCAAGACGAGCAACTTCACTGTGAGAAATTAAAAAAAATGGTCTAGAAGTGTTAGTGTGTTCCAATTAATTTCTTCTATTTCTTCGGGGTTTTCCACATGTGGAGCTAAACCATTCTTTAAAATAAAGTCTGCCATTTTTACTGTTTACAGGATAGCAGACGCCCAATCATCTATACACATACAAGTCTCCTTGTTATAGTTCTATGTGCATTTCTTAATCTATTGTTTAAATCTTTAAAAAAAAATATTTGATACAAATTTATATTATTCAACTGAACAGAGAAAACTCAATTGTTATACATTTATTACGGTCCGTTATATGATATATATTTTAATATTGTCACTGCGTTTCTGTGGGATTGTTTTTTTTAAAGAATTAATGTTATGCATTTTTTATGAACTAAAATTAAATTTGCATGTAGAAATATGTTTCATGCCTTTAAAAAAAAATCCTTTTTTTTGTTTTACTCGTATATGTAAACAATGTCAAAGACTGTCATGTTAGGCAAGTGTTTTCGAGACTATTAAGTTTTAATTCAATACAATGTGACAAAAAAATTAAAATGGTTTGAAATACATAATGCCAAAAAGAATAATGATAAGTTGAACTTTGTATTAGAATAATGTACAAATCAATGTGTTCTCCATTACTTCACACTATGCCAATGATCATACAGCTACCGTTAGAAATGATTACAGTAACGAACTCGATTCTTTATAATAATAGTAAAATGTTAAACTTCAAAACGTGTTGCTGAAAATATATTAAAATTTACCATTAAAATTAGTACAACCAACTCGTTATTGTTTGTGGTGTGTTTTTTATGTAATCAACCAATGATGACACATACAACAATTATACTTTGCAGCCCATTTGACGCTTTCGTCAATATGATTTCTTGTTCACATTGGTATTCCAATCCACATGCATGTGTACATGTAAGCTTTAGATGTAAAACAATATTTATAACTTAATGTTGTCGAGGGGAGGTCCCCATGCCAATTAAATATATTACATGTCCCTCCATCTGTATGAGATATTCAGATGAGGCGTTACAACCGAACTTATATAATTAAATATATAATATAGACGATTACTGATTGATTGTAGAATGTTTGCTACTTTATATTTTAAACAGATTATATGATAACGTCATGTAAACGTACAACAGTTATATTAATTTTAAATTTTGATACTAAACCGCCATATAATTTAACTAAAATATCATATCGTAGCAATCACACAAATGTCAGCCATGTTCATCATCATCTATTAATGACCTTTTATTGCTGAAATGCAACTCATGGAGTATGTTCTTTTATATTACTTTTGAACCAGTACCTATGTAAAAGTACTCTGTCGTTCACTATCTAAAATAACTGTATGTATGTACATTAGTTAACATTTTCTACCAATATATGTGACCAAGAATCCCTAAGTATAACATCATTATATATATAAACACTTTGATATGGACAAAAACTTATTGGGTATTGACTACAATATGAACATCTCAAAAGAAATCGGAAATAGTTTGTTTAATTTTTCTGTATTCATCACTATTATCTATTTGTTTTTCTTTATTTTTTTTTTTTGGGGGGGGGGGGGTGGGGGGCACAAACACTCAGTACATGTATAAAAAGAGGTTTATCTGTAGTACATGAAACGATCATCAATTTTATTTGTAATTCTGAAGGGAAATTCCAACAGTGCAACAACTCAGTAAATTAAATCAACGTGAATCACTTTAGAATAATGATGACTAATAAAAACGAATTATTTATAAAATATGTGGCTTTAGGTTAGGGATTATTAGAATTTGCTAGCCATATTTTGGTTTTGAATACATTTAGGGAATATAAAGTTTACTGGTCAAAGGTAAAGTTTTAACGGCGCTATTGATTACATGTCTAAAGGGAGAAAGAAAACAATTGAAAGGCTTTAAACATTATCAATGAATTCAAAGGACAGCCATAACATATATATTGAAATCTTCAATGACCTCAAAGGACAGCCATAGCATGTATACAAGTAATGGAAGTCAGATTAAAGCTGCAAAAGATGATTGCACTAAAATCATCAGTCAAAGGTATTACAACAGGCGTGTTAGGATCTGATGACCATTTACTTTTTTGTAAATTGTTAAAAAACATTGCGTCTGAAAAGATGGGATATTAGATTGCAAAAATGTACTAAAGGTTTTTAAATAGTGAAATCGAATTTCCTAAGTAATTTGCAAAAAATGACCAATATCTAAACTTTTTTTCAACCTCATTAATGTTGTGCATTGATATAGGTATTCACATAAATTTTAAATTTGCTTGGTTTTTATATTTTTTAAATCTGGAGTACAATGTTTAACAATTTAAACAATTTCGACTATTAATAGGTGTGTATTAAATTCACCGTGAGTGTATATTGTCCAGTAATTTGGCAAAAAACAGTTTTAAAAAAATATTTAAACAATATTAAAAGTAACAACATTTTATTTTGATATAAATTGATTAGGATTTGATTATACTTTTTAAGTTTTTTAATATCTGATATAAATTCCGAAATATTTGGATGTAAAATGTAGACGGGAAACGGGTGTCAGTGTTTTCAGTTATTTACTTTGCCTAAAATGAACTTTCCCGAATGTGCACAGAGCAAGGTATTTGAGAACATTATGAAGGAAAGTGTACGATGAGTTCACCATGTATTTGGCACATATCTTGAAACGATAATCTTTTCTTTTTTTATGTAAACTCAAGTTAAAATTTGATTAGGATCGATGTCATTTGCATTACCATATTGAATTTGATTAACTAAAAATATGTGGCCAAAAAAAAACTCCAAAAAACAAAACAAAACAAATTATTGTTTCCATTGAAAAATCTAGTCTTAATCTATCCCAACAAGTATGATAGTAAGAATCTTAAACGTTTTTAGAGATTGCGTAATTTGAGACTTTCATCATTTAATAAAACAAATACAAAAAAAATAAGCAAATGAACCTTAACATAAATTTACAAAAGATAACATTCTTAAAGAAATTGTCTCATTATCATATCAAATATTTAAAAATATACATAATTATGTAACAACTAATTATATATGTCCAAACTGGTATCTAGCATGTTTCAGCTGCATGTGTATTGGCATATATTTACGATTAAAAAAGACGACTTATATAAATATTTCTATTGATATTCAATAACAGAGAACAAGCAATTTTGGAGCATCAACAATTCTAAAAAACATACAATACATATAAAGTTATGAAATGTGCTACATTCAGAAGGATATATCAAATTACGAACAAAGAATAATTATCAAATTGAGATCATGACACCAGTGTAAAAGATAATGTTTGTAACCAATTGTTTTTATATACTAATCAGCATATCTGCAGGAAGTGTCCTCTTTATCAAACACATAATATCTTCAAGTTCAGTTTTAATTGTATTTTTTTTAGTTACCATGTTAATTTTTAACTTTAAAATACACTACGTATTTCGATAGCATATTTCAAATACCAACTAAAGAAACAAAAAAATAATAAATCATGACCGATAAACTTAAAATTACAGAATAGTATACCAGTATTGTGTACTTGACAGCTTAATATGAATTCCACCCCATTATTTCTTCTCTATGTTCTGTTAAAGTAACATCCTGGCCATAATTAACGTTAATTAGCGTGTGCCTGATTTTTACTTCAAGGACTAGTGGTAACTGTAAATGAATAATAATTTAGTAATGTAAACTCACAATTGACTTATATATATAATTTGTTTGAAATATATCGGTTAAAAAAATCAATAAAAAATTCAGGTCCTAAAATTAAGTGAAGTGTTTTAAACCAAATTTAAGTGATTCAATTGTTTCACGAGCAATACCAAGAACCACTTTATTCGACGTACTCTCAATTTTGATGTGTATTTAATCGATACTTAATATTTGATGTAATTAGCTTGTTCAGTTTAATAAACATTAAAATTTGCTTTTGCAAGGCAAGGTTCTACAAGAACACATTTCTATTTATAAAGGTAAATACCAAACAACCCTTAGATCCTGGTTTTGAAATTTCTTATATATTGTGTAAGCTAGTAATAACGCTAGATTTTTTAAAATTCATATCTAATTTAAACTTTTTAACATATTTCTTTAAATGTGTTTAAAATTTATTTTTTAACATGCAGGAATATCATATGTAATAATTTAATTGTAATAGCTTAAATGTCAAGTTCTTAACAGCTTTTGTTCGCATACTTCAACTTATATTTTGATCCAAAGCAATAAATTTCATTAATTTTATATAGTGTGCACATTTTAATTAATTAACATCATTGTTTTGCATTAATGTGTTGTGTTGGAATGGATAACAACTATTCTTTTTAAAGTTCATATGAAAAGATATCACATAGCATATTGAGTTATGTACGAAATTAGTTCATAAGTGCCTATTTGATTAGACCGGCATTGTTTTGTTTCTTTCATATGATAGCGTGTATATTCAGTTTTCAGACTCGAGAATTAGTACAGGTGGTTTCCATCAAATATGTACATATATTTATACATGTACATATATGCTTTGTTTCAATTCAGTATCTATTTGCTCCATTTGCTCGTTCTTCACCCATTTACACGTTCACGCAATTCAAATTTTTTGCTAAATAGTCATCATGACGGTAGTATTTTTTTTTTTTTTTTTTTTTTGTACGAGAAGAATTTCTTCAAACGTGTTATGATTTTACAGAGTGTACATGTATGTGCGGTGTTTACTTGCATATCTCTTAATTCTCTCACTTTTTTACGCAATTGTTCTTTCGTTTTTTATTATTATTTATACTTTTTCTAGACAAATATTTTCATTATCAATACATTCAATCACTTTTTTTTTTATCAAACAACCTATTTGAATTCCCGGTATATTAATATGTCCATAATGCCATATCTCTGGATTTATTTTTAATAAACCGTTAAAAACACCTGCACACCTATCTATAGATATTGCAATATATTCTTCATGTAATATAAATAAGTTTTAATATTATAGTCCTGATGAAATTTTATCAATAAGCCTATCTTTCAAATAAAATTAAAGATATTTTGTCAATATCAAACAGCCGCTTTTAATAAAAAATTCACAATGCTTCAAACATTGTTATTGGACTGCCTTAATTATACTTTAATTTTAATGAGACAAAATGAAATAAAGTAAATTAAAATACATAACATATCTTTAATGTAGCCCGATCATTATGGGTTACGAAGAAGAAAAGGAGAAAAGGATGTTTCTGTTTCAAAAGGTTAAGGATGATTTATTTATAAAATTATTTTTCATTTTTATTGTTAAAATTTTCACTTCAGAACGTAGCTTAGGATATTCATCGTGATATCAATATGGGGAAAATGTGATAATGTTATTCATTAACGACCAATCAAACTAGTAAGTCATTTGTACTATAATCAGATAGTTCATCTAAAAATGATTTAGGCACGTTCATATATGCGAGAAAAAGCTAACGTTAACTTGATACACTGCAGTAAATTTAAACTGGTTCTAATGCATTGTTTACAGCAGCGGGTATGTGTGACATGATATATCCACAAGATCAGGAACGATAAACGGAGAACAACTATTTCAAAGTTATGCAAAGGCAAAAAAAAAACTATACGTTTTTGGGAGTTGATTTTAATCAACTCTCCTATGCAGTTACTCTGACAAACCGAAAGTGAAACAGTGTTTGGACCAAAGCACAATTCATCGCCGCTGACAAGAATTAGTTCTTGAGAATAATTGATAAAATCGAAATATTGTATGCTAAAGCATTGTTTTTTAAGGAAACATATTATAAATACCTTGAAAATAGTCAGATTTTAAATGCTACGAACAATTTGGATATTTTTTTGTAGTTGTATGTATTCTTACGCCAGAGTTCAATATAGTCTCGTATGTTCAACTCGACGCTCGGCTGTCTAAGTAGATCTCCGACAAGCAAAGAGTCTCTCTTGCTTGTCGGAGATTAACGGCAAGAGCCGACCGTTTGGTTGAACGAGACGAGAGTTCAATATTGCTTGGATCCAGAAATTTTCCAGAAATATTTCTACCACTGATACATAGTCTGATTGAATTTATTCTATCTTTAAACATTACTTAACATGATTCATATGAGGTTTTATCAACATTTTTGTGTCGAAAAAGTCCTAAAATTCATATTTTAAAAATGTGCGTAATTCAAATAAAGATTAGAAACTACCTGTACTTTTCATGCAAAATAGCATATCATATTGATTTTAAAATGAATAACCATATGCATCGATAAAATCAACTCCCGTCAGTTCTTCGGTACTTTGATTTTAACATATTTCTATAACAAGCTTTCTATATTTATAAAAGAAAGTCATAGTGTTTAACACAGGGCGAAAAAATTAAGCAAGTCCTTTAAGGTGACTTAAAGATTGCGTAAAGGTGGTTTAAAGGATATACAATCTTTAAGCCACCTTAAAGTCACAGGTTCTTAATGTCCAAATGTCTCTAAGGCACCTTTAAGCCATCTTTCAGCCACCTTTAAGCATCTTTAGGTGGCATTTACCCTCCCTTTAAGTTGTCTTTACACCATCTTTAAGTACCCTTAAAGTCAAGTTCGATCAAGCTAAACAGATTCATCTCGAATACATAAATTAAATTCAGAAGCTCTTTTATAGGGGTGGAAGGGGGTGATCCGAGTGAAGATACAATTTCCAAGGAGGGGGGGGGGGGTGTTCATGGCGGTTTTAATTGTCGCTCCATTGAACACAGCAGGTGTGTGTGTTGTGTGCACATGTGCACGTCAGGGTTTCTAAAGGCGTTGAAATCTTAGTATGTACGTGTATACGATAAGTCTAGTGAATAAAAGTTTATTTACATTTGTAATTCATTCTCAAAGTATTATTTCCTACCTCTTGGTTTTAAAATTGTTACGCCTACAAATTAAAGATGTATGTAAGAGTAAAATCTAGAGGCTAATTAATTACTGTACCGGTGATTATAGATGGGGGTTTATTATTCAAATATATGTATAAAGGGTAAATATTACACATACCCGGCCGGGTATATCATAAAAGTGTATGTACATGTACATGTATACATCATTTGCAATTGCCACATGCAGTACTACGTCACCGGTAATTGGTAATATTGTTTGTTATAGAATTGATTGTTTAAAAATCATGTATACAATTAAATATTAAAACAAAGCCTATATCACTCAATTTGTTATTCTAGATCTGTTGTGAATGTATAATAATCAATATTATTAAAATCATACATGCTGGAACGGCGCCGTTATCATGGAAACCGTGAAATTGCGCTGAACTATTACCCTAATAGTTTCAATGCATTTAAAAAAATAGTTTCATCTTCTTCCTCGCATTTCATTTAGTTAGGGATTAGGTGAACGTATCTACCCGGTTTAAATTTATCAACTAAGTACAAGTATGCCTAACAGTTTCAATTAGGTATGATATTTTTTTTCAATGAAGACTAACTTCCGTATTTCACTCTAAATACATACATGCATGTAAGTTATAAATGAGATATAATTAATTGTTACAAACTAAATGGAAATCAAAATCTTTCAAGTAAAAAATACACACTCATTACATTTAATTAATAGCCACTGATTTATAAGATATAAAAACCACTAAATGGTATAAGATGCCGTGGCGTAGAGGTTGTGAGGTGGTGCTAGTAGACGAAGGGTCTCGGGTTCCATCCTCGTCATGGGCGTTTTGAAAAAAAAAATTCATTTTATTTTCTAGAGCCAAAACCGTTTTTAAAACATTTTCTGTCATAAAGGTAATACATTTCGTTGGAAGAGTAAGCACAATATTGATTAAAATGAGTTTCTAATGGCTTAAAGGTGGCTTAAAGGTGACTTAAAGATAGTCTTTAATCTACCTATAAGCCATCTTTACGCTTTCTTTTAGTTACCTTTAAGCAACACATATAGCTTGAAGGTGGCTTAATTATCGGCTTTAAGCTAATGTTAAGCACCTTTAAGCTATCTTTAAGGAGAACTTAAAGTTAGCCATTTATCCTGTTAAATTCGTTTCGTATGAAGATCAATTTACATGTTAACACTACACAATTTTATGATGGATTTAAGTAAACATAAGTTAGACATTTCCAAACAAGAAGGGTATTTTCATAAAACTGTTGCTCACAGCGTAATGGTTTTTATTGTGTCATTTTATTAGTGTATTATCACATATCCAAAAAAAAAAAAATTATGGTATTATTTGATCCTCACTGTCAACATTCATTCAATTTCATATTTTAAGACTAATTCTGACCAATAAACGATGTACAAAACCAATTCTTTTAACTTGCACGCAATAAACTTAGAATTATATTATTAAACAACCCTATTCTTTTAGTTGCAATAAAATACGACTTTTGTTGTCAAACATATATAACAAGGCATGTCATTTGGAAGTTAGGGAGTTTTAAAGCAAAAACATTATGTACATTAATAAAAGAACTTTTTGCATTAGTCCATAATTACTTGAAAGAAGAGTCTTTTTCAAAAACTTATCTGCTTATCAACACGCTCGTTGTATTTTTTTTTTTTTTTTGCAGTAAAACCTTCCGAATCAATATGGTTGAATTGTTTGAATTAAAAAGACCAGAACTTAAAATTTACTTTATTTATTTTTATTTTTCCAAATAAATGCAAATGACTATGTAAAATTATATTTCTTCCGTTACGTGTTATTAATATCACGTAAAAGCGATTTTTGAAAGGGATATTAGAAGAAACAGGAAGGGAGCATAATGATTCTGTTTCTGTTACTCACTGGTACTGATCTTTATATGTGATTTAGAATTAAAAAAAAAACAAGAAGAACTATTATAGACCAAATTTTCCGTCACGTATAAACAATCGTACTGTAATAAACCAAATGTAGACCGAGTAAAGAAAATAAAAAAAAATTATGTCATGGTTGGATAATATTTAGTAAAATCTACCCGATTAAAAAGGGGCGGGGGAGCAAAGCGACAAAACTTCTTTCTTAATCGCGTTAAGGGTCTATTGTGAATAACAAAAAAACTGACCTATAGGGGATATGGAATAAAGTGTTTTTTAGAGGCACCCCGGCCCTGGGGTGGAATTTTGCAAAATGGTTGTACATAAACGCAAACAAAGTACATGTGTCGTATATAAGAAAGTAAACTGGAAATAAAATTTGAAGATAATAAAGAAAGAAAAGCGTCCATAATTCATACTGCTCGGACAACGGCTGTGGAACTTTTTTCCAATCACTATACATATTGGGAACTATATAACTTAAGAGTTTACTGTGCATGGCAGAAAATCAAGAAGTGGAACAGAAATTGATATGCGTGTTCAACACTGGCCCTATTGGTCAGTTTTCTTGTTATATATATACAAGTGAGTCTGTACCTAAAAATAAACAGTTTACTTAAGAATCAGGAAATTAAAGTAACTAAATTTAAGGAACATTATAGATATATCTTGAAATACTTTATATTTTCTATTTTCTTCAGGATCACTTATTTGTGTTAGAAGTGCATTAACATGTCTTGTTGTTTTTGTTATTTTTGAAAGTCACTCGATGTGATAACAGTCTGAAAAGAGTGACAGTTGTGATCATCAGTATTTCAACAACAAAAATTAATAAAAATAAACAAATCAATAATATTATCATAATATTTAAAAAGTAAAATAAAGAATATCATGTAGTTTCTGTAATTAGTGTTCCTGTTCATAACACATTCTTCATTATAATAATAAACATCCGAGTTTAGATATGGGTTTTGTCCTAAAAACTGCACATGGCAAGTGAATAAAATTTGAGGATTTTAATCATTCATGTGAAAACATACCAAAAAATACACAGCTCGTTACATCTTTATCTTACGACGATACAGATGTATCAATGTATGTATTTATATACACTGTACCATTCGTTTTCATAAAATGACAAATGACTTTTTCATGTTTTGAATTCTCCTGTTAAAACGTAACAAACTTTTAAATCATTATATACAAGCTACAAACAATGTCAGTCATATAATTTGGTTGTATTTACTAATTGAGATATTTATCATACAATACCTCTATATAATAGAGTGAATTAATTTGATACTTGTCCTTTTAAACTTCCGCAACCGCTCTAATATCGTGGGAAAAGGGCAATGGTTTATGCTTAGGGCAACTAAATCTAATATTTCTGTGTAATACACTTGTAAAATGAGTATAATAAATTTATACAATGCATTAAATATTGCTTAAAAATATTTGAATGGTCGTAATTATTATAGAAAACAATCTTCTCTTTTGTATGTGGTACAACGTACCAAAATAGTTTATTTTAGAGGTCAGAGCCTGTTGATTATTTGACTCTTGAATGTAAGTCATAAATCACAGATAACATATTTTGTGCCTATACAGACGTTTGGATTGAGAATTTAAACTGCTGTGTAATCATATACGACGTGTTAAAAAGACATTGTCATATGGCATTTTTGCATTTTCTTTTTAGCACTGTATATGTTAGCAAACACTTGACCAGGTGTTTTTTCACTAACCAATGCATTTAAAAATCATAGATATAATACAAATGAGCTACTTATAATATATACATTGGATGTTTCACCTATACTTGTGTATTTTTACTATTTCATAACATGTATTACATGCATATATATGCACTAAATAATATGATACATCTTGGTGCAAATAGCCACTATGACATGATACTATACACTTAGAAAAGTAAAGGATAGTAATTTGTAACCGGGCTTTGGTGGACGCTGAAAGTCCGAGCTGAAGGCAGGCCAATCGCCAATGTTACTATAAATAGCCCATCTTAAAAAAAAAGTGTCAAAGTAAAAGCTTCCGCTATACCAACTTTTCAACAGAGAGTCATGTTTTGTCAAATCTGTTGCCACACCGGAATTAAATCAAAGTACTGAAGTACTGAAATCCGGGTTCTTTTTGGTGTGTCTTTAGGCATATTGTGTAGTAAAGACTGAAAATCTCTCTCTCTCTCTCTCTCTCTCTCTCTCTCTCTCTCTCTCTCTCTCATGCTTTTAATGTCGGCAAAGCGTTAGAGAGCGACCAAATTTTGTAAGCGGCTATAAACAAAAAATATGTCTGTCTAGTAGAAGTTAAAAAGTTCAACAGTTGCTGCCTTGAATTTTGCAACAAGCATTATATATTCAATCCCCATTTCTTCATCGCGCAGCAAAGTAGTTCATGGAAATTCATGCGCATTGTATGTGTCCAAAATGCACTCTAATGTTTTAAAAACACGTTATTAATAAGAAAACTAAAAAAGACAGACAATTCATTCGAAATTTAAAAAAAGAAACAAAAAGCCAACACTTTTGACAAAACATGGCTCTTTGTGTAACTATTTGGTATAGCGGAAGCTTTACCTTGACGCTGTTTGGTTTCTTGTTTACCTTTGAAGTTGTGCTATTTATAGTAACATTGGCGATTTGCCTGCCTATAGCCAGGACTCTTCTTTCAGCAGAGCCCGGCTAAAAAGTAGAACGTACATGTATTTGCAGATAACGTTACTTTAGTGAAGCTGTTGAAGAGTACCAGTTTATCTTTAGATGCAGGTGTCACAACAGTATTAATTTCCGCTATATATTCTTACCAAAATTACTCACCTTTAGTCTCACCTCAGTCACTCAAATCAAACTTGTCAGATGTTTCCCGTTCACATCATGTAGTACTATTCTTACTAAACATTTAGGTACCATAAAATACATACCAGTCCAGCAAGGCATCAAAGTTTGTTTACATCAAAGTCACATAGGTGCTTTATTGCCATGTTATGGGCCTGTTCACTCACTCCTGAAATAAAATTTAGAAAAAAATATTTACAGGGCACAATTTTTCTTTCACTCCAGTTTTGAATGAAAATACATGTGTTGTTTTATATCTCAGAAAAAATCTGGGCACTTACCTCTCTAGTAAACCCCTGCAATCAAGGGAAAAACTCTGGAATTATTTGGGGTCCGCCATGTTTTGACGTGAACCTCTAGTGAAATACTTTTATGACACCTAGACGCCCTTTCGTACAAAACGTGCAGAACTAATGCGTCAAAATCTGGTAATTTCCTGGTCTTAACCACCAAATGTTTAATTAAAGTACAACTTATGTCAGTATATTTTTCTATTTGAAGAAGATTTCAGTTCTCCTTTCCCATGGACAATGCCCTGATGAGACTTGTTTAAACAGAATTGCAATGCGTCTTTGCTCGATATATTTGAATATATATTCCCGAGTACTGAAAGCTAGAAGATTTGGATATATCAGTTTTTAACAACACTAACACATTGTCCATTTCCACTGGTGAGTGTAAAGCCGATATTCGTACCATCTGGTAATATAACCCAATCAAATATCCCAAATTCTCGCTTAAAACCTTTCCGTTACTCGACTTAATGTATACCCCCCCCCCCCCCCCCACACACACACGCAAGTAAAAAAAGCTACCCGTAAGATATACTATTTTTTAATCACAGTGTATTCGTGCAGGATTCACACATTCTTTTTCATTTAAAATTGCACACATTTTTGTCACCGTGACATGTTCCGTCACATGATAAATTTCCTCGCAAACACAGTTGTTGTCTCGAATAGCAGATATTAGCGATGTTCTTAAAACTGTTTGGGCATAGTTTTCGACGAATTCATATTCATTGAAGAGAGAACGGCTTTTACATGTATTTGGTTACCGTGTACACATTTCTAGGTATATTTTAAATCATGTATATAGATTTAACAACTTAACAAAATTTCAATATACCATTTAATTAAAACCAATAACATGATTTGGTTGAAAGTCAACGTTAAAATACGCGTGTTCGATTTTACCGTAAAAAAATATACATCGGGCTCCATGCATGTCAATTAAGGAACGGCAATAGCTGGACACAGTAGGGGCGGTGTATTTTCCTCAAATCTTTGATTTTATTGGCTTGGGTTCTGCTCTGCTCCGCTCCGCCCATTCTACATGACGATGATTTCTCTTCATATGATCTTACTATTACTTAAAAATAATAAACCGACATGTTAATTGGTATTTTCCCATCAATGAAAATCCCTATATGTGCCCATATGACATGTTTTATTTTCTCGATATACGTACCATAATTTGATTATATGGGTACCAGCTTCTATCTTATTATTATTATAATAGTTTGGGTGTTCTTATTTTCATTAAACTGTGCGGTTTTGAGACGTTAAATGCATTTGTATTATATATTGTTTTGTTATCGATATCCCCTAGCAATAGTTTGTTGAAAACTTAGGCATATACTTCATAGTAATGGAAAAAAAATATTCAAATTGTCAATATATCATACAACATTAATGTCATTGTTGAAAAAAAAATTGGAGTTGATATACGCTAAATACTTAACCTCGTTTCTGGCAACACTTTTCTTTCGCAAAAATTTAGAAACAATAATAGATGAATCGCATGTAAGTAAATAATTGAAAAGAAATTCAGATGTTTTAAAATGACAAATACGTTGTGAATTAACTGGTTCATGCTTTATCATCACAACTGAATTCATTATTAACGGTAACATTTTTGAAATACATTCATTAATTTGTTTATTGTTTCATTCGTTATTATTTCTCTTTCTGTAATGTATTTTATTTTTTTAAAAGTCGTTTTCAATTTTGGTAAATAATATGAATGACTCTGCATATCTGTATATTTGAATTGTGTTGAATTGTGTGTGAATTTTGTATTGTTCAAGTTCATTGAATATTGAAAATATAACTGACGTGAAATTTGGTAATATGATAATTATATACATGTGCAATGTAATATAATTTAAATCACATCAATTTCTTATTTTTCGTCTATAGTTTTAATTTTTTTATGTTTTTTACGAAATACAATGAAATATTATTTCTTTTAAGATATTATTTTACATGAAAGCATTTTGGATTTTTTTTTTTTTGGTAAAAACAGTTAGTCGATTTAAAGATCTCTGATCAATAGCACCCCTAAACAAAAACAAAGAGGTATGAAACTATTCCTTTACACTTACATTTCTTTTAAGAGGGCTCGATGATTGTCTCCATTTTTTAGACTGTATTGATCTCTTTTAAAAGGATAGCTCCAAATGAGAATACAGGATAATGCCCATATTTAAAGGTAAAATATAAACTTGTTCTTTACTAATCAGTAGTTTATAGCTAAAGAGATAACACATCATATCTTAAAATTTAAAGAAGGTATTGATTAGGTTTATTCTGATTTTCAATACATGTTGTCGACTCCCTTGTATACAATGCATACATGTAGGTACATGTACATGTAATTTACATTGTACGTGTAAAAATATCTCTGTAAGTATACATTTGAAGATTATGACAACGTATTTGAAGTTTGCGGAAAGTTGTATGGTTCGAAGCAAGGTTTAGAAAAAGATTGAATTTAGGAGCACAAAAAGCAGTTTATTAAGTTCCACCGATTAACTTTTTTTTAAGGAAAGAAACGATTATGATTCATAGTCCTGAAAAATCTGACAGGACTAAAATTTTCAACCCGTGTTTATCGATTGGTCGAAACCTAAATCGACTCAAGAAAAATCCAAATAGTTCTATGGTAAAGTTATAAAACATTTTTAATGGAAAAAATATGTAAACATAACTCAACTTAGTATACTTATAGCATACTTTTAATGCATTAAAAACAGCACAATATTTAAACAACGCCGCTGACATGTGAAAGGAAGAAGGAAGTATTATTTGTTTTAATTTTCATAACTTTTAAATAAGAGAATTCCCTGTGTACACATTTACCAAAACCTGGAATCGTGAATGAAATAACGAGACATCATGAATAATGACGTTGAAAGATGTTTGTAATAATTCTAACGATATCAACCGTCTACATTACCTGTAAAGCAACTGTAACACCTTTAGCATGTGAAAGGTATGATTTATAAGACTTTATGATTAACACAACGTTTACGCAAGTTATTTGTACATGTGCATACTTGTAAGTACACATTAATATTTCCACGGTAATTATAATATATTAATTTATTAATTGTCCATTGTAACAATTTGTTACACAATATACATTGTAGTTCCACATACTTTTAAGTAATTTCAGGGGATGTTGTCCAGATACCGTGTGGAATAATAAAACCCAAACGTGTGAAGGTATGGCCTTTTCTGTTCTAAGTAATTTGCCTAATGATAGTGAAAAAAAATAAGGAGACATGTATCAATAGTCAATATAAAATAGATTATTTGGCGAGTACATATCCTGGTAATATACGTTCAAGTTTTAATTAATGTTGTTGATTTTTGAGCATGTATGGACGGATACCACGGAGAAAATTGTTCCATACCATGTCCTCATCCATTTTTTGGAAAAGAATGCCAAATGAAATGTAACTGTTCGGAGGACCTGTGTGATATTTCTAAAGGTTGTCCGATTGAAACCACAGGTATATATCTTATAAGCACTTTACTATTGTTAGTAATTGATACATCCAATGGCAAATGCAGGTTTTTGCATGTAGTTATCTAAAAGAGGTATCTTCAATTTTTCTGCAGAAAATACGTTTTTTACAGTAAGATTTATAATAAAGGACTATATTTGGTATGGTCAAATATCAAGTTACTTTTAACTTTTAACTTAAGCCATTGGAAAACATCAATATTTTGCTACACAACATCAATTTATACCCCCAAAAAAGACAATCTTTATGACGTCATTTCTACATCATGACATCACGGTGATGGTAATCTTCTGCACACTTATTCTCAATAATACTTCAACAGTTTTCCACCTTATTTTAAAATATCTTTATGAAACTTTTAATTTAGGGGGCAAAAAATGTATAATGCCGCACATAGTCCCTTGCTATTCAAAAAAGAATATCATTGATACGTTTAAAAAAGAAATAAATGCTTTTCAAATAAAAACAATTTGTAGTCTATATCAGTAAAGGTAGTAAATGAATATTGTTATAATTCTTATTTTCAAACAAATTGTTTGATGTAATTTTTCTTCTAATGTAACAATGTATATGTATCCATAATGCTGCTATCGTGAAAGTTGACAACACAATTCTATCCTATTATATCCTATATCCTTTATCCCGCATGTTATCCTGCAAATAGGTTCTATACTATCCTATCCCATAGCATCCAAAAACATGTATAGGAATGAAACTTAAATAAAACGAAATCTGAGAACAAATAATTTTATAAAATATTCCAGTTATCAAAATGAATAATTAAAAATAAAAAAAAACTTTTTTTTAAAACGGGATAACTTTACATGTGTAATGGATAAATTAAATCGTACAGGTATTGTACATAATAACGTAAACAAACAAGTAGATTTTTGTATTTTCAAGATTTGTGTAGTAACAACAGAGCAATAACTTTGATGTATTTATTTAACTATTGTTTAAAAGTCACATTTTTATCAAATTATTTTTCTTATCATATTATAACCGAGTGAAATTATCGATAATTGACTGATTTGTTCGGTGACTTATTTAAAGTTAACACGATCTGAAAACTTTAATATCTTAAGGAATCATTAAAAAGATCGCACATGTAGGTAAACCATTCGAAGTTTTGTTTTATTTTAAATATAGATTCATAAACATTTATAGTTAGCTAACTTGATTTGTTCAGTTTAATATCGGACATGGAGGATATCTATATTGTGTGTATAATTTTTGCTTTATCCAACGAGTTGAAATGGTGTACATGTATATATTCGCGAGGCTTGCCGATCGAATATAATCAATTCAACGAGTTGGATAAAACATACAATTTGATTTTTTATTATGAAGCTTTTAAGACAGCCCCTTATATGATCGATTTTTCCCCCAAAGATTTAAAAAGATAATGCAACGCTGTGTTATGCTTTAATTGTGACCTTGCTCAATACAATTTAGTAAGTCATTTCGGAAATAACTCTTACTGAATTAATGAAAAGTTTTACTTAAATAAACCTTAAAATAATTTTTAGCTCTAAATATTTTTCCTCAGAGCTTATTCACCTGATTAAATGGAAATACTGATCAGAAAACTTGAATAATCTAGTTTGTTGACATACTTAGTGTTGCAAATGCTCGTTAGTTTGAATTGACTCGAACGAGGAACAGTTGTTGATGTTTCATAAAATAAACATTAGCCTATCAATTCACAATTTAAAGTATTGAAAAAGAATTCTTACTTGTGGTGGAATAAAAATCTTAACAAGACATTCGGTAAGTTTTTGTTTATAAATACAATAAAAGCGTTCTGTTTAAAGTGTTTCATAGCGTCGTCAGATTGAACTCCATTGATAGCTAACGTGATTTGTAGTTTTATAAACTGCACAGTGGCGTCGGGAGCAAATATATAGTTGGGGGGAGGTAAACTTATCAAAAATCTTGACAAGCCAAAAAAGAAGTCTTTTATTACGGTTATGTATAACTTTGCCAAAAAGGGGAGGGGGCTAAGCCATACCCCCCCCCCCCGCCCCCATTCCCACCCCGGGTTCCAACGCCTATACGCCTACAACCTACTCATTGATCGGGTTATGCCCTTCATTATGTATTAATTTTCTATTTTCTATTAATTTTTGGTGGTAGATATAGTGAGGTTGAAAGTACTTGCAAATCTTCGAAAATAGGTTACTGAAGTGTTGAAACGAGGGGCCGTGTAAAAAAAAGGGAGAAAATAAAGAAAGTTCTCTTGGCATAGAAGTATTTGAGGATAATTTTGTTTTTCATATTTTAGTTCTTTCAAGACAGGGTCAATGCGTTTCACAATAAAGTCCTTTCATATCCAATTATTCACTATAATAACATTATAAAAATAAATAAATCGCAAATTCACTTATAGCACATGCAGTTTGTTTATTTCTTTATATGTTCGTTAAACAGAAAAATATAAAATTTATTCGTTACATTGCAAGAAAAACATATACGCTGGATTAAAGCTATGTAAGATTATGGCTTTCAGTCGACAATCTTGCGAAATGGTTTTGAAAATATCTGTTTGCAGCTAATTTTGATGGAGTCTTTTAATTTTTTTTTAAATTTTTTTTTTAATTTTTTTTGCCAAATATAATAATATCTAATTAAATCACAAGTGAATGAAAGAAGAATGTGTATCGTACATTTAGTGAACATGTAATCTCAAAGCCCCTTACATTTTGAAATACAAATGTACATCTATTAACACGGGGATGATTTAAATAATTGACAATTGGCTTCTGAAATGTTTTCAGTATTTATAACAATGATTGCGATATACACTGGCTGCACAGATGTACTAACGCAATTATTTTGTGGAAGGGTGGGTAAATGTTTCTTAAATTAGCATTATACAAAGTTGTATATCAACTGTTGAATACTTTTAGATATTCATTTGATATTGATCATTTTAATGGGTATTGGCTGGGGTTTTTTTTCAATTTGCTATGCATTTCTTTGTGAATAAAATACTTCAACCTTGTAATATATTCCTAATTGCAGTTATTACAAAGGTTTCTGAGCGGAATAATCGAACTGAATTATGTAAACGTACATTAACGTTAATAAGAACAGGATAAATATGTTTGTTGGTCCAAATTTTGAAGATGCAATAACAATCAAATTTACGTCTCACAGTACGCATGTAATTTTGTTTTAAATTCTGATAAAAACACGTAATGATGCATGATGTTTTCAATCAGTAGATTAAAAAAATCATCATATCCCTTCCTTAAAACATATTTAGTTTATGTGATTTTTAAAACGATTAATATATTATAATGTGCGAAAATGTACTTACATGTAGACCTCAAAATGGTCATCAGGTAATATTCATATCTAATAAGGACAAATAAAATGTTACATTTTCCTTAATTTTCTAGCATGTATGCCAGGTTACAATGGAGCCACATGCGCAAAACCATGTCCTTATCCTTATTACGGAAACCAATGTCAACACGAATGCACGTGTATCAAGAACTTGTGTGATGTTACTTTAGGATGCCATTATGTAACCAGTCAGAGAGGTATTTTCTCTTTTGTATATATTTGACACATAAAAGGATGCATTCGTTAGATTACGATACTTTTGTGAATTAAATTGAGTATGATATGTACTTGATATCAAATAAACGACAAAGTAAATGCCATACTGTATTATTATAAGTGTAATTCTTTACTTTTAAGGCATATGATATATACGTTGTCTCTGCTTGTTTAAGTTAGAAAAATGTTGTAGAAAGACCTCCAATGTCAAGAAAGATTGTCTTAATTAAGCCGAGACTGAGTGTTAATAAAAGGCAACAACAGACACAACATCTTTACAATGGTATAATTACAAAAAATCATTTGTGTATAATTATAATTCTACTACTGTTAATGCCGAGGTCAAAGAGATGCCGCGGACATTACTCAATATATCACGACCGTCATCAATAAATTATCAGAATTTTAAATACATATTAAACTCGAGTTTATCATGAGTGTTTAACTTAAAAACTTGCTCTTTATAAAAAATTGATAACAAGGGTTAGTGTCACTAGAGCGATGAGTATTCCCTTTAATTTATTTTTTTTATAATTGCAGCTGTCCCAAGACCTTCCCCAACCCTTTTTCACGCTTGTTCGTCCAAATTAAAAAGACAAAGTAATATGTTAATCTAAATTAATAAAAAAAAAAATCATCCATAATTTAACTGTGTATTTCATTCATCGAAAAAAAAAAAATAAAAAAAATAATAAAAGTTCTCACTTTTCTACAGTGCTGCTATCCTGAAAGTTGACAAGGATAGGATAGGATAGGATGCAGGATGCACGATACATGATAGGAATATAAAAGTTAAGTTCTATCCTATCCTATCCTATCCTATCCTGCATCCTGTAGCCAATCAGATTCGAGTATAAATTTCAGAGTTATTTTGCGAAACGAAAATTGGCTAAACAATGTATTTTCAATGTAAATTTAATACGTTTTACAAGTTAAACCATTTAATAATTATTATTATATCAAGAACGCTGTGCATAACGTTAATGCGCGCTAAAATGTCGGCGCTACATCTTTGTCAATTCGTACGCAAGTACGGAGTTACTGTGAGAATTCGTTGCAACATTTGACAACGTCAAAAAGATATTTCTGTATTTACTTCATTTAAAGTCTGCAAATTAGTAAAAGCTTGATTTTATAAACGACTAATTTGGCATTTTAAAAGATAAACATGTATACAAGAATCAGACATTGATTCACGTTTAATATAATTTCTTCGATGCCCAATAACAGGGACGCATATTTCTGTCCGATATTAACCTGAACATATCGAATTAATAAATGTTAGCTAGCTATAAATGCTTAAGAATTTATACTTTTAAAATAACTCCAAGTGGTTTAACTATAAACGATATAAACTTCCTAAAGGAATTATTTATTTTCAGATCGTGTTTACATTTATCGCCGAACGAATCGCTCGAATAATGATAATTACGCTCAGTTATATGTGATAAGAAAATAATTTGATAAAAATATATGACTAAACAGTTCCTCAATAAGTGCATAGAAGTTATTTATCTGTTTTTTATGCATAAATATAATTAAATCAAAAATCTAATCGCTTACCTGTTTGTTTACGTTATTGTGTCCATCCCACGTACGATTTAACTTAACCGTAGCACAGGTAAGTAAGTTATCCCGCTCGATGAAGATTCGGTTTTAAGATTTAATCATTCATTTTGAGTACTTCATTAATTGATAAAATCATTTTATTTTTAAATTTCGTTTCATTTAACTTGCATTCCTATATTTTGAAAGTATGGGATAGGATAGGATAGGATAGAACTTATTTGCAGGATAGGATGCAGGATACAGGATATAGGATAGGATAGGATAGTTTTGTCAACTTTCACGATAGCAGCACTGTACGTGTGTAATTTTTACATGGAAAAAAAGTTTTCTGCATTATTTCATATATAAGTATATATCAAACCCAAATGAATAAACAAACTGTATTCTTGTGACTTGTGCTACATTTTACTGAAGATGTCCACAAATAATCATAAATGCACTTCAGAATTATGCAATATGTATGTGTGTATGTATGTATGTATGTATGTATGTATGTATGTATGTATGTATGTATGTATGTATGTATGTATGTATGTATGTATGTATGTATGTATGTATGTATGTATGTATGTATAAACCTGCATGTCGTCACAGAACAGTGTCCCTTCCCTATTAAGTCGTTTGTTTTTATTTTTTGCACTTTAGATTACTAGTAAGTGATCTATGTGTTGTTGCTTTTTTTCTTAATTCGAAAATATACTTTGCCTAAAAAGAACTTTGTCGAAGGTACTCAGAACAATATACATTAGAACATTATGACGGAAAGTGTACAATGAGTTCACCATGTATCTTACACATATCTTGGATCTATAAGCTTTTCTGCATGTAAGCTCCAGTAAATATTTGAAGAGGATCGATGTCAGATGCATTACCATGGTGAGTTTGATTAACTGAAAATATGTGGCAAAAAACAAATCATTGTTTCCATTGTAGAATCTGGTCTAAAGCTATCCCAACAAGTGTGATAGTAAGAATCTTAAACATTTTTAGAGATTGCGTAGTTTGTGATTTTAATCATTAAACAAAAAAAAACCCCCCAAAAAAAACAGGCAAATAAACATAACCACATAGTTAAAAAAGAGAATATTCTTTAAAAATCGTCTAATTATTATTAAGTATTAACATCAATTCTCTGTAAATACAAAAAATACATGCCACTCACTATCATGGAATTCAATTTTATCTCTCTGACTTGAAAGAATGTTACATATGAAGAATCTTTGTGGGTATATTTTTGACAGTTCATACTCAATTTCCATAGCAACGACATTGAAACATTTTGCTTCTGGCCAAATGACTCGTAGAGTACTATTTTATAAGGAACTCGTATGCTTCCTAAATGCATGAAGATTTGATCATGTCAATGGTTTAATTTTATGAGCAAATAAGCATTGTAATTGTACATATAAATTGATTTCAGTGAAATGTACAGATAACAATACCATCGGTTTGTGTTTCATATATTTAGCTTATAAAATTCTGAAAACAGGCACATCAAATAATATCAATTTAATTTGAAGCAGGCAATTGAAAGTTGGAATAAACTTTTTTTAATACCTTGGTCTAATAAATACAACCAAAATTGGCTTGGGTATCTTCACTGGCTTTCACATACAACTATTTTAAGTTATCGCTTTACCACAAAATCCAACTTAGAGTTATTTCCCTTTGTTGACTCTTCTGTATTGAAGCACGAAAAAGACGTCACAACAACATAGCAAAAGCAGACGTTGGAAAAACATAGTTTAAATGAGCTGGAGAAAGAATGTGATTTAAGTTTTTACTGTATTTAGAGTAAGTCTCTAATGAATAGGTGAATATGAAATGAACATTGCTTTATTGGGATTTAGCTTATTACCGACCTGTGCTGTATTCAAAACTGTTGTAAACATGTGACTGTTTTGTACATTTAAAACACTCTTGATCAAATGAAACGGACAGAGATTTCCTCTACTTAAGTTTCGGTAATCCGACAAAGGAATCCAGCTATCAAACAAGGAAGCTAATGAGCTACCAGCCTGCAACACTTATATAAGAATGCAATACAACTAAACACTCCCACCCACCCCGGACTGATGGTGTGGAAGATGGAAAGAATCGCAGTGAGTACTCTTCCAGAGGGTCTACACATGATGAGCATAGTTCTGAAGATATACTTTTTCGTAACCATAGCCATTACATAAATCCATCATTGCCATGCATTGTATGTGAAAATCAGATCTGATGTCAGTAATGTGGTTTAATTAAATTGACCAACATTTCCTGGAATATGTATTTTTTAAATTCCAGACCTATATCCCCATTATGTAGGATTAACTCATTTTGAGAACCCTCATGAACAAGTGAAAAAATAGGATTACAAAAAGGCAGTCTATGGAGATAAAATGTAGTCCATAGCAGTCCTTATTCCAATTGTTCATGGTATGTATATTCACATCCAAATCAAATAATTTTTAACCAATCTTATAGTCTGTTCCAGCTTCCATCACTTGTTAATTTCCTCAACGAATACACCTCAGGTCTACATGTACAGAGTAAATTTAAAAAAATCAGGCATCAGATTCTTCTGGCAAACAAAATTACCCCCCCCCCCCCAAAAAAAAAAAAACACCCTCTCCAATTAACAGTATCACCCAAGTTCTTCATGTAACTTGCAATGGAAAATTTCAGTGCATGGTTTTTATTTTTTTTTAATTGATAATTTTAGGCTATCTGAATATTGATACTTATAGTAATAGAAAATACCCCCTCCCAAAAAAAAAATGTTTTCACCTTTTTAATATGTATACTACTTTTTCATCATGTTATATTTAACTTGTTTTGGTTTCTTTCTTTTCTTTCTTTTTTTTTTTTTTTTTTTTTTTTGCTGATTTGAGCCATCTTAATTACGCAAACAGTGATGGAAATACAATTTGGAACAAACTACTTAATTTAGATTATTATATCATGATATACATATAAAGTTAACAGCATTAAAGTAAATGTAAAGGAAAAGGTAATTTGGGAATGTTTAAAATGTTCCATTTTATTATTAATTTGCCGTAAATATATTAAAATACAATTGAAGGATTATGTGCATGCTGCAGAAATAAACGAATGCGGCTTTTATCATCAAAACATAGTCTGTTAAAAGGAAGATGAAGAGCAGAGAATGTTAGTTGATGATTTTAATCAAAATTACAAGTAATCAAAAAGTTATGTCAAATGAAGATATTAAAATCAGCTGATCGTATATTATCTATCACGCAGGGCTCAACAGTACATGTGACACTTGTCCAGTTGCTGTGTCCAGTTGATTTGTATTTGGACAAATCAATCTACACAAACACTTCTCTGGTTTACAATTTATTTTTCTCTAACAATTATGATATGATAATAGACCTCATAAAATATCATGAAGAATTAAACTTTTTTCTTCACTGTACTGGAACAGAAAGAAGATCAGATCAATCTTTAAGTATAAAAAAAGAATTATGAAATTTCTGTGAAGGTTGAAAACCTATATCCAAACTATATAGTAGCTAAGTTAATACTGAAATAAATGTACTAAATCTATTTTTCAGTGTCATATCACTAGAACACACTAGCAAATTGAGAAGAATATTCTTCTCTGGAGTGATATATACAAAAGTAAGATTTATTTTTGTTAACCTTAATATTTTTTTCAAATATAAAGAAGATTTTTTTATACTGACCCAGTACTGATATATACTGCATTTGATAACAACAACAATAAAGATAATTTTAATGAAATATTTTGTGACAGTAAATAATGTGGGGACCAACCATGCTCTTATCAATTTCTTTCATTTATTTTAAATGCCATTCATTATTTTCCATACTTTTTAATGACAAATTACAATTTATGATAACATTTACACAATTAAGCAACTTGCCCGAAGAACAGTTTATTATTTTAGTTAATGTTGAGCCCTGTAATGCTATATCTAATTCAGTTGCAGCTGTTAATTGGTGCATGCATCTATAGACTAGTGAAAAAAACATTAACAAGCATTCTGAGAGTATTGCATAAGCAATACACGTCCCCTACCGGTTTGAGGAAATTGTGAAAACAATGCACTGTTATGCAGAATATCGAACCCGAACATTAAAAAATTGGAACATAAAAAAATAATGTTCTCGAAAATATGTCAATCAGACGCTACAAAAGTGTAACGTGATCTGTAGTTTGACATTTTGAAGCTGTTCAGCAAATTTTATATTATTCCTCATACGCATAAAGACAAAAGTGTGGAAAACTGAAGTGGGACAGACAGACGGACGGACAGACGGACAGTCAGACGGACAGACGGACTGACGGACGAAGAGGAAAGCTAAAGTCCCTTCTGGTGAAGCCGGTTGGGGACTAATAAATATAACTTGAGATATTGATTAAAAGCCATTTCCTCTTTTTCACTTTCTAAAATTTTTACATGTAAAACATAAACACATCAGGAATTTTTTCTTACTTAGAAAAAAAACAACTTTCAGTCACATTTGAACATGTCTGTTGTGGTATTTTATGCGTAATACATACATGTAAATGATTTTATTTAATGATCCATACATTTATTATTTTACTTTTTCAACATTGTAGAGTGTTGAGGAAAATGATCAGAACAGACCAGTGAATACCCAGACCAGCAAGACAGTCAGACATACAATGCTAGATTAACAAATAATGAGCAAGCTGAACTTGCTAAAATATTGAGGAATTCAATATTAATTAACTGTCACTTTGTTGTGTATCTTTGTTTTATTTTCATGATTTTGAATATATTTTGAATAATTATTTGAAGAATTATTCATTAGTTTTTAAGTAAGTGTTGATTTTTTTTTCTGGAGTTTCATTGAAAAAATATATCATTTTCCCCTTGTGTTTATATTTGGAGTTATCTGCCCTTGATCATACAAAAACATGACTTTAAGCCGTCTTAAAGTGTTGAAAATCATAAATGTTGTTATCTATTCAAACAGTTAATCTATTTCATTAATGGAAAATATCTAAAAACAAAATTTCATGCTATCATTATTTGTTAAGACTCATTTGATAAGATTTTTTTTTTGCTTGCACTTATCTGCCCATTGCAAAAAATATATAGAAACAATTCTTATAAAGCCAAATTTAATTATCCGGATACATTGAATTTAATATTTTGAAACATTTTATCAGTTTCTCATTTACTTAAGCAGAAAAAGTATTTTTAAAGGAGTTTAATGATCAACTTATTGATAAAAAAATATTTTATAAACTTTTTAGGGGGATCGGAAGGTGTCAAATTACAGATGTTGGAAGTAAAATAAAAAAAAAAAAAAACAAGAACATACTCGCTCTGCTTTTTTATAAATAATATTATATATAAATATGATGTTTTAAAATTTGCAACTGATTTATTTTTTCTTTGCCTGCAATTTTTTTAGAAACTTTCAAAAATACAGGGTACAATTGAAATATCAAAGTTAAGATATTTTGGCCATCTCTGAGCCACCAGCTTTAAAATAAATAAGGCCATTGAGAATTTTTTTCTCGTGCATCATGTACAAGTATATTTGTACTATGTATATTATGTGCGACATAACTTCTAAATTTCTAAGTAAGCCTGTCCTGTGACTTTGAGTTTACTTTATTTTCCAACTTAAAAGCTGTGTATTTGGGCCCTAAATTAATCAAATTGGTTACCATGGCAACCAAGGTTATAGACATTATTTTGTTGGTGGGTAATATCATACCTTATGAGTATCAATGAAATCTGAGATGGTGTGTGCCATGACCCTATAGTAATATTTTGGTATTTACAGAGAATTGATTTAAAAAAAAAACCATACATCGTCTTGTAACAGCTATTTAATATGTATGTCTAAGCGGGTAACTAGCATGTTTCAGCTGCATATGTTTTGACTTGTATTTACGATCAAGACGATTAAAATGATATTTTTACTGATGTTTAATAAAAAGAAATCAAGCATTTTTGGAGCATAACAATTCTAAAAGACATACAATACACAAAAATTTATGAAATATGCTGCATTTAGAAGGGGTATAGAAAATTACAAACAAGGAATGATTCACACATTAAGATCATGACACCATTGTAAAAGGTATTGTTTGTAACCAACTGTTTTTCATGTACGAAACATCATATCAGCATGGAGTGTCCTCTAATTCAAATATATAATTGCTCCAAGTAGAGTTTTTCTTGCTTTTTTTTTTGTTTCTGTGTTAGTTTTTAACCTTATAAATACACTACGTATTTCTATAAAATATTTAAAATATCAACTAAAGCAAGAAAAATTAATATATTATGATCGATATGCTAAAAAATACAGAAAAGTATACTAGTATAATTGTGTACTTGACATATTAATATGAATTCAACACCCCCCCCCCCTCGAAAATCAAGGGTCAGGAATCAAGGGTCAGGAATACAGAACAAAATAATGGCCGATACAATTGGATTTTTATTGCAATTTTGTTTTTCTCTAAAACATGGAAGTTACATACTCATCAAATGGTAACACATCATATCTGTCAGTGAATAAGTAATTTATTTTGAAAATGATGAACTAACTTTAAGTTGGAGTTTCGATTATCGTCAAACGATGCTTTTTGTAACTTTTACCACAATTTTCACTATAATGATTTAGGAAAGGATATGGGAAAAGTTTGTCAGTTTAAACTTCTCTTTTTGTTAAAGTAACATGGCTATTATCAACGCTAATTAGCGCGTGCCTGATTTTTATTTCAAAGACTAGTGGTGACTGTTAATAATGTACACTCACAATTAACTTATGCATATAATTTGTTTGAAATGGATCGATAATAAAGTCATTTAAAAATTCAGGTCCTCAAATGAAGTAAAGTGTTTTAAACTAAATTTAAGCATATTGATATTTAATAGCATATTGAGTTATGAACAGAAATTAGTTCATAAGTGTCTAGTATTTGATTAGACTGGCATTGTTTGTTTGTTTTTGTTTTTTCTTCATTTTTTTTTCCATATGATAGCGTGTATATTCAGTTTCCAGACTCGAGAACTAGTACAAGTGATTTTCATCAAACATTTACATGTATTTATACATGTACATGTATACATATATGCTTTGTTTCAATTCAGTATCTATTGCTCCTCTGTAATCGTAATGAAATTGCCCCACCAATTAATGACAATTGGTCGTTTTTGACCCATTTGCACCTTCACGCAATTCATATTTTTTTCTAAACAGGCAACAAGCTGCCTTGAGTGTTCATGATTACATTTTACTATTCACGGTACTAGTTCTTTTTGTATTTTTTCAAACGTGTTATGAATTTGCACAGTGTGTGTGCGGTGTTTACTCGCATATCTCTTAATTTTCTCTTTTTTGTACGCAATTGTTCTTTCGTTATTTATAATTAGTCCCCTTTCGGTTTTCACCGGAGGGAACTATAGCTTTCCTCTGCGTCCGTCAGTCCGTCTGTCCGTCTGTCTGTCTGTCCGTCCGTCCGTCTGTCTGTTCCACTTCAGTTTTCCACACTTTTTTTTCTTTATGCGTTTGAGGAATACTGTGAAATTTGCTGAACAGCTTCAAAATGTCAAACTACAGATCAAGTTTACACTTTTGTAGCGTCTGTTTGACGTATTTTCGAGAAAATTAATTTTTTACATTCCAATTTTTTAATAATCGGGTTCGTTATAGGGTTCGGTGTGTATTGAATAAACGAGGAAAGTTTGTAGTCAGAAATAATATCGTGCATTACTGAGATCATTCCTTTTATTGTTTCTAACAAACAAACTAGTTCTGTAAAATTGTGTCAAGCATTGTGTTGTAAATTTAATCGATGGGTTTTTTTGTATTATTACAATCGGGTTCGTTATTGGGTTGGTCTGTTCATTCGGCATGTTCTGCATAACAGTGCATTGTTTTCACAAATTTCTTCAAACCGGTAGGGGACATGTATTGCTTATGCAATACTCTCAGAATGTTTGTTATTTATGCTTCTTCTAAACAAATATTTTCATTATTAACACATTCAATCACTTTTTTTTCATCAAACAGCCTAATTATCTTCCCGGTACAGTAATATGACCATAATGCCATATCTCTGGATTTATTTTTAATAAACTGTTAAAAACACCTGCACACCTATCTATAGATATAGCTATATATTCTTCATGTAGTATAAATAAGTTTAAATTGTATAGTCCTGATGCAATTTTATCAATAGGTCTATCTATAAAATACAATTAAAGAATATTTTGGAAATATCAAATAGCCAATTTAATAAAAATTACACAATGTTTCACACATTTGCATTGGACTGCCTTAATTATACTTTAATTTTCATGTGACAAAATGATATTAATGAAATAAAGTAAATTAAAATGCATGGTATCTCTTTTATATATCATATACCTAGTAGTGTTTCAGCCCTGATACACGTGTTTTGGACTAGGTGAGACAGCAGCCGAAAGCTAGGACGGGACTGTATCGCCCTCGAAGCTGATATTTCTCTGTCTTTTATTTTATAATTTTCAATTCAGAACGTAGGATATTCATCGTGATATCACTCTGGTGAAAAATCTGATAATTTTATTCATTAACGACCAATTAAACTAGTAAGTCATTTGTACCATAATCAGATAGTTCATCTGAAAATAATTAAGGCACGTTCATATATGCGAGAAAAAGCTAACATTAACTCGATATAAATTGCAGTAAATTTAACACTGGTTCTAATGCATTGTTTACAACAGTGGGTATGTGTGACATGATATATCTACAAGATCAGGAACGATAAACGGAGAACAATTATTTCATAGTTATGCAAAGGCAAGAAAAAATACTATACGTTTTAGCATTCTTCTATAACAAGCTTTCTATTTATAAAAGAAAGGCATAGTGTTAAACAGAGAGCAAAGCAAATCTTTAACAAGTCCTTATAGGTGACTTAAAGGCGGCGTAAAGGTGGCTTAAAGCATATACAATCTTTAAGCCTCCTTTAACTCACCTTTAAGCTGAGCTCATACGTCCTTAATGTCCAAACGTCTTTAAGTCACCTTTAAGCCATCTTAAAGCCACCTTTAAGCATCTTTAAGTGGCATTCACGCTCCCTTTAAGTTGTATTTACACCATCTTTGATTACCCTTTAAGTCATTTTTGATCAAAATTGACAGATTCATCTTGAATACATAAATTAAATTCAAATGCTCTTTTATAGAGATGGGAGGGGTTGATCCGAGTGATGATATAATTTCCAAGGAAGGGGGGGGGGGTTCTAGGTGATTTTAATTGTCTTACCATTGAACACAGATCGCTATCATCAACACCGCTCCAATGGACAAAGATTGCCGTTATAAAATTCTTTCATCTTTTTTTTCATTCGGGTTTTAAAATTATTGTAGGAGTGGAGCAGTCTCTATATCTGACTCTGCGCCTAAAATTATATTAAAGTATGTTTGTTTCCTATTATAAATTGATAGATGAAAACTCTCTCTCTCTCTCTCTCTCTCTCTCTCTCTCTCTCTCTCTCTCTCTCTCTCTCTCTCTTAGTTCAATCGGTTATTGAACAAAATTAGAAAATGAACGAATAATGCATGATTTAATTTAATAATCGGTTTAAGATATGTATTTTTTTCAATTTTAAATATTTCTAGGTCTAATTCTAGATCTGCTAGATACATGTTAAAGATGAAAAGACTCTCAGCTTCCTTTGTTATATCGGGCGGATATGACTGCTTTGTTTGTCAAGACATAGTTTTGTTCGTTTTTGTATATCTAATTAGAGCCTATTCTTTGTCCAACATAAGAAAAACCCTGAATCTAACACAGAATATACAAGATATATACAGCAGGTGTGTCGTGTGCACAGGTGCACGTCAGGGTTTCTAAAGGCGTTGAAATCTTAGTATGTACGTGTATAAGATAAGTCTAGTAAATGAAAGTTTATTTACATTTGTAATTCGTTCTCAAAGTATTATTTCCTAACTCTGGGTTTTAAAAATGTTACGTCTACAAATTAAAGATGTACGTAAGAGTAAAATCTAGAAGCTAATTAATTACTGTACCGGTGATCATAAATTGGGGTTAATTAGTTAAATATATGTATAATGGTAAGTATGTCACATACCCGGCCGGGTACATCATACAATTGTATGGACATGTATTTGTACATGTATACATCATTTGCAATTGCCACATGCAGTGAATACGTCACCGGTAATTGGTAATATTGTTTGTTACAGAATTGATTGTTAAAAAATCATGTATACAGTTAAATATTTAAACAAAGCCTATTTGATTCAATTTGTTATTCTAGATCTGTTGTGAATGTATAATAATTATTATTATTAAAATTATACATGCGTAAAGATCGTCCTTAAGCTACCTTTAGGCTATCTTTAAGGAGAACTTAAAGATGGTCATTCATCCTGTTAAGATCGTTTCATATGAAGATTAATTTACATGTTGACACTACATAATTTTATGATGGAACTAAGTAAACATAAAACGGTTCCAAACAAGAAGGATAATTTCTCATAAAACTGTTGCTTACAGCTTAATGGTTTTTATTGTGTCATTTCAGTAGTGTCTTATTACATATCCAAAAAATCTTAATGTATGGTATTATTTGATTTACACTGTCAACATTTATTCACTTTCATATTTCAAGACTAATTCTGACCAATAAAAGATTTACAAAACCAATTCTTCAAACTTGCACGTAATAAACTTAGAATTATATTATCAAATAACCGTATTCTTTATGCCTTATACGCCTTATGTTGTCAAACATATATAACAAAGCATGTCATTTGGAAGTTAGGGAGTTTTAAAGCAAAAGTATTATGTACATAAGTGAAAGAATTCGAAGTTTTAGTATTAGTCCATAATTACTTGAAAGAAAAATTTATCTGCTTATCAACATACTCTTTGTACTCTTATTTTTGCAGTAAAACCTTCCGAATGAATATTGTTGAATTGTTTGAATTAAAAAGACCAGAACTAAAAATTGAATTTACTTTATCTATTTTTATTTTTCCACATAAATGCAAATGACTATATGTTATTATTTTTCTTCCGTTACGTGTTATTTATATCACGTAAAAGTGATTTTTTGAAAGGGATATTAGAAAAAACAGAAAGAGAAAAATAGTGATTCTGTTTTTGTTACTCACTGGTACTGATCTTTATATGTGATATAGAATACGAATAAACAGGAAGAACTATTATAGAAAAAAATTGTCCGTCACGTATAATCAATCTTACTGTAATAAACAAAATGTAGACCGAGGAAAAAAAAATAAAATTATGTCATGGTTGGATAATATTAAGTAAAATCTACCCGATTAAACAGGGGGCGGGGGAGCAAAGCGACAACGCTTCTTTCTTAATCGCGTTAAGGGTCTATTGTGAAAAAGAAAAAAAAAACTCTGACCTATATGGGAGATGGAATAAATTAAGATAAAGTGTTTTAAAGGTACCCCGGCCCTGGGGTTGAATACATGTGTCGTATAATAGAACGTAAGCTAAAAATAAAATTTAAAGATAATAAAGAAAGAA